>NC_079189.1:619257754-619592109 GCF_029499605.1 Hyla sarda
AATGAGCAGGTGTGTTCCACAGACAGTAGAGGAGCTACAGGAACCAGAAAAGAAGAGGAGAGGAGCTACAGGAACCAGAAAGAAGAGGAGAGGAGCTACAGGAACCAGAAAGAAGAGGAGAGGAGCTACAGGAACAATAAACAAGAGGAGAGGAGCTACAGGAACACGAAAAAAAGAGGAGAGGAGCTAAAGGAACCAGAAAAGAAGAGGAGAGGAGCTACAGGAACCATAAAGAAAGAGGAGCTAAAGGAACCAGAAAGAAAAGGAGAGGATCTACAGGAACCAGAAAAGAAGAGGAGAGGATCTACAGGAACCAGAAAAGAAGAGGAGAGGAGCTACAGGAACCAGAAAAAGAAGAGGAGAGGAGCTACAGGAACCAGAAAAGAAGAGGAGAGAAGCTACAGGAACCAGAAAAAGAAGAGGAGAGGAGCTACAGGAACCAGAAAAGAAGAGGAGAGGAGCTACAGGAACCAGAAAAGAAGAGGAAAGGAGCTACAGGAACAAGAAAAGAAGAGGAGAGGAGCTACAGGAACCAGAAAAGAAGAGGAGAGGAGCTACATGAACCAGAAGAAGAGAGGAGCTACAGTAACCAGAAAGAAGAGGAGAGGAGCTACAGGAACAAGAAAGAAGAGGAGAGGAGCTACAGGAACCAGAAAGAAGAGGAGAGGAGCTACATGAATCAGAAAGAAGAGGAGAGGAGCTACAGGAACCAGAAAGAAGAGGAGAGGAGCTACAGGAACCAGAAAAGAAGAGGAGAGGAGCTACAGGAACAAGAAGAGAAGAGGAGAGGAGCTACAGGAACAAGAAAAGAAGAGGAGAGGAGCTATGGGAACCAGAAAGAAGAGGAGAGGAGCTACATGAACCAGAAAAGAAGAGGAGAGGAGCTACAGGAACCAGAAAAGAAGATGAGAGGAGCTACAGGAACCAGAAAAGAAGAGGAGAGGAGCTACAGGAACCAGCAGGAAGAGGAGAGGAGCTACAGGAACCAGAAAGGAAGATGAGAGGAGCTACAGGAACCAGAAAGAAGAGGAGAGGAGTTACAGGAATCAGAAAGAAGAGGAGAGAAGCTACATGAACCAGAAAGAAGAGGAGAGGAGCTACAGGAACAAGAAAAGAAGAGGAGAGGAGCTACAGGAACCAGAAAAGAAGAGGAGAGGAGCTACAGGAACCAGAAAGAAGAGGAGAGGAGCTACAGGAACAAGAAAAGAAGAGGAGAGAAGCTACAGGAACCATAAAGAAGAGGAGAGGAGCTACAGGAACCATAAAGAAAGAGGAGCTACAGGAACCATAAAGAAGAGGAGAGGAGCTACAGGAACCAGAAAAGAAGAGGAGAGGAGCTACAGGAACCAGAAAAGAAGAGGAGAGGAGCTACAGGAACCAGAAAAGAAGAGGAGAGGAGCTACAGGAACCAGAAAAGAAGAGGAGAGGAGCTACAGGAACCAGAAGAAGAGGAGAGGAGCTACAGGAACAAGAAAAGAAGAGGAGAGGAGCTACAGGAACCAGAAGAAGAGGAGAGGAACTACAGGAACAAGAAAAGAAGAGGAGAGGAGCTACAGGAACCAGAAAAGAAGAGGAGAGAAGCTACAGGAACAAGAAAGAAGAGGAGATGAGCTGCAGGAACAAGAAAAGAAGAGGAGAGGAGTTACATGAACCAGAAAGAAGAGGCGAGGAGCTACAGGAACAAGAAAAGAAGAGGAGATGAGCTACAGTAACCAGAAAAGAAGAGGAGAGGAGCTACAGGAACCAGAAAAGAAGAGGAGAGGTGCTACATGAACCAGAAAGAAGAGGAGAGGAGCTACAGGAACCAGAAAGAAGAGGAGAGGAGCTACAGGAACCAGAAAAGAAGAGGAGAGGAGCTACAGGAACCAGAAAAGAAGAGGAGAGGAGCTACAGGAACAAGAAAAGAAGAGGAGAGAAGCTACAGGAACAAGAAAGAAGAGGAGAGGAGCTGCAGGAACAAGAAAAGAAGAGGAGAGGAGCTACAGGAACCAGAAAGAAGAGGAGAGGAGCTACAGGAACAAGAAAAGACGAGGAGATGAGCTACAGTAACCAGAAAAGAAGAGGAGAGGAGCTAAAGGAACCAGAAAAGAAGAGGAGAGGAGCTACAGGAACCAGAAAAGAAGAGGAGAGGAGCTACAGGAACAAGAAGAAGAGGAGAGGAGCTACAGGAACAAGAAAAGAAGAGGAGAGGAGCTACAGGAACCAGAAGAAGAGGAGAGGAGCTACAGGAACAAGAAAAGACGAGGAGAGGAGCTACAGGAACCAGAAAAGAAGAGGAGAGAAGCTACATGAACAAGAAAGAAGAGGAGATGAGCTGCAGGAACAAGAAAAGAAGAGGAGAGGAGCTACAGGAACAAGAAAAGAAGAGGAGAGGAGCTACAGGAACCAGAAGAAGAGGAGAGGAGCTACAGGAACCAGAAAAGAAGAGGAGAGGAGCTACAGGAACCAGAAAAGAAGAGGAGAGGAGCTACAGGAACAAGAAGAGGAGAGAAGCTACAGGAACAAGAAATAAGAGGAGAGGAGCTGCAGGAACAAGAAAAGAAGAGGAGAGGAGCTACAGGAACCAGAAAGAAGAGGAGAGGAGCTACAGGAACAAGAAAAGACAAGGAGATGAGCTACAGTAACCAGAAAAGAAGAGGAGAGGAGCTAAAGGAACCAGAAAAGAAGAGGAAAGGAGCTACATGAACCAGAAAGAAGAGGAAAGGAGCTACATGAACCAGAAAGAAGAGGAGAGGAGCTACAGGAATGAGAAAGGAGAGGAGAGGAGCATCAGGAACCAGAAAAAAAGAGGAGAGGAGCTACAGAAACCAGAAAGAAGAGGAGAGGAGCTACAGGAACCAGAAAGAAGAGGAGCTACAGGAACAAGAAAAGAAGAGGAGAGGAGCTACAGGAACCAGAAAAGAAGAGGAGAGGAGCATCAGGAACAAGAAAAGAAGAGGAGAGGAGCTACAGGAACAAGAAAAGAAGAGGAGAGGAGCTACAGGAACCAGAAAGAAGAGGAGAGGAGCTACAGGAACCAGAAAAGAAGAGGAGAGGAGCTACAGGAACCAGAAAGAAGAGGAGATGAGCTACAGGAACCAGAAAAGAAGAGGAGAGGATCTACAGGAACCAGCAAGAAAAGGGGAGCCGCTACAGGAGCCAGAAAGAAGAGGAGAGGAGCTACAGGAACCACAAAGAAGAGGAGAGGAGCTACATGAACCAGAAAGAAGAGGAGAGGAGCTACAGGAACCAGAAAGAAGAGGAGAGTAGCTACATGAACCAGAAAAGAAGAGGAGAGGAGCTACAGGAACCAGAAAAAGCAGAGGAGAGAAGCTACAGGAACAAGAAGAGAAGAGGAGAGGAGCTACAGGAACCAGAAAAGAAGAGGAGAGGAGCTACAGGAACCAGAAAGAAGAGGAGAGGAGCTACAGGAACCACAAAAGAAGAGGAGAGGAGCTACAGGAACCAGAAAGAAGAGGAGAGGAGCTACAGGAACCACAAAAGAAGAGGAGAGAAGCTACAGGAACCATAAAGAAGAGGAGAGGAGCTACAGGAACCATAAAGAAAGAGGAGCTACAGGAACCAGAAAGAAGAGGAGAGGAGCTACAGGAACCAGAAAGAAGAGGAGCTACAGGAACAAGAAAAGAAGAGGAGAGGAGCTACAGGAACCAGAAAAGAAGAGGAGAGGAGCATCAGGAACAAGAAAAGAAGAGGAGAGGAGCTACAGGAACAAGAAAAGAAGAGGAGAGGAGCTACAGGAACCAGAAAGAAGAGGAGAGGAGCTACAGGAACCAGAAAAGAAGAGGAGAGGAGCTACAGGAACCAGAAAGAAGAGGAGATGAGCTACAGGAACCAGAAAAGAAGAGGAGAGGATCTACAGGAACCAGCAAGAAAAGGGGAGCCGCTACAGGAGCCAGAAAGAAGAGGAGAGGAGCTACAGGAACCAGAAAGAAGAGGAGAGGAGCTACATGAACCAGAAAGAAGAGGAGAGGAGCTACAGGAACCAGAAAGAAGAGGAGAGTAGCTACATGAACCAGAAAAGAAGAGGAGAGGAGCTACAGGAACCAGAAAAAGCAGAGGAGAGAAGCTACAGGAACAAGAAGAGAAGAGGAGAGGAGCTACAGGAACCAGAAAAGAAGAGGAGAGGAGCTACAGGAACCAGAAAGAAGAGGAGAGGAGCTACAGGAACCACAAAAGAAGAGGAGAGGAGCTACAGGAACCAGAAAGAAGAGGAGAGGAGCTACAGGAACCACAAAAGAAGAGGAGAGGAGCTACAGGAACCAGAAAAGAAGAGGAGCGGAGCACCAGGAACAAGAAAAGAAGAGGAGAGGAGCTAAATGAACCAGAATGGAGGAGGAGAGGAGCCCGCTGGGAATTGTTGGATGAGTAGTTCAGTGTTGAAAATGAGTACTATAGGTCCCAACAGAAGACAACCCCATGTGTCAGTGACTTTGAAGCCCTTTTCCCAATGGGACGTTTCAGTAATAATCTTTGGGGTCTTATGAAGGATCTGTCCTACGTGTAGGACCAACTGTTTATTTGGAGTTCAGATCTCAGAATCTTCTCCTCTTGAGACCCGAGGGGTCCCAGACACTAGTGTAACCTATTGACATGTTTTGGACATTTACGGTGGGTGAACCCACTGAACCCCTTCTTCTGATTTCTTGGTATTCGGATCCCGCGGCCTCGCGCTCTCTCCACCGTTATTTAATATATTACCCCCCCCCCCCCCCCAGATATTATAAAGTCACTTTGGGTGTCAGGCTGGAGATTTTTCTCTTTGTCTGTCATTAGGATGGAAGGAACCTCATCGGCTGATTACCTAATGCTTCCGCACTTTGTTCCGTGACAGTCCTAAATGGATGCGCTAAATCTTGGCTTCCTCACTCCGGCCATAGACTTTCAATCACATCCCATTAAAGTAAAAAAAAGAGGCTCATTCACTTAACACTTCGGCTGCCGGGAAGGAAACCATTGCCAGGAAAATAAAATCAAAATCTACAATTTCTAATGGGCAAGAAACTGTGCACTTACAGGATGACTTTCCTGCGCCTTTAAGTCAGTCCCGAAACTGAGGGACCGTATTAGAGGTTTCCTATGTTTATGGATTAATACTGGGAAGATACTTGTGCAGATACTATGGACATGTGGAATTGTAGGGTGTAAACTGATAGGAAAACATAGAGGTATAGATACTATATATACTGCACCGCATTACGGGGTGAGCACATGCAGGGCCGGCTCTACCTACAGGCAAAGTAGGCAGCCGCCTAGAGCACACTCTTGATGGGGGCGCCACTTTGCCTGCAGTAATAAAGTTAGCCAGCATCCGAAGCACCCACCCATCCAGCTGAACCTCTTCACCCCAGTAGTAAGGTGACCACCTCCAGAATCATCTGCAGCCCGGCCGGGAGATCTCCAGAATCATCTCCAGCCCAGCCGGGAGACATCCAGAATCATCTCCAAGATCGGCCAGGAGACCTCCAGAATAATCTCCAGCCCGGCCGGGAGACCTCCAGAATAATCTCCAGCCCGGCCGGGAGACCTCCAGAATAATCTCCAGCCCGGCCGGGAGACCTCCAGAATATTCTCCAGCCCGGCTGGGAGACCTCCAGCATCATCTCCAGGATCGTCCGGGAGACCTCCAGAATCATCTCTAGCCCGGCCAGGAGACCTCCAGAATCATCTCCAGCCCGGCCGGGAGACCTCCAGAATAATCTCCAGCCCGGCCGGGAGACCTCCAGAATATTCTCCAGCCCGGCCGGGAGACCTCCAGAATTATCTCCAGCCTGGCCGGGAGACCTCCAGAATCATCTCCAGCCCGGACAGGAGACCTCCAGAATCATCTCCAGGTTCAGCCGGGAGACCTCCAGAATCATCTCCAGCCCGGCCCTCAGACCTCCAGAATCATCTCCAGCCCGGCCCTCAGACCTCCAGAATCATCCCCAGCCCGGCCGGGAGACCTCCAGAATCATCTCCAGCCCGGCCGGGAGACCTCCAGAATCATCTCCAGCCCGGCTGGGAGACCTCCAGAATCATCTCCAGCCCGGCTGGGAGACCTCCAGAATCATCTCCAGACCGGCCCGGAGACCTCCAGAATCATCTCCAGCCCGGCCGGGAGACCTCCAGAATCATCTCCAGCCCGGCCGGGAGACCTCCAGAATCATCTACAGCCCGGCCGGGAGACCTCCAGAATCATCTACAGCCCGGCCGGGAGACCTCCAGAATTATATAAAGCCTGGCCCACAGACCTCCAGAATCATCTCCAGCCCGGCCCACAGACCTCCAGAATCATCTCCAGCCCGGCCGGGAGACCTCCAGAATCATATAAAGCCTGGCCCACAGACCTCCAGAATCATATAAAGCCTGGCCCACAGACCTCCAGAATCATATAAAGCCTGGCCCGCAGACCTCCAGAATCATATAAAGCCTGGTCCGCAGACCTCCAGAATCATTTAAAGCCTGGCCCACAGACCTCCAGAATCATATAAAGCCTGGCCCACAGACCTCCAGAATCATATAAAGCCTGGCCCACAGACCTCCAGAATCATATAAAGCCTGGCCCACAGACCTCCAGAATCATCTCCAGCCCAGCCCACAGACCTCCAGAATCATCTACAGCCCGGCTGGGAGACCTCCAGAATCATCTCCAGCCCGGCCCACAGACCTCCAGAATCATCTGCAGCCCGGCCGGGAGATCTCCAGAATCATCTCCAGCCCAGCCGGGAGACATCCAGAATCATCTCCAAGATCGGCCAGGAGACCTCCAGAATAATCTCCAGCCCGGCCGGGAGACCTCCAGAATAATCTCCAGCCCGGCCGGGAGACCTCCAGAATAATCTCCAGCCCGGCCGGGAGACCTCCAGAATATTCTCCAGCCCGACTGGGAGACCTCCAGCATCATCTCCAGGATCGTCCGGGAGACCTCCAGAATCATCTCTAGCCCGGCCAGGAGACCTCCAGAATCATCTCCAGCCCGGCCGGGAGACCTCCAGAATAATCTCCAGCCCGGCCGGGAGACCTCCAGAATATTCTCCAGCCCGGCCGGGAGACCTCCAGAATTATCTCCAGCCTGGCCGGGAGACCTCCAGAATCATCTCCAGCCCGGACAGGAGACCTCCAGAATCATCTCCAGGTTCAGCCGGGAGACCTCCAGAATCATCTCCAGCCCGGCCCTCAGACCTCCAGAATCATCCCCAGCCCGGCCGGGAGACCTCCAGAATCATCTCCAGCCCGGCCGGGAGACCTCCAGAATCATCTCCAGCCCGGCTGGGAGACCTCCAGAATCATCTCCAGCCCGGCCGGGAGACCTCCAGAATCATCTCCAGACCGGCCCGGAGACCTCCAGAATCATCTCCAGCCCGGCCGGGAGACCTCCAGAATCATCTCCAGCCCGGCCGGGAGACCTCCAGAATCATCTCCAGCCCGGCCGGGAGACCTCCAGAATCATCTACAGCCCGGCCGGGAGACCTCCAGAATCATCTACAGCCCGGCCGGGAGACCTCCAGAATTATATAAAGCCTGGCCCACAGACCTCCAGAATCATCTCCAGCCCGGCCCACAGACCTCCAGAATCATCTCCAGCCCGGCCGGGAGACCTCCAGAATCATATAAAGCCTGGCCCACAGACCTCCAGAATCATATAAAGCCTGGCCCACAGACCTCCAGAATCATATAAAGCCTGGCCCGCAGACCTCCAGAATCATATAAAGCCTGGTCCGCAGACCTCCAGAATCATTTAAAGCCTGGCCCACAGACCTCCAGAATCATATAAAGCCTGGCCCACAGACCTCCAGAATCATATAAAGCCTGGCCCACAGACCTCCAGAATCATATAAAGCCTGGCCCACAGACCTCCAGAATCATCTCCAGCCCAGCCCACAGACCTCCAGAATCATCTACAGCCCGGCTGGGAGACCTCCAGAATCATCTCCAGCCCGGCCCACAGACCTCCAGAATCATCTACAGCCCGGCCCGCAGACCTCCAGAATCATCTCCAGCCCGGCCCGCAGACCTCCAGAATCATCTCCAGCCCGGCCCACAGACCTCCAGAATCATCTACAGCCCGGCCGGGAGACCTCCAGAATCATCTCCAGCCCGGCCCGCAGACCTCCAGAATCATCTCCAGCCCGGCCCACAGACCTCCAGAATCATCTACAGCCCGGCCCACAGACCTCCAGAATCATCTCCAGCCCGGCCGGGAGACCTCCAGAATCATCTACAGCCCGGCCGGGAGACCTCCAGAATCATATAAAGCCTGGCCCACAGACCTCCAGAATCATCTCCAGCCCGGCCCACAGACCTCCAGAATCATCTCCAGCCCGGCCGGGAGACCTCCAGAATCATATAAAGCCTGGCCCACAGACCTCCAGAATCATATAAAGCCTGGCCCACAGACCTCCAGAAACATATAAAGCCTGGCCCACAGACCTCCAGAATCATATAAAGCCTGGCCCGCAGACCTCCAGAATCATTTAAAGCCTGGCCCACAGACCTCCAGAATCATATAAAACCTGGCCCACAGACCTCCAGAATCATATAAAGCCTGGCCCACAGACCTCCAGAATCATATAAAGCCTGGCCCACAGACCTCCAGAATCATCTCCAGCCCGGTCCACAGACCTCCAGAATCATCTACAGCCCGGCCCGCAGACCTCCAGAATCATCTCCAGCCCGGCCCGCAGACCTCCAGAATCATCTCCAGCCCGGCCCACAGATCTCCAGAATCATCTCCAGCCCGGCCGGGAGACCTCCAGAATCATCTCCAGCCCGGCCGGGAGACCTCCAGAATCATCTACAGCCCGGCCTGGAGACCTCCAGAATCATCTCCAGCCCGGCCCGGAGACCTCCAGAATCATCTCCAGCCCGGCCCACAGACCTCCAGAATCATCTCCAGCCCGGCAGGGAGACCTCCAGAATCATCTCCTGCCCGGTGCAGAGACCTCCAGAATCATCTCCAGCCCGGCCCGCAGACCTCCAGAATCATCTCCAGCCCGGCCCACAGACCTCCAGAATCATCTCCAGCCCGGCCGGGAGACCTCCAGAATCATCTCCAGCCCGGCGCAGAGACCTGCAGGCACCTGGAATCGGTTTCTTCGGTTCACGACCAGATCCCCGAATTCTGCCCTGATGGGAAGAGAAAATATTTAACAACCATTCGGCAATTTGCAGACAAAATGAGAACCAGAAGAATCACGTCCCCAATATAAAGCGATGAAAGAGCCGAGGATTAAAGTCTGAGCCGGGGAGCGGACCTGGGAGTGGAATAAGACTTCATTATAAAGGACGGGCCGGACATATTGTACCGCACATGTGTTACATGGAACAATAAAACAAGAAACATTGGATTATGAAGTGTTACATTCAGTGCATGGAGCAGAGCATGTGCCGGGGCTCAGTCCTGGTATTATAGAGAGGTGGGGTGTTATAGAGAGGTGGGGTATTATACAGAGGTGGGGGTGTTATACAGAGGTGGGGTATTATACAGAGGTGAGGTATTATACAGAGGTGGGGTATTATACAGAGGTGGGGGTGTTATACAGAGGTGGGGTATTGTACAGTGGTGGGGTATTATACAGAGGTAGAGGTATTATACAGAGATGGGGTATTATACAGAGGTGGGGTATTATACAGAGGTGGGGGTATTATACAGAGGTGTGATATTATAGAAAGGTGGGGGTATTATACAGAGGTAGAGGTATTATACAGAGGTGGGGTATTATACAGAGGTGGGGTGTTATAGAGAGGTAGAGGTATTATACAGAGGTAGAGGTATTATACAGAGGTAGAGGTATTATACAGAGGTGGGGTATTATACAGAGGTAGAGGTATTATACAGAGGTGGGGTATTATAGAGAGGATGGGGTATTATAGAGAGGTGGGGTATTATACAGAGGTGGATATTATACAGAGGTGGGGGTATTATACAGAGGTGGGGTATTATACAGAGGTGGGGGTATTATACAGAGGTGGGGTATTATACAGAGGTGGGGTATTATACAGAGGTGAGGTGGGGACGGGGGTATTATACAGAGGTGGGGTATTGTACAGTGGTGGGGTATTATACAGAGGTGGGGTATTATACAGAGGTAGAGGTATTATACAGAGGTGGGGTATTATACAGAGGTGGAGGTATTATACAGAGGTAGAGGTATTATACAGAGGTGGGGTATTATACAGAGGTGGGGGTATTATACAGAGGTGGGGTATTATACAGAGGTGGAGGTATTATACAGAGGTGGGGTATTATACAGAGGTGGGGTATTACACAGAGGTGGGGTATTATACAGAGGTGGGGTATTATACAGAGGTAGAGGTATTATACAGAGGTGGGGTATTATACAGAGGTGGGGTATTACACAGAGGTGGGGTATTATACAGAGGTGGGGTATTATACAGAGGTAGAGGTATTATACAGAGGTGGGGTATTATATAGAGGTGGGGTATTATACAGAGGTGGGGTATTATACAGAGGTGGGGTATTATACAGAGGTGGGGTATTACACAGAGGTGGGGTATTATACAGAGGTGGGGTATTATACAGAGGTAGAGGTATTATACAGAGGTGGGGTATTATACAGAGGTAGAGGTATTATACAGAGGTGGGGTATTATACAGAGGTAGAGGTATTATACAGAGGTGGGGTATTATACAGAGGTAGAGGTATTATACAGAGGTAGAGGTATTATACAGAGGTGGGGTATTATACAGAGGTGGGGTATTATACAGAGGTAGAGGTATTATACAGAGGTGGGGTATTATACAGAGGTGGGGTATTATACAGAGGTAGAGGTATTATATAGAGGTGGGGTATTATACAGAGGTGGGGTATTATACAGAGGTAGAGGTATTATACAGAGGTGTGATATTATAGAAAGGTGGGGGTATTATACAGAGGTGGAGGCATTATACAGAGGTGGGGTATTATACAGAGGTGGGGTATTATAGAGAGAAGGGGGTATTATACAGAGGTGGGGTATTATACAGAGGTGGGGGTGTTATACAGAGGTAGAGGTATTATACAGAGGTGGGGTATTATACAGAGGTGGGGTATTATACAGAGGTGAGGTGGGGACGGGGGTATTATACAGAGGTAGAGGTATTATACAGAGGTGGGGTATTATACAGAGGTGGGGTATTATACAGAGGTAGAGGTATTATACAGAGATGGGGTATTATACAGAGGTAGAGGTATTATACAGAGGTAGAGGTATTATACAGAGGTGGGGTATTATACAGAGGTGGGGTATTATACAGAGGTAGAGGTATTATACAGAGGTAGAGGTATTATACAGAGATGGGGTATTATACAGAGGTAGAGGTATTATACAGAGGTAGAGGTATTATACAGAGGTGGGGTATTATACAGAGGTGGAGGTATTATACAGAGGTGGGGTATTATACAGAGGTAGAGGTATTATACAGAGATGGGGTATTATACAGAGGTGGGGTATTATACAGAGGTAGAGGTATTATACAGAGGTGGGGTATTATACAGAGGTGGGGTATTATACAGAGGTAGAGGTATTATACAGAGGTGGGGTATTATACAGAGGTGGGGTATTATACAGAGGTAGAGGTATTATACAGAGGTGGGGTATTATACAGAGGTGAGGTATTATACAGAGGTAGAGGTATTATACAGAGGTGGGGTATTATACAGAGGTAGAGGTATTATACAGAGGTGGGGTATTATACAGAGGTAGGGGTATTATACAGAGGTAGAGGTATTATACAGAGGTGGGGTATTATACAGAGGTGGGGTATTATACAGAGGTAGAGGTATTATACAGAGGTGGGGTATTATACAGAGGTGGGGTATTATACAGAGGTAGAGGTATTATACAGAGGTGTGATATTATAGAAAGGTGGGGGTATTATACAGAGGTGGGGTATTATACAGAGGTGGGGTATTATAGAGAGGAGGGGGTATTATACAGAGGTGGGGTATTATACAGAGGTAGAGGTATTATACAGAGGTGGGGTATTATACAGAGGTAGAGGTATTATACAGAGGTGGGGTATTATACAGAGGTAGAGATATTATACAGAGGTGTGATATAGAAAGGTGGGGGTATTATTCAGAGGTGGGGTATTATACAGAGGTAGAGGTATTATACAGAGGTGGGGTATTATAAAGAGGTGGGTTATTATAGAGAGGAGGGGGTATTATACAGAGGTGGGGTATTATACAGAGGTGGGGTATTATACAGAGGTGGGATATTATAGAAAGGTGGGGGTATTATACATAGGTGGAGGTACTATACAGAGGTGGGATATTATAGAAAGGTGGGGGTATTATTCAGAGGTGGGGTATTATACAGAGGTAGAGGTATTATACAGAGGGGTATTATAAAGAGGTGGGTTATTATAGAGAGGAGGGGGTATTATACAGAGGTGGGGTATTATACAGAGGTGGGGTGTTATACAGAGGTGGGATATTATAGAAAGGTGGGGGTATTATACATAGGTGGAGGTACTATACAGAGGTGGGATATTATAGAAAGGTGGGGGTATTATACAGAGGTGGGGGTATTATACAGAGGTGGGGTATTATACAGAGGTGGTGTATTGTACATTGGTGGGGTATTATACAGAGGTTAGGGGTTTTATACAGAGGTGGGGTATTAAACAGAGGTGGGGTATTATAGAGAGGTGGGGGTATTATACAGAGGAGGGGGTATCATACAGAGGTGGGGTATTATAGAGAGGTGGGGGCATTATACAGAGGTGGAGATATTATACAGAGGTGAGGTGGGGACGGTATTGTACAGTGGTGGGGTATTATACAGAGGTGGGGTATTATACAGAGGTTGGGTATTATAGAGAGGTGGGGGTATTATACAAAGATGGGGTATTTTAGAGATGTGGGGGTATTTATTATACAGAGGTGCGGGCCGGTGAGCAGTTATGGCCATTTACAGTATACACAAGTCTATGTATGTAACATGTGGTTAAGGATCTAAAGTATCTGATGTAACCACCCTGAGAATGGCCTCAGTAAAGTATCTAGAGGTGACAGAGGAGTTTGGAGGAGGACAGAGGAGTCTGGAGGAGACAGAGGGGACTGGAAGAGGAGGACAGAGGAGTCTGGAGGAGGACAGATAAATCTGAAGGGAATAGAGGAGTCTGGAGAAGGAAGACAGAAGAGTTTGGAGGAGGAGGATAGAGGAGTCTGGAGGAGGATAGAGGAGTCTGGAGGAGGAGGACAGAGGAGTCTGGAGGATAAGGACAGAGGAGTCTGGAGGAGGAGGACAGAGGAGTCTGGAGGAGGAGGACAGAGGAGTCTGGAGGAGGAGGACAGAGGGGTCTGGAGGAGGAGGACAGAGGAACCTGGAGGAGGAGAACAGAGGAGTCTGGAGGATGAGGACAGAGGAGTCTGTAGGAGGAGGACAGAGGGGTCTGGAGGAGGAGACAGAAGAATCTGGAGGAGGAGACAGAGGAGTCTGGAGGAGGAGACAGAGGAGTCTGGAGGAGGAGGAGGACAGAGAAGTCTGGAGGAGGAGGAGGACAGAGGAGTCTGGAGGAGGAGGACAGAGGAGTCTGGAGGAGGAACAGGACAGAGGAGTCTGGAGGAGGAGGACAGAGGGGTCTGGAGGAATAGACAGAGGAGTCTGGAGGAGGAGGACAGAGGAGTCTGGAGGAGGAGGACAGAGGAGTCTGGAGGAGGAGGACAGAGGGGTCTGGAGAAGGAGGACAGAGGAACCTGGAGGAGGATAACAGAGGAGTCTGGAGGAGGAGGACAGAGGAGTCTGGAGGAGGAGGACAGAGGGGTCTGGAGAAGGAGGAGGACAGAGGAGTCTGGAGGAGGAGACAGAGGAGTCTGGAGGAGGAGGAGGACAGAGGAGTCTGGAGGAGGAGGACAGAGGAGTCTGGAGGAGGAGACAGAGGAGTCTGGAGGAGGAGGAGGACAGAGGAGTCTGGAGGAGGAGGACAGAGGGGTCTGGAGGAATAGACAGAGGAGTCTGGAGGAGGAGGACAAGAGGAGTCTGGAGGAGGAGGACAGAGGGGTCTGGAGGAATAGACAGAGGAGTCTGGAGGAGGAGGACAGAGGGGTCTGGAGGAATAGACAGAGGAGTCTGGAGGAGGAGGACAAGAGGAGTCTGGAGGAGGACAGAGGGGTCTGGAGGAGAAGACAGAGGGGTCTGGAGGAGGAGGAGGACAGAGGAGTCTGGAGGAGGAGGACAGAGGAACCTGGAGGAGGAGAACAGAGGAGTCTGGAGGATGAGGACAGAGGAGTCTGTAGGAGGAGGACAGAGGGGTCTGGAGGAGGAGACAGAAGAATCTGGAGGAGGAGACAGAGGAGTCTGGAGGAGGAGACAGAGGAGTCTGGAGGAGGAGGAGGACAGAGAAGTCTGGAGGAGGAGGAGGACAGAGGAGTCTGGAGGAGGAGGACAGAGGAGTCTGGAGGAGGAATAGGACAGAGGAGTCTGGAGGAGGAGGACAGAGGGGTCTGGAGGAATAGACAGAGGAGTCTGGAGGAGGAGGACAGAGGAGTCTGGAGGAGGAGGACAGAGGAGTCTGGAGGAGGAGGACAGTGGGGTCTGGAGAAGGAGGACAGAGGAACCTGGAGGAGGATAACAGAGGAGTCTGGAGGAGGAGGACAGAGGAGTCTGGAGGAGGAGGACAGAGGGGTCTGGAGAAGGAGGAGGACAGAGGAGTCTGGAGGAGGAGACAGAGGAGTCTGGAGGAGGAGGAGGACAGAGGAGTCTGGAGGAGGAGGACAGAGGAGTCTGGAGGAGGAGACAGAGGAGTCTGGAGGAGGAGGAGGACAGAGGAGTCTGGAGGAGGAGGACAGAGGGGTCTGGAGGAATAGACAGAGGAGTCTGGAGGAGGAGGACAAGAGGAGTCTGGAGGAGGAGGACAGAGGGGTCTGGAGGAATAGACAGAGGAGTCTGGAGGAGGAGGACAGAGGGGTCTGGAGGAATAGACAGAGGAGTCTGGAGGAGGAGGACAAGAGGAGTCTGGAGGAGGACAGAGGGGTCTGGAGGAGAAGACAGAGGGGTCTGGAGGAGGAGGAGGACAGAGGAGTCTGGAGGAGGAGGACAGAGGAACCTGGAGGAGGAGAACAGAGGAGTCTGGAGGAGGAGGACAGAGGGGTCTGGAGATAATGAGAGGTCTGTCTCGGGGGTCTCGGGGGTACAGAGGGGTCTTCCTATGAAGCTCATGACTTTCATAACTCACAATAACTGGTGGATACTATATGACACAGGGTAGAATTTCCGTGCCGAATTCCGCATTGGAGATTGCGCAGAAGATGAGTCACATGCCGCCGTTCACATCACGGAAACATCTGGCGCGGAAATTCAAATTTCAATGTCCACAGAAAGAAGAGACACGTGTACGAGCGGTCCTAGTGCCGCCATGTTCCGCATTCCGCACGCAGAGTCTCTGCGTGGACGTTCCCTAGTGTGAACTCAGCCTTATATAAATATCCCAAACTATCTATATAAGACAACGGCAGAAACTCCAGAAACTCCTCTGCTGGAGAAAACGAAAGAAGAACTTAAGAATTCGGAAGGTTCTGCTGATGGATGGTCCTCGGACCTCCGGAGAATCATCTGTCACCTTGATAAAGTGGGAAAAACATCACAGAAAATAAGGACATTTCAAGCAAATTTTTCTTATTCTGAATTTCAGAGGAGATGGAAACGCGTTGAATGGTAAATAGAAAATATCTGTGAAGATCGGTAAATCCTGGACGGATCTCCCTGCCGGACACATGACATTCGCCCATTATGATCAATGGCTTCTAATCCTAATGAAAATGCAACAATGTGCGGTACCTGCAGCAGAGAGATGGATGAGGATGACCCCGAAGAGCGAGGAGCGGAGACACTCCGGAGCCATCACCTCAGACAGTGATTCCTGGACGAAGATGAACGGTTCTCAGGGAAACTCAGGAGCCCTGGAAAATGGGAGGTAATAGGTTATAGGGCCACAGGTTCCCCCACAATATCAGTAGGAAAATGTCATAGAAAAGTGATGGGTAGGGAGAGGGTTACTTCAGGTACTGTCACTAATATGATATAGGGCCACAGGTTCCCCACAGTATCAGTATGGCATGTCATATAACACTGATGGGTAGGGAAGGGGTTACTGAAGGTACTGTCACTAATATGTTATAGGGCCACAGGTTCCCCCACAGTATCAGTATGACATGTCATATAACACTGATGGGTAGGGAAGGGGTTACTGAAGGTACTGTCACTAATATGTTATAGGGCCACAGGTTCCCCCACAGTATCAGTATGACATGTCATATAACACTGATGGGTAGGGAAGGGGTTACTGAAGGTACTGTCACTAATATGTTATAGGGCCACAGGTTCCCTGACAGTATCAGTAGGACATGTCATATAACACTGATGGGTAGGGAGAGGGTTACTCCAGGTACTGTTACTAATATGTTATAGGGCCACAGGTTCCCCCACAATATCAGTAGGACATGTCATAGAAAAGTGATGGGTAGGGAGAGGGTTACTTCAGATACTGTCACTAATATGTTATAGGGCCACAGGTTCCCCCACAGTATCAGTAGGACATGTCATATAACACTGATGGGTAGGGAAGGGGTTACTGAAGGTACTGTCACTAATATGTTATAGGGCCACAGGTTCCCCGACAGTATCAGTAGGACATGTCATATAACACTGATGGGTAGGAAGAGGGTTACTCCAGGTACTGTTACTAATATGTTATAGGGCCACAGGTTCCTCCACAGTATCAGTAAGACATGTCATATAAAAGTGATGGGTAGGGAGAGGGTTACTGCAGGTACTGTTACTAATATGTTATAGGGCCACAGGTTCCCCAACAGTATCAGTAGGACATGTCATATAAAAGTGATGGGTAGGGAGAGGGTTACTGCAGGTACTGTTACTAATATGTTATAGGGCCACAGGTTCCCCCACAGTATCAGTAGGACATATCATATAACACTGATGGGTAAGGAGAGGGTTACTGCAGTTACTGTCACTCATGTATTATAGGGCCACAGGTTCCCCCACAGTATCAGTAGGACATGTAATCTAACACTGATAGGTAAGGAGATGGTTACTGCAGGTACTGTCACTCATATGTTATAGGGCCGCAGGTTCCTCCACAGTATCAGTAGGACATGTCCTATTACACTGATGGGTAAGGAGAGGGTTACTGCAGGTACTGTCACAAATATGTTATAGGGCCACAGGTTTCTCTACAGTATTAATAGGACATGTCATATAATACTGTTGGGAAGGGAAGGGGTTACTGCAGGTACTGTCACTCATGTATTATAGGGCCACAGGTTCCACCACGTTATCGTCATATAACACTGATGGGGGGGGGAAGGGGTGTCTACAGGTACTGTCACTAATTATAGGGCCACAGGCTCCCCCACAGTATCAGTAGGACATGTCATATAACATTGATGGGTAAGGAGATGGTTACTGCAGGTGCTGTCACTCATATGTTATAGGGCCACAGGTTCCCCCACAGTATTGGGATTTCCTTAGTCTGAACCTCAGTCATGGTCTGGGGGGTCTTCTTAGGCCATGTTTCCACGAGGGAATTTCCATGCAGAATTCCACATTGGAGATTCCGCAGCGGCAGAGTCCCTTTGATTTCAAATCGCGGAAACATCTGGCGCAGAAATTCAAATTTCAATGTCCACAGAAATAAGAGACATGTGTACGAGCGGTCCTAGTGCTGCCATGTTCCACATTCTGCACGGAGAGTCTCTGCATGGACATTTCTTGGTGTGAACTCAGCCTTATATAAATATCCCAAACTTTCTATATAACACAACAGAAACTCCACAAACTCCTCTGCTGAAGAAAAGGAAAGAAGAAATTAAGAATTCTGAAGGTTCTGCTGATGGATGGTCCTCGGACCCCCGGAGAATCATCTGTCACCGTGATAAAGTGGGAAAAACATCACAGAAAATAAGGACATTTCAAGAGAATTTTTCTTGTTCTGAATTTCATAAGAGATGGAAACGCGTTGAATGGTAATAGAAAATATCTGTGAAGATCGGTAAATCCTGGACGGATCTCCCTGCCGGACACATGACATTCGCCCATTATGATCAATGGCTTCTAATCCTAATAAAAATGCAACAATGTGCGGTACCTGCAGCAGAGAGATAGATGAGGATGACCCCGAAGAGCGAGGAGCGGAGACACTCGGGAGCCATCACCTCAGACAGTGATTCCTGGAGGAAGATGAAGGGTTCTCAGGGAAACTCAGGAGCCCTGGAGAATGGAGAGGTCATAGGTTATAGGGCCACAGGTTCCCCCACAGTATCAGTAGGACATGTCATATAAAAGTGATGGGTAGGGAGAGGGTTACTGCAGGTACTGTTACTAATATGTTATAGGGCCACAGGTTAGCCCACAGTATCAGTAGGACATGTCATATAAAAGTGATGGGTAGGGAGAGGGTTACTGCAGGTACTGTTACTAATATGTTATAGGGCCACAGGTTCCCCAACAGTATCAGTAGGACATGTCATATAAAAGTGATGGGTAGGGAGAGGGTTACTGCAGGTACTGTTACTAATATGTTATAGGGCCACAGGTTCCCCCACAGTATCAGTAGGACATGTCATATAACCCTGATAGGTAAGGAGAGGGTTACTGCAGATACTGTCACTCATATGTTAGAAGGCCACAGGTTTCTCTACAGTATTATTAGGACATGTCATATAACACTGTTGGGAAGGGGTTGCTGCACGTACTGTCGCTCATGTATTATAGGGCCACAGGTTCCCCCACAGTATCAGTAGGACATGTCATATAACACTGATGGGGGGAATGGGTTTCTGTAGGTACTGTGACTAATTATAGGGCCACAGGTTCCCCCACAGTATCAGTAGGACATGTCATATAACACTGATGGATAGGGAGAGGGTTACTGTTCGGATTCGGCAGGCTGGATGTGGATCCTCTGTGTCAGCGAGGGATTGGCGTGCACCGTGTCGGTGGACCGGTTCTAGGTTGCCACTGGTATTCACCAGAGCCCGCCGCAAAGCGGGATGGTCTTGCTGCGGCGGTAGCAACCAGGTCGTATCCACCGAAAACGGCTCAACCTCGCTGACTGCTGAGAAGGCATGGGACAGAAGGACTAGGCAGAGGCAAGGTCAGACGTAGCAGAAGGTCGGGACAGGCGGCAAGGTTCGTAGTCAATAGCAATAGCAAGAGGTCTGGAACACTGGTAAGGCAATCACAATAAACGCTTCCTCTGGCACAAGGCAACAAGATCCGGCAAGGAAGGGAAGGGGAAGTGAGGTTAAATAGACAGGGAGCAGGTGGAGGCTAATTAGACTGATTGGGCCAGGCACCAATCATTGGTGCACTGGCCCTTTAAATCTTAGAGAGCTGGCGCGCGTGCGCCCTAAGGAGCGGAGCCGCGCGCGCCAGGTCAGCGGGTCTGCAGAGAGAGGAACGCCGCGAGCGCTCCAGGGAGGAGCAGGGACCCGGAGCGCTCGGCGTAACAGTACCCCCCCCTTAGGTCTCCCCCTCTTTTTGACCGGATGTCGCTCCACATGGGACGAGGACATTGGGAGCGATTGTAGAGTCTCCTTCTGGAGGACAGTGAAGTCCTGGGTATGCTCATCAACGGCAGGCAGTTCAGAAGGAATGGGAATGGGGGGCAGAGGGTGAAGCTTGGCACGGGGCAGAGTGTTACCAGGACGGGGGCTATGAGGAGGCACGGCATAGTCCTGACAGGCTTGGGGAGACCAGGTATAGGGGGAGACACTGAGGTTTGACAGACGGGACTGGGGGCAGACGTGAGGCATTTTTTGTGGCAAGAAGCACCCCAGCTCTTGATCTCCCCGGTGGTCCAGTCAAGGGTAGGAGAGTGGCGTTGGAGCCATGGCAGATCGAGGAGGACTTCAGAGGTGCAGTTGGGCAAAACAAAAGTTCAATTTTTTTTGTGATGCAGTCCAATGCTCATGAGTAGGGGTTCTGTGCGGTAACGCACAGTGCAGTCCAATTTCACTCCGTTGACCGAGAAAATGTAGAGCGGCTTGACGAGACGGGTCACAGGGATGTTGAACTTATTAACAAAAGAGGCCAATATGAAATTTCCCGCAGAACCAGAGTCCAAGAAGGCCACAGCTGAGAAGGAGGAGTTGGCAGAAGGAGAAATCCGTATGGACACAGTGAGACGTGGAGAAGCAGACTTCAGACCAAGAGACGCCACTCCCACGTGAGCTGGGTGCGTGCGTTTCCCAGACGTGGAGGACGAATAGGGCAATCCACCAAGAAATGTTCGGTACTAGCGCAGTACAGACATAAATTTTTATCTCTGCGGCGAGTCCTCTCTTCCTGGGTCAGGCGAGACCGATCCACTTGCATAGCCTCCTCGGCGGGAGGCACAGGGGTAGATTGCAAAGGATACTGTGGGAGAGAGGTGCCCAGAGATCAAGGTCTTTTTCCTGGCGGAGCTCCTGGTGTCTTTCAGAAAAACACATGTCAATACGGGTGGCCAAATGGATAAGTTCATGCAGGTTGGCAGGAATTTCTCGTGCAGCCAGCACATCCTTGATGCTACTGGATAGGCCTTTTTTAAAGGTCGCGCAGAGGGCCTCGTTGTTCCAAGATAATTCTGAGGCGAGGGTACGAAATTGGATGGCGTATTCGCCTACAGAAAAATTTCCCTGGACCAGGTTCAGCATTGCAGTTTCGGCAGAAGAAGCTCGGGCTGGTTCCTCGAAGACACTACGAACCTCAGCGAAGAAGGACTGTACAGTGGCAGTGACAGGATCATTGCGGTCCCAGAGCGATGGGGCCCATGACAGGGCCTTCCCAGACAGGAGACTGACCACGAAAGCCACCTTCGACCGTTCTGTAGGAAATTGGTCCGACAACATCTCCAAATGTAGGGAACATTGTGACAGGAAACCACGGCAAAGTCTAGAGTCCCCATCAAATTTGTCCGGCAGGGACAAGCGGAGGCCAGGAGCGGCCACTCGCTGCGGAGGAGGTGCAGGAGCTGGCGGAGGAGATGGTTGCTGCTGTAGCTGTGGAAGAAGTTGCTGTAGCATGGCGGTCAACTGCGACAGCTGCTGTCCTTGTTGGGCGAACTGTTGTCCAAGTTGCTCTATCTGTTGAGACTGCTGGGCGACCACCGTGGTAAGGTCAGCGACAACTGGCAGCGGGACCTCAGCGGGATCCATGGCCGGATCTACTGTCACGATTCGGCTGGCTGGAGGTGGATCCTCTGTGTCAGCGAGGGATTGGCGTGGACTGTGTCGGTGGACTGGTTCTAGGTTGCTACTGGTATTCACCGGAGCCCGCCGCAAAGCGGGATGGTCTTGCTGCTGTGGTAGCAACCAGGTCGTATCCACCGGCAACAGCTCAACCTCGCTGACTGCTGAGAAGGCGTGGGACAGAAGGACTAGACAGAGGCAAGGTCAGACGTAGCAGAAGGTCGGGGCAGGCGGCAAGGTTCGTAGTCAATGGAGATAGCAAGAGGTCAGGAACACTGGTAAGGCAAACACTATAAACGCTTTATCTGGCACAAAGGCAACAAGATCCGGCAGGGAAGGGAAGGGGAAGTGAGGTTAAATAGACAGGGAGCAGGTGGAGGCTAATTAGACTGATTGGGCCAGGCACCAATCATTGGTGCACTGGCCCTTTAAATCTTAGAGAGCTGGCACGCGCGCGCCCTATGGAGCGGAGCCGCGCGCGCCAGGATGAGACAGCCGGGGACCGGGACAGGTGAGTGACTTGGGATGCGATTCGCGAGCGGGCGCGTCCCGCTATGCGAATCGCATCCCCGCCGGCAGTGTCAGTGCAGCGCTCCCGGTCAGCGGGTCTGACCGGGGCGCTGCAGAGAGAGGAACGCCGCGAGCGCTCCAGGGAGGAGCAGGGACCCGGAGCGCTCGGCGTAACAGTTACTCCAGGTACTGTTACTAATATGTTATAGGGTAGGTTCCCCTACAGTATTAGTAGGATATGTCATGTAACACTGAAGGGTAGGGAGAGGGTTACTGCAGGTACTGTCACTCATGTGTTATAGATTCCCTCACACGGTCCCAGTGCTGCCATGTTCCGCATTCCGCACGGAGAGTCTGTGCATGGACGTTCCCTGGTGTGAACTCAGCCTTATATAAATATCCCAAACTATCTATATAAGACAACGGCAGAAACTCCACAAACTTCTCTGTTGAAGAAAAGGAAAGAAGAACTTAAGAATTCGGAAGGTTCTGCTGATGGATGGTCCTCGGACCCCCGGAGAATCATCTGTCACCGTGATAAAGTGGGAAAAACATCACAGAAAATAAGGACATTTCAAGCAAATTTTTCTTATTCTGAATTTCAGAGGAGATGGAAACGCGTTGAATGGTAAATAGAAAATATCTGTGAAGATCGGTAAATCCTGGACGGATCTCCCTGCCGGACACATGACATTCGCCCATTATGATCAATGGCTTCTAATCCTAATAAAAATGCAACAATGTGCGGTACCTGCAACAGAGAGATGGATGAGGATGACCCCGAAGAGCGAGGAGCGGAGACACTCCGGAGCCGTCACCTCAGACAGTGATTCCTGGAGGAAGATGATGGGTTCTCGGGGAAACTCAGGAGCCCTGGAAAATGGGAGGTAATAGGTTATAGGGCCACAGGCTCCCCCACAGTATCATTAGGACATGTCATATAACACTGATGGGTAGGGAAGGGGTTACTGTAGGTATTGTCACTCATATGTTATAGGGCCACAGGTTCCCCACAGTATCATTAGGACATGTCATATAACACTGACGGGTAAGGGGAGGGTTACTGTAGGTACTGTCACTCATATGTTATAGGGCCACAGGTTCCCCACAGTATCATTAGGACATGTCATATAACACTGATAGGTAGGGAAGGGGTTACTGCAGGTACTGTCACTCATGTATTATACGGCCACTGGTTCCCCTACAGTATCAGTAGGACATGTCATATAACACTGATGGGTGGGCAGGGGGTTTCTGCAGGTACTATTACTAATATGTTATAGGGCCACAGGTTCCCCCACAGTATCATTAAGACATGTCATATAACACTGATAGGTAGTGAAGGGGTTACTGCAGGTACTGTCACTCATATGTTATAGGGCCACAGGTTCCCCACAGAATCATTAGGACATGTCATATAACACTGATAGGTAGGGAAGGGGTTACTGCAGGTACTGTCACTCATGTATTATACGGCCACTGGTTCCCCTACAGTATCAGTAGGACATGTCATATAACACTGATGGGTGGGCAAGGGGTTACTGCAGATACTGTCACTAATATGTTATAGGGCCACAGGTTCCGGACATTTCATATAACACTGATGGGTGGGCAGGGGGTTACTGCAGGTACTGGCACTAATTCAGAGAAGGGCCTTTTCATCCTGGTGACTAAGGAAGCTGGTCCCAGCAGTGGCCCATTCTATGGATCAGTGGAGGGCCCAATGATTGACCTTATCCCAGTCATTTATAACATGGACACATCATACAACACTATGATGAGACAAACTTTATACCAGGTCCCAGAGACAAACTCAGTCAACAACCATCTCAGTAATATAACCCCTTATAAATGACAGGATCAGGGAGCGAAGTCCTCTCTATAAACCACCAGTGGAGAAGTTTTCTGTCCGCTTCACTAATATCTTCTGATAATTTCACATTAGGAAGAATAGGTGGTTCTTGCTGTTTCCTCATTTATTCCATTTCCTTGGATGGTTCCTCTTCAATTTCCTCAGATGGTCGTCTCCTTCTCAATCTCCTTTGATGGTTGTTCTGCATTAATTCCTGTGATTTTCCTTTCTTATTATATTTATTTAGAAGCCTCTTATTCTTTCTTTTTCTTCCTTAGATGGTCTCTTATTTCTTTAGATTCGTCTTCTCTTATTTATTCTCCTAAGTTGGTTCTGGTATTTCCTTGGATACTTCCTCTCTTGGTTCTTGTTATTTCCTCTCTTATGTATTGTTCCTTAGATGGTTCTTGTTATTTCCTCTCTTATGTATTGTTCCTTAGATGGTTCTTGTTATTTCCTCTCTTATGTAATGTTCCTTAAATGGTTCTTGTTATTTCCTCTCTTATATATTGTTCTTTAGATGGTTCTTGTTATTTCCTCTCATATATTGTTCCTTAGATGGTTCTTGTTATTTCCTCTCTTATATATTGTTCCTTAGATGGTTCTTGTTATTTCTTCTCTTATATATTGTTCCTCTGATGGTTCTTGTTATTTCCTTTCTTATATATTGTTCCTTAGATGGTTCTTGTTATTTCCTCTCTTATATATTGTTCCTTAGATGGTTCTTGTTATTTCCTCTCTTATGTATTGTTTCTTAGATGGTTCTTGTTATTTCCTCTCTTATATATTGTTCCTTAGATGGTTCTTGTTATTTCCTCTCTTATATATTGTTCCTTAGATGGTTCTTGTTATTTCCTCTCTTATGTATTGTTCCTTAGATGGTTCTTGTTATTTCCTCTCTTATATATTGTTCCTTAGATGGTTCTTGTTATTTCCTCTCTTATGTATTGTTCCTTAGATGGTTCTTGTTATTTCCTCTCTTACGTATTGTTCCTTAGATGGTTCTTGTTATTTCCTCTCTTATATATTGTTCCTTAGATGGTTCTTGTTATTTCCTCTCTTATGTAATGTTCCTTTGATGGTTCTTGTTATTTCCTCTCTTATATATTGTTCCTTAGATGGTTCTTGTTATTTCCTCTCTTATGTATTGTTCCTTAGATGGTTCTTGTTATTTCCTCTCTTATATATTGTTCCTTAGATGGTTCTTGTTATTTCCTCTCTTATGTATTGTTCCTTAGATGGTTCTTGTTATTTCCTCTCTTATATATTGTTCCTTAGATGGTTCTTGTTATTTCCTCTCATATATATTGTTCCTTAGATGGTTCTTGTTATTTCCTCTCTTATATATTGTTACTTAGATGGTTCTTGTTATTTCCTCTCATATATTGTTCCTTAGATGGTTCTTGTTATTTCCTCTCTTATGTATTGTTCCTTAGGTGGTTCTTGTTATTTCCTCTCATATATTGTTCCTTAGATGGTTCTTGTTATTTCCTCTCTTATGTATTGTTCCTTAGATGGTACTTGTTATTTCCTCTCTTATGTATTGTTCCTTAGATGGTTCTTGTTATTTCCTCTCTTATATATTGTTCCTTAGATGGTTCTTGTTATTTCCTCTCTTATATATTGTTCCTTAGATGGTTCTTGTTATTTCCTCTCTTATGTATTGTTCCTTAGATTGTTCTTGTTATTTCTTCTCTTATGTATTGTTCCTTAGATGGTTCTTGTTATTTCCTCTCTTATGTACTGTTCCTTAGATGGTTCTTGTTATTTCCTCTCTTATATATTGTTCCTTAGATGGTTCCTGTTATTTCCTCTCTTATGTATTGTTCCTTAGATGGTTCTTGTTATTTCCTCTCTTATAAACTGTTCCTTAGATGGTTCTTGTTATTTCCTCTCTTATATATTGTTCCTTAGATGGTTCTTGTTATTTCCTCTCTTATGTATTGTTCCTTAGATGGTTCTTGTTATTTCCTCTTTTATGTATTGTTCCTTAGATGGTTCTTGTTATTTCCTCTCTTATATATTGTTCCTTAGATGGTTCTTGTTATTTCCTCTCTTATTTATTGTTCCTTAGATGGTTCTTGTTATTTCCTCTCTTACGTATTGTTCCTTAGATGGTTCTTGTTATTTCCTCTCTTATATATTGTTCCTTAGATGGTTCTTGTTATTTCCTCTCTTACGTATTGTTCCTTAGATGGTTCTTGTTATTTCCTCTCTTATATATTGTTCCTTAGATGGTTCTTGTTATTTCCTCTCTTATATATTGTTCCTTAGATGGATCTTGTTATTTCCTCTCTCATATATTGTTCCTTAGATGGTTCTTGTTATTTCCTCTCTTATATATTGTTACTTAGATGGTTCTTGTTATTTCCTCTCATATATTGTTCCTTAGATGGTTCTTGTTATTTCCTCTCTTATGTATTGTTCCTTAGATGGTTCTTGTTATTTCCTCTCATATATTGTTCCTTAGATGGTTCTTGTTATTTCCTCTCTTATGTATTGTTCCTTAGACGGTTCTTGTTATTTCCTCTCTTATGTATTGTTCCTTAGATGGTTCTTGTTATTTCCTCTCTTATATATTGTTCCTTAGATGGTTCTTGTTATTTCCTCTCTTATATATTGTTCCTTAGATGGTTCTTGTTATTTCCTCTCTTATGTACTGTTCCTTAGATGGTTCTTGTTATTTCCTCTCTTATATATTGTTCCTTAGATGGTTCTTGTTATTTCCTCTCTTATATATTGTTCCTTTGATGGTTCTTGTCATTTCCTCTCTTATGTATTGTTCCTTAGATGGTTCTTGTTATTTCCTCTCTTATGTATTGTTCCTTAGATGGTTCTTGTTATTTCTTCTATTAATCATTGTTCCTTAGATCGTTCTTGTTATTTCCTCTCTTATATATTATTCCTTAGATGGTTCTTGTTATTTCCTCTCTTATATATTGTTCCTTAGATGGTTCTTGTTATTTCCTCTCTTATATATTGTTCCTTAGATGGTTCTTGTTATTTCCTCTCTTATGTATTGTTCCTTAGATGGTTCTTGTTATTTCCTCTCTTATATATTGTTCCTTAGATGGTTCTTGTTATTTCCTCTCATATATATTGTTCCTTAGATGGTTCTTGTTATTTCCTCTCTTATATATTGTTACTTAGATGGTTCTTGTTATTTCCTCTCATATATTGTTCCTTAGATGGTTCTTGTTATTTCCTCTCTTATGTATTGTTCCTTAGGTGGTTCTTGTTATTTCCTCTCATATATTGTTCCTTAGATGGTTCTTGTTATTTCCTCTCTTATGTATTGTTCCTTAGATGGTTCTTGTTATTTCCTCTTTTATGTATTGTTCCTTAGATGGTTCTTGTTATTTCCTCTCTTATATATTGTTCCTTAGATGGTTCTTGTTATTTCCTCTCTTATTTATTGTTCCTTAGATGGTTCTTGTTATTTCCTCTCTTACGTATTGTTCCTTAGATGGTTCTTGTTATTTCCTCTCTTATATATTGTTCCTTAGATGGTTCTTGTTATTTCCTCTCTTACGTATTGTTCCTTAGATGGTTCTTGTTATTTCCTCTCTTATATATTGTTCCTTAGATGGTTCTTGTTATTTCCTCTCTTATATATTGTTCCTTAGATGGATCTTGTTATTTCCTCTCTCATATATTGTTCCTTAGATGGTTCTTGTTATTTCCTCTCTTATATATTGTTACTTAGATGGTTCTTGTTATTTCCTCTCATATATTGTTCCTTAGATGGTTCTTGTTATTTCCTCTCTTATGTATTGTTCCTTAGATGGTTCTTGTTATTTCCTCTCATATATTGTTCCTTAGATGGTTCTTGTTATTTCCTCTCTTATGTATTGTTCCTTAGACGGTTCTTGTTATTTCCTCTCTTATGTATTGTTCCTTAGATGGTTCTTGTTATTTCCTCTCTTATATATTGTTCTTTAGATGGTTCTTGTTATTTCCTCTCTTATATATTGTTCCTTAGATGGTTCTTGTTATTTCCTCTCTTATGTACTGTTCCTTAGATGGTTCTTGTTATTTCCTCTCTTATATATTGTTCCTTAGATGGTTCTTGTTATTTCCTCTCTTATATATTGTTCCTTTGATGGTTCTTGTCATTTCCTCTCTTATGTACTGTTCCTTAGATGGTTCTTGTTATTTCCTCTCTTATGTATTGTTCCTTAGATGGTTCTTGTTATTTCTTCTATTAATCATTGTTCCTTAGATCGTTCTTGTTATTTCCTCTCTTATATATTATTCCTTAGATGGTTCTTGTTATTTCCTCTCTTATATATTGTTCCTTAGATGGTTCTTGTTATTTCCTCTCTTATATATTGTTCCTTAGATGGTTCTTGTTATTTCCTCTCTTATGTACTGTTCCTTAGATGGTTCTTGTTATTTCCTCTCTTATGTATTGTTCCTTAGATGGTTCTTGTTATTTCTTCTATTAATCATTGTTCCTTAGATGGTTCTTGTTATTTCCTCTCTTATATATTGTTCCTTAGATGGTTCTTGTTATTTCCTCTCTTATATATTGTTCCTTAGATGGTTCTTGTTATTTCCTCTCTTATATATTGTTCCTTAGATGGTTCTTGTTATTTCCTCTCTTATATATTGTTCCTTAGATGGTTCTTATTATTTCCTCTCTTATGTATTGTTTCTTAGATGGTTCTTGTTATTTCCTCTCTTATATATTGTTCCTTAGATGGTTCTTGTTATTTCCTCTTTTAGTCATTGTTCCTTAGATGGTTCTTGTTATTTCCTCTCTTATGTACTGTTCCTTAGATGGTTCTTGTTATTTCCTCTCTTATGTATTGTTCCTTAGATGGTTCTTGTTATTTCTTCTATTAATCATTGTTCCTTAGATCGTTCTTGTTATTTCCTCTCTTATATATTGTTCCTTAGATGGTTCTTGTTATTTCCTCTCTTATATATTGTTCCTTAGATGGTTCTTGTTATTTCCTCTCTTATATATTGTTCCTTAGATGGTTCTTGTTATTTCCTCTCTTATATATTGTTCCTTAGATGGTTCTTATTATTTCCTCTCTTATGTATTGTTTCTTAGATGGTTCTTGTTATTTCCTCTCTTATATATTGTTCCTTAGATGGTTCTTGTTATTTCCTCTTTTAGTCATTGTTCCTTAGATGGTTCTTGTTATTTCCTCTCTTATGTATTGTTCCTTAGATGGTTCTTGTTATTTTCTCTCTTATGTATTGTTCCTTAGATGGTACTTGTTATTTCCTCTTTTAATCATTGTTCCTTAGATGGTTCTTGTTATTTCCTCTCTTATATATTGTTCCTTAGATGGTTCTTGTTATTTCCTCTTTTAGTCATTGTTCCTTAGATGGTTCTTGTTATTTCCTCTCTTATGTATTGTTTCTTAGATGGTTCTTGTTATTTCCTCTCTTATATATTGTTCCTTAGATGGTTCTTGTTATTTCCTCTTTTAGTCATTGTTCCTTAGATGGTTCTTGTTATTTCCTCTCTTATGTATTGTTCCTTAGATGGTTCTTGTTATTTTCTCTCTTATGTATTGTTCCTTAGATGGTACTTGTTATTTCCTCTTTTAATCATTGTTCCTTAGATGGTTCTTATTATTTCCTCTCTTATGTATTGTTCCTTAGATGGTTCTTATTATTTCCTCTTTATGTATTGTTCCTTAGATGGTTCTTGTTATTTCCTCTCTTATGTATTGTTCCTTAGATGGTTCTTGTTATTTCCTCTCTTATGTATTGTTCCTTAGATGGTTCTTGTTATTTCCTCTCTTATGTATTGTTCCTTAGATGGTTCTTGTTATTTCCTTAGATTCTTTCTTTCTTATGTATTGTTCCTTAGATGGTTCTTGTTATTTCCTCTCTTATGTATTGTTCCTTAGATGGTTCTTATTATTTCCTCTCTTATGTATTGTTCCTTAGATGGTTCTTGTTATTTCCTCTCTTATGTATTGTTCCTTAGATGGTTCTTGCTATTTCCTCTCTTATATATTGTTCCTTAGATGGTTCTTGTTATTTCCTCTCTTACGTATTGTTCCTTAGATGGTTCTTGTTATTTCCTCTCTTATATATTGTTCCTTAGATGGTTCTTGTTATTTCCTCTCTTATATATTGTTCCTTAGATGGATCTTGTTATTTCCTCTCTTATATATTGTTCCTTAGATGGTTCTTGTTATTTCCTCTCTTATATATTGTTACTTAGATGGTTCTTGTTATTTCCTCTCATATATTGTTCCTTAGATGGTTCTTGTTATTTCCTCTCTTATGTATTGTTCCTTAGATGGTTCTTGTTATTTCCTCTCATATATTGTTCCTTAGATGGTTCTTGTTATTTCCTCTCTTATGTATTGTTCCTTAGACGGTTCTTGTTATTTCCTCTCTTATGTATTGTTCCTTAGATGGTTCTTGTTATTTCCTCTCTTATATATTGTTCCTTAGATGGTTCTTGTTATTTCCTCTCTTATATATTGTTCCTTAGATGGTTCTTGTTATTTCCTCTCTTATGTACTGTTCCTTAGATGGTTCTTGTTATTTCCTCTCTTATATATTGTTCCTTAGATGGTTCTTGTTATTTCCTCTCTTATATATTGTTCCTTTGATGGTTCTTGTCATTTCCTCTCTTATGTACTGTTCCTTAGATGGTTCTTGTTATTTCTTCTATTAATCATTGTTCCTTAGATCGTTCTTGTTATTTCCTCTCTTATATATTGTTCCTTAGATGGTTCTTGTTATTTCCTCTCTTATATATTGTTCCTTAGATGGTTCTTGTTATTTCCTCTCTTATATATTGTTCCTTAGATGGTTCTTATTATTTCCTCTCTTATGTATTGTTTCTTAGATGGTTCTTGTTATTTCCTCTCTTATATATTGTTCCTTAGATGGTTCTTGTTATTTCCTCTTTTAGTCATTGTTCCTTAGATGGTTTTTGTTATTTCCTCTCTTATGTATTGTTCCTTAGATGGTTCTTATTATTTCCTCTCTTATGTACTGTTCCTTAGATGGTTCTTGTTATTTCCTCTCTTATGTATTGTTCCTTAGATGGTTCTTGTTATTTCTTCTATTAATCATTGTTCCTTAGATCGTTCTTGTTATTTCCTCTCTTATATATTGTTCCTTAGATGGTTCTTGTTATTTCCTCTCTTATATATTGTTCCTTAGATGGTTCTTGTTATTTCCTCTCTTATATATTGTTCCTTAGATGGTTCTTATTATTTCCTCTCTTATGTATTGTTTCTTAGATGGTTCTTGTTATTTCCTCTCTTATATATTGTTCCTTAGATGGTTCTTGTTATTTCCTCTTTTAGTCATTGTTCCTTAGATGGTTTTTGTTATTTCCTCTCTTATGTATTGTTCCTTAGATGGTTCTTATTATTTCCTCTCTTATGTACTGTTCCTTAGATGGTTCTTGTTATTTCCTCTCTTATGTATTGTTCCTTAGATGGTTCTTGTTATTTCTTCTATTAATCATTGTTCCTTAGATCGTTCTTGTTATTTCCTCTCTTATATATTGTTCCTTAGATGGTTCTTGTTATTTCCTCTCTTATATATTGTTCCTTAGATGGTTCTTGTTATTTCCTCTCTTATATATTGTTCCTTAGATGGTTCTTGTTATTTCCTCTCTTATGTACTGTTCCTTAGATGGTTCTTGTTATTTCCTCTCTTATGTATTGTTCCTTAGATGGTTCTTGTTATTTCTTCTATTAATCATTGTTCCTTTGATCGTTCTTGTTATTTCCTCTCTTATATATTGTTCCTTAGATGGTTCTTGTTATTTCCTCTCTTATATATTGTTCCTTAGATGGTTCTTGTTATTTCCTCTCTTATATATTGTTCCTTAGATGGTTCTTGTTATTTCCTCTCTTATATATTGTTCCTTAGATGGTTCTTATTATTTCCTCTCTTATGTATTGTTTCTTAGATGGTTTTTGTTATTTCCTCTCTTATATATTGTTCCTTAGATGGTTCTTGTTATTTCCTCTTTTAGTCATTGTTCCTTAGATGGTTTTTGTTATTTCCTCTCTTATGTATTGTTCCTTAGATGGTTCTTATTATTTCCTCTCTTATGTACTGTTCCTTAGATGGTTCTTGTTATTTCCTCTCTTATGTATTGTTCCTTAGATGGTTCTTGTTATTTCTTCTATTAATCATTGTTCCTTAGATCGTTCTTGTTATTTCCTCTCTTATATATTGTTCCTTAGATGGTTCTTGTTATTTCCTCTCTTATATATTGTTCCTTAGATGGTTCTTGTTATTTCCTCTCTTATATATTGTTCCTTAGATGGTTCTTGTTATTTCCTCTCTTATGTACTGTTCCTTAGATGGTTCTTGTTATTTCCTCTCTTATGTATTGTTCCTTAGATGGTTCTTGTTATTTCTTCTATTAATCATTGTTCCTTAGATCGTTCTTGTTATTTCCTCTCTTATATATTGTTCCTTAGATGGTTCTTGTTATTTCCTCTCTTATATATTGTTCCTTAGATGGTTCTTGTTATTTCCTCTCTTATATATTGTTCCTTAGATGGTTCTTGTTATTTCCTCTTTTAGTCATTGTTCCTTAGATGGTTTTTGTTATTTCCTCTCTTATGTATTGTTCCTTAGATGGTTCTTGTTATTTCCTCTCTTATGTATTGTTCCTTAGATGGTTCTTGTTATTTTCTCTCTTATGTATTGTTCCTTAGATGGTACTTGTTATTTCCTCTTTTAATCATTGTTCCTTAGATGATTCTTGTTATTTCCTCTCTTATGTATTGTTCCTTAGATGGTTCTTGTTATTTCCTGAGATTCTTCCTTTCTTATGTATTGTTCCTTAGATGGTTCTTATTATTTCCTCTCTTATGTATTGTTCCTTAGATGGTTCTTATTATTTCCTCTTTATGTATTGTTCCTTAGATGGTTCTTGTTATTTCCTCTCTTATGTATTGTTCCTTAGATGGTTCTTGTTATTTCCTCTCTTATGTATTGTTCCTTAGATGGTTCTTGTTATTTCCTCTCTTATGTATTGTTCCTTAGTTGGTTCTTGTTATTTCCTTAGATTCTTTCTTTCTTATGTATTGTTCCTTAGATGGTTCTTGTTATTTCCTCTCTTATGTATTGTTCCTTAGATGGTTCTTATTATTTCCTCTCTTATGTATTGTTCCTTAGATGGTTCTTGTTATTTCCTCTCTTATGTATTGTTCCTTAGATGGTTCTTGCTATTTCTTCTCTTATATATTGTTCCTTAGATGGTTCTTATTATTTCTTCTCTTATATATTGTTCCTTAGATGATTCTTGTTATTTCCTCTCTTATGTATTGTTTCTTAGATGGTTCTTGTTATTTCCTCTCTTATGTAATGTTCCTTAGATGGTTCTTGTTATTTCCTCTCTTATGTATTGTTCCTTAAATGGTTCTTGTTATTTCCACTCTTATATATTGTTCCTTAGATGGTTCCTGTTATTTCCTCTCTAATGTAATTTTCCTTAGATGGTTCTTGTTATTTCCTCTCTTATATATTGTTCCTTAGATGGTTCTTGTTATTTCCTCTTATATATTGTTCCTTAGATGGTTCTTGTTATTTCCTCTCTTATGTATTGCTCCTTAGATGGTTCTTGTTATTTCCTCTTTAGGTATTGTTCCTTAGATGGTTCTTGTTATTTCCTCTCTTATGTATTGTTCCTTAGATGGTTCTTGTTATTTCATCTCCTATATATTGTTCCTTAGATGGTTCTTGTTATTTCCTCTCTTATGTATTGCTCCTTAGATGGTTCTTGTTATTTCCTCTTTAGGTATTGTTCCTTAGATGGTTCTTGTTATTTCTTCTCTTATGTATTGTTCCTTAGATGGTTCTTGTTATTTCCTCTCTTATATATTGTTCCTTAGATGGTTCTTGTTATTTCCTTTCTTATATATTGTTCCTTAGATCGTTCTTGTTATTTCCTCTCTTATGTAATGTTCCTTAGATGGTTCTTGTTATTTCCTCTTTTAATCATTGTTCCTTAGATGGTTCTTGTTATTTCCTCTCTTATGTATTGTTCCTTAGATGGTTCTTGTTATTTCCTTAGATTCTTCCTTTCTTTTGTATTGTTCCTTAGATGGTTCTTGTCATTTCCTCTCTTATGTATTGTTCCTTATTTGGTTCTTATTATTTCCTCTCTTATGTATTGTTTCTTAGATGGTTCTATTATTTCCTCTCTTATGTATTGTTCCTTAGATGGTTCTTATTATTTCCTCTCTTATGTATTGTTTCTTAGATGGTTCTTGTTATTTCCTCTTATGTATTGTTCCTTAGATGGTTCTTGTCATTTCCTCTCTTATGTATTGTTCCTTAGATGGTTCTTATTATTTCCTCTCTTATATATTGTTCCTTTGATGGTTCCTGTTATTCCTCTCTTATGTAATGTTTCTTAGATGGTTCTTGTTATTTCCTCTCTTATATATTGTTCCTTAGATGATTCTTGTTATTTCCTCTCTTATGTATTGTTCCTTAGATGGTTCTTGTTATTTCCTCTCTTATGTATTGTTCCTTAGATGGTTCTTGTTATTTCCTTAGATTCTTCCTTTCTTATGTACTGTTCCTTAGATGGTTCTTGTCATTTCCTCTCTTATGTATTGTTCCTTAGATGGTTCTTGTTATTTCCTTTCTTATGTATTGTTCCTTAGAAGATTTTTGTTATTTCCTCTCTCATATATTGTTTCTTAGATGGTTCTTGTTATTTCCTCTCTTATGTATTGTTCCTTAGATGGTTCTTGTTATTTCCTCTCTTATATATTGTTCCTTAGATGGTTCTTGTTATTTCCTTTCTTATGTATTGTTCCTTAGACTGTTCTTGTTATTTCCTCTCTTATATATTGTTCCTTAGATGGTTCTTGTTATTTCCTCTCTTATGTATTGTTTCTTAGATGGTTCTTGTTATTTCCTATCTTATATATTGTTCCTTAGATGGTTCTTGTTATTTCCTCTCTTATATATTGTTCCTTAGATGGTTCTTGTTATTTCCTCTCTTATGTATTGCTCCTTAGATGGTTCTTGTTATTTCCTCTCTTATATATTGTTCCTTAGATGGTTCTTGTTATTTCCTCTATTAATCATTGTTCCTTAGATGGTTCTTGTTATTTCCTCTCTTATATATTGTTCCTTAGATGGTTCTTGTTATTTCCTCTCTTATATATTGTTCCTTAGATGGTTCTTGTTATTTCCTCTATTAATCATTGTTCCTTAGATGGTTCTTGTTATTTCCTCTCTTATGTATTGTTCCTTAGATGGTTCTTGTTATTTCCTCTCTTATGTATTGTTCCTTAGATGGTTCTTGTTATTTCCTCTCTTATATATTGTTCCTTAGATGGTTCTTGTTATTTCCTCTCTTATGTATTGTTCCTTAGATGGTTCTTGTTATTTCCTCTCTTATGTATTGTTCCTTAGATGGTTCTTGTTATTTCCTCTCTTATGTATTGTTCCTTAGTTGGTTCTTGTTATTTCCTTAGATTCTTTCTTTCTTATGTATTGTTCCTTAGATGGTTCTTGTTATTTCCTCTCTTATGTATTGTTCCTTAGATGGTTCTTATTATTTCCTCTCTTATGTATTGTTCCTTAGATGGTTCTTGTTATTTCCTCTCTTATGTATTGTTCCTTAGATGGTTCTTGCTATTTCTTCTCTTATATATTGTTCCTTAGATGGTTCTTATTATTTCTTCTCTTATATATTGTTCCTTAGATGATTCTTGTTATTTCCTCTCTTATGTATTGTTTCTTAGATGGTTCTTGTTATTTCCTCTCTTATGTAATGTTCCTTAGATGGTTCTTGTTATTTCCTCTCTTATGTATTGTTCCTTAAATGGTTCTTGTTATTTCCACTCTTATATATTGTTCCTTAGATGGTTCCTGTTATTTCCTCTCTAATGTAATTTTCCTTAGATGGTTCTTGTTATTTCCTCTCTTATATATTGTTCCTTAGATGGTTCTTGTTATTTCCTCTTATATATTGTTCCTTAGATGGTTCTTGTTATTTCCTCTCTTATGTATTGCTCCTTAGATGGTTCTTGTTATTTCCTCTTTAGGTATTGTTCCTTAGATGGTTCTTGTTATTTCCTCTCTTATGTATTGTTCCTTAGATGGTTCTTGTTATTTCATCTCCTATATATTGTTCCTTAGATGGTTCTTGTTATTTCCTCTCTTATGTATTGCTCCTTAGATGGTTCTTGTTATTTCCTCTTTAGGTATTGTTCCTTAGATGGTTCTTGTTATTTCCTCTCTTATGTATTGTTCCTTAGATGGTTCTTGTTATTTCCTCTCTTATATATTGTTCCTTAGATGGTTCTTGTTATTTCCTTTCTTATATATTGTTCCTTAGATCGTTCTTGTTATTTCCTCTCTTATGTAATGTTCCTTAGATGGTTCTTGTTATTTCCTCTTTTAATCATTGTTCCTTAGATGGTTCTTGTTATTTCCTCTCTTATGTATTGTTCCTTAGATGGTTCTTGTTATTTCCTTAGATTCTTCCTTTCTTTTGTATTGTTCCTTAGATGGTTCTTGTCATTTCCTCTCTTATGTATTGTTCCTTAGATGGTTCTTATTATTTCCTCTCTTATGTATTGTTTCTTAGATGGTTCTATTATTTCCTCTCTTATGTATTGTTCCTTAGATGGTTCTTATTATTTCCTCTCTTATGTATTGTTTCTTAGATGGTTCTTGTTATTTCCTCTTATGTATTGTTCCTTAGATGGTTCTTGTCATTTCCTCTCTTATGTATTGTTCCTTAGATGGTTCTTATTATTTCCTCTCTTATATATTGTTCCTTTGATGGTTCCTGTTATTCCTCTCTTATGTAATGTTTCTTAGATGGTTCTTGTTATTTCCTCTCTTATATATTGTTCCTTAGATGATTCTTGTTATTTCCTCTCTTATGTATTGTTCCTTAGATGGTTCTTGTTATTTCCTCTCTTATGTATTGTTCCTTAGATGGTTCTTGTTATTTCCTTAGATTCTTCCTTTCTTATGTACTGTTCCTTAGATGGTTCTTGTCATTTCCTCTCTTATGTATTGTTCCTTAGATGGTTCTTGTTATTTCCTTTCTTATGTATTGTTCCTTAGAAGATTTTTGTTATTTCCTCTCTCATATATTGTTTCTTAGATGGTTCTTGTTATTTCCTCTCTTATGTATTGTTCCTTAGATGGTTCTTGTTATTTCCTCTCTTATATATTGTTCCTTAGATGGTTCTTGTTATTTCCTTTCTTATGTATTGTTCCTTAGACTGTTCTTGTTATTTCCTCTCTTATATATTGTTCCTTAGATGGTTCTTGTTATTTCCTCTCTTATGTATTGTTTCTTAGATGGTTCTTGTTATTTCCTATCTTATATATTGTTCCTTAGATGGTTCTTGTTATTTCCTCTCTTATATATTGTTCCTTAGATGGTTCTTGTTATTTCCTCTCTTATGTATTGCTCCTTAGATGGTTCTTGTTATTTCCTCTCTTATATATTGTTCCTTAGATGGTTCTTGTTATTTCCTCTATTAATCATTGTTCCTTAGATGGTTCTTGTTATTTCCTCTCTTATATATTGTTCCTTAGATGGTTCTTGTTATTTCCTCTCTTATATATTGTTCCTTAGATGGTTCTTGTTATTTCCTCTATTAATCATTGTTCCTTAGATGGTTCTTGTTATTTCCTCTCTTATGTATTGTTCCTTAGATGGTTCTTGTTATTTCCTCTCTTATGTATTGTTCCTTAGATGGTTCTTGTTATTTCCTCTCTTATATATTGTTCCTTAGATGGTTCTTGTTATTTCCTCTCTTATGTACTGTTCCTTAGATGGTTCTTGTTATTTCCTCTCTTATATATTGTTCCTTAGATGGTTCTTGTTATTTCCTCTCTTATGTAATGTTCCTTTGATGGTTCTTGTTATTTCCTCTCTTATATATTGTTCCTTAGATGGTTCTTGTTATTTCCTCTCTTATGTATTGTTTCTTAGATGGTTCTTGTTATTTCCTCTCTTATATATTGTTCCTTAGATGGTTCTTTTTATTTCCTCTCTTATATATTGTTCCTTAGATGGTTCTTGTTATTTCCTCTCTTATGTATTGTGCCTTAGATGGTTCTTGTTATTTCCTCTCTTATATATTGTTCCTTAGATGGTTCTTGTTATTTTCTCTCTTATGTATTTTTCCTTAGATGGTTCTTGTTATTTCCTCTCTTATGTATTGTTCCTTAGATGGTTCTTGTTATTTCCTCTCTTATGTATTGTTCCTTAGATGGTTCTTGTTATTTCCTCTCTTATGTATTGTTCCTTAGATGGTTCTTGTTATTTCTTCTCTTATATATTGTTCCTTAGATGGTTCTTGTTATTTCCTCTCTTATGTATTGTTCCTTAAATGGTTCTTGTTATTTCCTCTCCTATGTATTGTTCCTTAGATGGTTCTTGTTATTTCCTCTCTTATGTATTGTTCCTTAGATGGTTCTTGTTATTTCCTCTCTTATGTATTGTTCCTCTGATGGTTCTTGTTATTTCCTCTCTTTTATATTTTTCCTTAGATGGTTCTTGTTATTTCCTCTCTTATGTACTGTTCCTCTCATGGTTCTTGTTATTTCTTCTCTTTTATATTGTTCCTTAGATGGTTCTTGTTATTTCCTCTCTTATGTATTGTTCCTTAGATGTTCTTGTTATTTCCTCTCTTATGTACTGTTCCTTAGATGGTTCTTGTTATTTCCTCTTTATGTATTGTTCCTTAGATGGTTCTTGTTATTTCCTCTTTATATATTGTTCCTTAGATGTTCTTATTATTTCCTCTCTTATGTATTGTTCATTAGATGGTTCTTGTTATTTCCTCTCTTATATATTGTTCCTTAGATGGTTCTTGTTATTTCCTCTCTTATATATTGTTCCTTAGATGGTTCTTGTTATTTCCTCTCTTATATATTGTTCCTTAGATGGTTCTTGTTGTTTCCTCTTTATATATTGTTCCTTAGATGGTTCTTGTTATTTCCTCTCTTATGTATTGTTCTTTAGATGGTTCTTGTTATTTCCTCTCTTATGTATTGTTCCTTAGATGGTTCTTGTCATTTCCTCTCTTATGTACTGTTCCTTAGATGGTTCTTGTTATTTCCTCTCTTATGTACTGTTCCTTAGATGGTTCTTGTTATTTCCTCTCTTATGTACTGTTCCTTAGATGGTTCTTGTTATTTCCTCTCTTATATATTGTTCCTTAGATGGTTCTTGTTATTTCCTCTCTTATGTATTGTTCCTTAGATGGTTCTTGCTATTTCCTCTCTTATGTATTGTTCCTTAGATGGTTCTTGTTATTTCCTCTCTTATGTATTGTTCCTTAGATGGTTCTTGTTATTTCCTCTCTTATATATTGTTCCTTAGATGGTTCTTGTTATTTCCTCTCATATATTGTTCCTTAGATGGTTCTTGTTATTTCCTCTCTTATATATTGTTCCTTAGATGGTTCTTGTTATTTCCTCTCTTATATATTGTTCCTCTGATGGTTCTTGTTATTTCCTCTCTTATGTGTTGTTCTTTAGATGGTTCTTGTTATTTCCTCTCTTATATATTGTTCCTTAGATGGTTCTTGTCATTTCCTCTCTTATGTATTGTTCCTTAGATAGTTCTTGTTATTTCCTCTCTTATGTATTGTTCCTTAGATGGTTCTTGTTATTTTCTCTCTTATATATTGTTCCTTAGATGGTTCTTGTTATTTCCTCTCTTATGTATTGTTCCTTAGATAGTTCTTGTTATTTCCTCTCTTATGTATTGTTCCTTAGATGGTTCTTGTTATTTCCTCTTTATATATTGTTCCTTAGATGGTTCTTGTTATTTCCTCTCTTATATATTGTTCTTTAGATGGTTTTTGTTATTTCCTCTCTTATATATTGTTCCTTAGATGGTTCTTGTTATTTCTTCTCTTATATATTGTTCCTCTGATGGTTCTTGTTATTTCCTCTCTTATGTATTGTTCCTTAGATGGTTCTTGTTATTTCCTCTTATGTATTGCTCCTTAGATGGTTCTTGTCATTTCCTCTCTTATGTATTGTTCCTTAGATGGTTCTTGTTATTTCCTCTCTTATGTATTGTTCCTTAGATGGTTCTTGTTATTTCCTCTTTATATATTGTTCCTTAGATGGTTCTTGTTATTTCCTCTCTTATATATTGTTCTTTAGAAGGTTCTTGTTATTTCCTCTTTATATATTGCTCCTTAGATGGTTCTTGTTATTTCCTCTCTTATATATTGTTCCTTAGATGGTTCTTGTTATTTCCTCTCTTACGTATTGTTCCTTAGATGGTTCTTGTTATTTCCTCTCTTACGTATTGTTCCTTAGATGGTTCTTGTTATTTCCTCTCTTATATATTGTTCCTTAGATGGTTCTTGTTATTTCCTCTCTTATGTATTGTTCCTTAGATGGTTGTTGTTATTTCCTGTCTTATGCATTGTTCCTTAGATGGTTCTTGTTATTTCCTCTCTAATGTATTGTTCCTTAGATCGTTCTTGTTATTTCCTCTCTTATATATTGTTCCTTAGATGGTTCTTGTTATTTCCTCTTTATGTTTTGTTCCTTAGATGGTTCTTGTTATTTGCTCTTTATGTATTGTTCCTTAGATGGTTCTTGTTATTTCCTGTCTTATGCATTGTTCCTTAGATGGTTCTTGTTATTTCCTCTCTTATGTATTGTTCCTTAGATGGTTCTTGTTATTTCCTCTCTTATATATTGTTCCTTAGATGGTTCTTGTTATTTCCTCTTTATGTTTTGTTCCTTAGATGGTTCTTGTTATTTGCTCTTTATGTATTGTTCCTTAGATGGTTCTTGTTATTTCCTCTCTTATATATTGTTCCTTTGATGGTTCTTTTTATTTCCTCTCTTATATATTGTTCCTTAGATGGTTCTTGTTATTTCCTCTCTTATGTATTGTTCCTTAGATGGTTCTTGTTATTTCCTCTCTTATATATTGTTCCTTAGATGGTTCTTGTTATTTCCTCTCTTATATATTGTTCCTTAGATGGTTCTTATTATTTCCTCTCTTATATATTGTTCCTTAGATGGATCTTGTTATTTCCTCTCTTATATATTGTTCCTTAGATGGTTCTTGTTACTTCCTTATGTGCTTCCTTTCTCGTTTATTCTCCTTAGCTGGTTACTGTATCCGGCACCACTGTATTATTTGCTCTTTCCTTATATATATTCATTATTTTTTTTTCTTTAGTTTTTCCATTTTTCGTTCCATTCAGTGTGTGAGAGTCCTGGATCCTGTGTAAATTATATGAGCCGGTGCGGCTGCTTCCTCATTGGGTATCTCTCGGTACAGTATGTATTACTGTCACTTTGGTGTTGTATCATTTTGTGTCGCTCGCACCATGATAATCTTCAGTTTTCAGCCCATGGCGGTCCGGACTCTGGAGAATTTCATTTCTTGGCTTATTACAACTCTCTGCGGTATAATATGGACGGGGCCGCCGAGAGGAGTTAATATGAAGCAGTTAATTCATATCTACCCAGAATCCTCGGCTGGTGATAAAATGTAAGGTATAAATCTATGAGAGGCCGTGGTGTGGCAGTGATTAATGGGCGCACATAACCCGGCTCAGCAGGTACCTGCTATAGACTGAGATCACACACAGGAGGACCCCCGCGGGGGAACTGACAGCAAAATCATGGTCTATATTTACACCAACGTAGTAATGTAAAAACTAATAATGTAATAAGGAGAATATAATTCAGTTTTGTGCTAATAAAGACCTCATGTATGACCCTTAGAGGTGACCTCATGTATGACCCTCAGAGGTGACCTCATGTATGACCCACAGAGGTGACCTCATGTATGACCCTCAGAGGTGACCTCATGTATGACCCTCAGAGGTGACCTCATGTATGACCCACAGAGGTGACCTCATGTATGACCCTCAGAGGTGACCTCATGTATGACCCTTAGAGGTGACCTCATGTATGACCCTCAGAGGTGACCTCATGTATGACCCACAGAGGTGACCTCATGTATGACCCTCAGAGGTGACCTCATGTATGACCCACAGAGGTGACCTCCTGTATGACCCTCAGAGGTGACCTCATGTATGACCCTCAGAGGTGACCTCATGTATGACCCTCAGAGGTGACCTCATGTATGACCCTTAGAGGTGACCTCATGTATGACCCTCAGAGGTGACCTCATGTATGACCCTCAGAGGTGACCTCATGTATAACCTTCAGAGGTGACCTCATGTATGACCCTCAGAGGTGACCTCATGTATGACCCTCAGAGGTGACCTCATGTATGACCCTCAGAGGTGACCTCATGTATAACCTTCAGAGGTGACCTCAGGTATGACCGTCAGAGGTGACCTCATGTATAACCTTCACAGGTGACCTCATGTATGACCCTCAGAGGTGACCTCATGTATGACCCTCAGAGGAGACCTCATGTATAACCTTCACAGGTGACCTCATGTATGACCCTCAGAGGTGACCTCATGTATGACCCTCAGAGGAGACCTCATGTATGACCCTCAGAGGTGACCTCATGTATGACCCTCAGAGGTGACCTCATGTATAACCTTCAGAGGTGACCTCAGGTATGACCGTCAGAGGTGACCTCATGTATAACCTTCACAGGTGACCTCATGTATGACCCTCAGAGGTGACCTCATGTATGACCCTCAGAGGAGACCTCATGTATGACCCTTAGAGGTGACCTCATGTATGACCCACAGAGGTGACCTCATGTATGACCCTCAGAGGTGACCTCATGTATGACCCTTAGAGGTGACCTCATGTATGACCCTCAGAGGTGACCTCATGTATGACCCACAGAGGTGACCTCATGTATGACCCTCAGAGGTGACCTCATGTATGACCCTCAGAGGTGACCTCATGTATGATCCTCAGAGATGACTTCATGTATGACCCTCAGAGGTGACCTGATGTATGACCCTCAGAGGTGACCTCATGTATGACCCTCAGAGGTGACCTCATGTATGACCCTCAGAGGGGACCTCATGTATGACCCTCAGAGGTGACCTCATGTATGACCCTCAGAGGTGACCTCATGTATGACCCACAGAGGTGACCTCATGTATGACCCTCAGAGGTGACCTGATGTATGACCCTCAGAGGTGACCTCATGTATGACCCTCAGAGGTGACCTCATGTATTAAAACTAGACACGTCATTGCTTTAAATCAGTGTTTCTCCAGCACAGTCCTCAGGACCCCCCAAAAGGTCATGTGATCTGGACCCCCAACAGGTCATGAGTTCTGGACCCCCAACAGGTCATGTGATCAGGACCCCCAACAGGTCATGAGTTCTGGAACCCCAACAGGTCATATGATCAGGACCCCCAACAGGTCATGTGATCAGGACCCCCAACAGGTCATGTGTTCGGGATTTCCTTTGTCTTTCATAGGTGATATAATTAGGATGAATGAATCAGGCAGCACCACAGTTATATATCACCTGTGAAAGACTAAGGAAATCCTGATCACATGACCTGTTGGGGGGTATATAAAACATGTAAATGGTTTTATTTTATCTCATAACAGCACACCATGTGGTCATCAGGGGTATTACATATAAAACTTATCGATGGTTTTATCACATAACAGCACACCATGTGGTCAGGAGTGGTATTACATATAAAACATATCGATGGTTTTATCACATAACAGCACACCATGTGGTCAGGAGTAGTATTACATATAAAACATATCAATGGTTTTATCACATAACAGCGCACCATGTGGTCAGGAGTGGTATTACATATAAAACGTATCAACAGTTTTATCACATAACAGCAGACCATGAGGTCAGGAGTGGTATTACATATAAAACATATCAATAGTTTTATTACATAACAGCACACCATGTGGTCAGGAGTGGTATTACATATAAAACTTATCAATAGTTTTATCACATAACAGCGCACCATGTGGTCAGGAGTGGTATTACATATAAAACTTATCGATGGTTTTATCTCATAACAGCGCACCATGTGGTCAGGAGTGGTATTACATATAAAACATATCAATAGTTTTATTACAGCGCACCATGTGGTCAGGAGTGGTATTACATATAAAACGTATCAATAGTTTTATCACATAGCTCACCATGTGGTCAGGAGTGGTATTACATATAAAACTTATCAATAGTTTTATTACATAACAGCACACCATGTGGTCAGGAGTGGTATTACATATAAAACTTATCAATAGTTTTATTACATAACAGCACACCATGTGGTCAGGAGTGGAATTACATATAAAACATATCAATGGTTTTATCACATAACAGCACACCATGTGGTAAGGAGGGGTATTACATATAAAACATATCAATGGTTTTATCACATAACAGCACACCATGTGGTCAGGAGTGGTATTACAAATAAAACGTATCAATAGTTTTATCACATAGCACACCATGTGGTCAGGAGTGGTATTACATATAAAACATATCAATGGTTTTATCACATAACAGCACACCATGTGGTCAGGAGTGGTATTACATATAAAACATATCAATGGTTTTATCACATAACAGCACACCATGTGGTCAGGAGTGGTATTACATGTCAAACTTATCTATAGTTTCATACATAACAGCACACCATGTGGTCAGGAGTGGTATTACATGGAAAACTTATCAATGGTTTTATCACATAACAGCATACCATGTGGTCAGGAGTTGTATTACATGTCAAACTTTTCAGTATTTTAATATTTTTTTTCATATAAGAGCACATCATGTGGCCAGGAGGATCAGTAGATTTATCCTTTATTATTCTACTTAATAAATTATTTTTATTTTTATTTTAATTTTTATGCCTAAAAAAATGAATTTAATTAATACCAGAAATCTTTAAATACATATATATATATATATATACACATATTTGCAGATACTTTTTCATAATATGTCGCCCTGTAGAGCATCGTCCGTGTTCACATAAATCAGTGTTTCCCAACCAGTGTGCCTACAGCTGTTGCTAAACTAAAAACTCCCAGCATGCCCGGACAGCCAACAGCTGTTTGGGCATGCTGAGAGTTTTAGTTTAGCAACAGCTGGAGGCACACTGGCTGGGAAACACTGACAAAAATGATAATTGCTTGGCTGGGGTCTGGAGGCGTCAGTGACTGCCCCCTGCTGGCTGTATGCATTTTAAGTTCCGATAAATATTCCAATAGTCTTTGTAGTCAATAGCAGAGTCCCCGCGGATCGTCATTTACATCTCCGGCGCGTGAGACTCATCGGAATCACCGCCACCGCCGTCGCTTTATGTTAATTCCACCAAACTTTAAACCTGTATTCAGACAACGAGGGGAATGTCTGACGCTTTCATACATATTCAAAATATTTACCTTCCGAGACGTTCTAATCCGTCCTACATAATGTATGGAATACGACGCCCGCCACTTGTAAGGGTTTTTGCGCTCGTTCCGAATACACTACGTGATCCCGAGGGCATCGTCCGGATTTGCATTCGCAAGACGTTTGGCGGTAAAGTCTCGAGTTTCGACCCCGAAGAGGCGTCAGCGCGAGTGAAGGAGGAAAAAAAACAACAACAAAAAAAACACGAAACTCATCGGAGACATAGAAGGAGGTGACAAGATAAATGATCGCTACGTTATTAACCCCTTAGAGGCCCACGATATACAAGGAGTTTGTATGTTCACATGGGATCCTGGGGTTTAAGGACAACAACTACCAGGAGTTTGTGTGTTCTCCCAGTATTTACGGGAGGTCCTAGGTTCAAACCCTAAAAAGCATAACATCTGCAAAAAGTTTGTATGTTCTCCCTGTGTTTATATCGGGTCCTAGGTTAAAATCCCACATACAACATCACCAAGGAGTTTGTATGTTCTCTCTCTGTGTTTATATCGGGTCCTAGGTTAAAATCCCACATACAACATCTTCAAGGAGTTTGTATGTTCTCTCTGTGTTTACGTTGGATCCTAGGTTTGTTTCCCATCAAGAACAACATCACCAAGGAGTTTGTATGTTCCCTCTGTGTTGGTGTGGGGGTCTTAGGTTCATATACCACCAAGGACAATATAAATCTGCAAGGAGTTTGTATGTCCCCCCTATGTTGGTGTGGGGTCCTAGGTTCATATCCCACCATTGACAATATTAATCTGCAAGGAGTTTGTATGTTCCCCCTGTTTTGTGTAGGGTCCAAGGTTCATATCCCACAAGGACAATATTAATCTACAAGGAGTTTGTATGTCCCCCCCTGTGTTAGTGTGGGGTCCTAGGTTTATATCCCAAAAAGGACAATATTAGTCTGCAAGGAGTTTGTATGTTCCCCCAGTGTTGGTGTGGGGTTCTAAGTTCACACACCACCACACACTATCACACAAGGAAAATATTAATATGCAAGGAGTTTGTATGTTTCCCCTGTGTTAGTGTGGGGTCCTAGGCCCAAACACCACTAAGGACAATATCAGTATGCAAGGAGTTTGTGTGTTCTCCCAGTATTTAGGGAGGTCCTAGGTTCAAACATCAAGAAAAATAACATATGCAAGGAGTTTGTATGTTCTCCCTGTGTTTATGTGTGGTCCTAAGTTTAAATCCTACCAAAGGCAATATCTGCAAAAAGTGTGTATATTCTCCCTGTGTTTCTATCGGGTACTAGGTTAAAATCCCAATAGAGACAAAATCTGCAAAGAGTTTGTATGTTCTCTCTGTGTTTACGTGGGATCCTCGGTTTAAGTACCAACAAGGACAAAATCTGCAAGGAATTTGTATGACCCAAGGTTCATTTCCCATCAATAACAACATCAACAAGGAGTTTGTATGTTCTCCCCGTTTTCACATGGGGAACTGGGATTAAAAACCAACAAGGACAATATTAATCTACAAGGAGTTTGCATTAGTATAGGGTCCTATGTTTATATCCCAAAAAGGACAATATTAGTCTGCAAGGAGTTTGTATGTTCCCCCTGTGTTGGTGTGGGGTTCTAAGTTCACACACCCCCACACACCATCTTTGGTTGAAATCTCACAAAGATAATAACTGCAAGGAGTTTGTATGTTCTCTCTGTGTTTGTGTGGGGTCCTAGATTCCAATATAACCTTAAACATCATATGCAATGAGTCTGTATGTTCTCCCTGTATTTGTGGGCGGTCCTAGGTTTCAATATGACCTAAAACAGCATATGCAATGAGTCTGTATGTTCTCCCTGTGTTTGTGTGGGGTCCTAGGTTCCATATGTTCTAGTGTTTACATGAGTTTGAGGTTAAAATCCTACCAAGGACAACAACCTAAAGGCGTATGTTTGTTCTTCTTGTGTTCCTGTGGGGTCCAAGGTTCCAATCTCACTTAGAACAACATGTTCTAAGAGTTTGTATGTTCCCCCTGTGTTAATGTGCGGTCCTAGGTTTATATCCCAAAAAGGACAATATTAGTCTGCAAGAAGTTTGTATGTTCCCCCAGTGTTGGTGTGGGATTCTAAGTTCACACACCACCACACACCATCTTAGGTTGAAATCTCACAAAGATAATGACTGCAAGGAGTTTGCATGTTCTCTCTGTGTTTGTGTGGGGTCCTAGATTCAGATATAACCTTAAACATCATATGCAATGAGTCTGTATGTTCTCCCTGTGTTTGTGTGGGGTCCTAGGTTTCAATATGACCTAAAACAGCATATGCAATGAGTCTGTATGTTCTCCCTGTATTTGTGTGGGGTCCTAGGTTCCGTATGTTCTCCTAGTGTTTACATGAATTCAAGGTTAAAATCCTACCAAGGACAACAACCGCAAGGTGTATGTTTGTTCTTCTTGTGTTCCTGTGGTGTCCAAGGTTCCAATCTCACCTAGAACAACATCTTCTAAGAGTTTGTATGTTCTCCTTGTGTTTGTGGGGGTCCAAGGTTCCAATCTCACCAAGATCGACATCTTCTAAGAGTATGTATGTTCTCCTTGTGTTTGTGTGGGGTTCTATGTCCAAACAAGACAACATCTGAAAGAAGTCTGTATGTTCTCCCTGTGTTTTTGTCAAGTCCTCATCAACACACAACATCTTCTAAGAGTTTGTACGTTTCTCCTGTGTTTACATGGGTTGTAGGTTAAAATCCTGCCAAGCATAACATTTGCAAGGAGTTTGTATGTTCTCCTCTTTTTTTTATTATATTGGATCCTCAGCAAGCATAACAACTTCAAGGAGTTTGTACGTTCTCTGTGTTTGTGTGGGGTCCTAGGTTTGAATCCCACCAGGGACAACAACTTCAAGGAGTCTGGATGTTCTCCCTGATTTTACCCAAAAGAACCCTAACATACTAATAAGAGAATCTGAAGATTGAATTGTGAGCCTTTCTGGCACAGGGACTGAATTGAATGACAATCTCTGTACAGCGCTGTGGAATATGTTAGCACAAAATAAAAGAATACAATAAAGGCAGAAATTCCTGGTGCCCTTGACTTGACCTGTTCGGTGCCACAGACTATGGCCGCCTCTACTGTAGTCTGCGCCGATACAGGAGAACGTTCCGGCTGATGAGATTCTTACATGCATCAAATATAAGTTTACCGAGCTGAATGTAAAAAACTTTAGACAATGGCGGCATCAATCACCGCGCGCTCGGCATTATCCCGGCTTCACAAGTGGCGGTAAATAATCTGTCTGAAGTGCCATTTATTCTGGTGTAAGTGCTGTAGATCTGGGTCTCCGCAACGCCGTAAATAAAGAGCCTCCGGCTGGTGACAGACGAGCCGTAACCACCGCGTCACGCCCTGAGAAGACGCAGCGAGCGGCCATGATCCCTAGATAATGGAGCGAGCGGCAATGAACCCCAGAAAATGGAGCGAGTGGTCATCATCCCCAGATAATGGAGCAAGCGGCAATGATCCCCAGATAATAGAGCGAGCGGCAATGATCCCCAGATAATGGAGCGAGCGGTCATCATCCCCAGATAATGGAGCGAGTGGTCATCATCCCCAGATAATGGAGCAAGCGGCAATGATCCCCAGATAATGGAGCGAGCAGCAATGATCCCCAGATAATGGAGCGAGCAGCAATGAACCCCAGATAATGGAGCGAGCGGTCATCATCCCCAGATAATGGAGCGAGCAGCAATGATCCCCAGATAATGGAGCAAGCGGCAATGATCCCCAGATAATGGAGCAAGCGGCAATGATCCCCAGATAATGGAGCGAGCAGCAATGATCCCCAGATAATGGAGCGAACAGCAATGATCCCCACATAATGGAGCGAGCGGCCATGATCCCTACATATTGGAGCGAGCAGCCATGATCCACAGATAATGGAGCGAGCAGCCATGATCCACAGATAATGGAGCGAGCAGCAATGATCCCCAGATAATGGAGCACGCGGCAATGAACCCCAGATAATGGAGCGAGCGGCAATGATCCCCAGATAATGGAGCGAGCGGTCATCATCCCCAGATAATGGAGAAAGCGGCAATGATCCCTAGATAATGGAGCAAGCGGTCATCATCCCCAGGTAATGGAGCGAGCGGCCATGATCCCCAGATAATGGAGCGAGCGGCAATGAACCCCAGATAATGGAGCGAGCGGTCATCATCCCCACATAATGGAGCAAGCGGCAATGATCCCCAGATAATGGAGCGAGCGGTCATCATCCCCAGATAATGGAGCGAGCAGCAATGATCCCCAGATAATGGAGCGAGCAGCAATGATCCCCAGATAATGGAGCGAGCGGCAATGATCCCCAGATAATGGAGCGAGCAGCAATGATCCCCAGATAATGGAGCGAGCAGCCATGTTCCCCAGATAATGGAGCGAGCGGCAATGATCCCCAGATAATGGAGCGAGCGGTCATCATCCCCAGATAATGGAGCGAGCGGCCATGATCCCCAGATAATGGAGCGAGCGGCAATGAACCCCAGATAATGGAGCGAGCGGTCATCATCCCCACATAATGGAGCAAGCGGCAATGATCCCCAGATAATGGAGCAAGCGGCAATGATCCCCAGATAATGGAGCGAGCGGTCATCATCCCCAGATAATGGAGCGAGCAGCAATGATCCCCAGATAATGGAGCAAGCGGCAATGATCCCCAGATAATGGAGCGAGCAGCAATGATCCCCAGATAATGGAGCGAGCGGTCATCATCCCCAGATAATGGAGGGAGCAGCAATGATCCCCAGATAATGGAGCGAGCAGCAACGATCCCCAGATAATGGAGCGAGCGGCAATGAACCCCAGATAATGGAGCGAGCGGTCATCATCCCCAGATAATGGAGCGAGCAGCAATGATCCCCAGATAATGGAGCGAGCAGCAACGATCCCCAGATAATGGAGCGAGCGGCAATGAACCCCAGATAATGGAGCGAGCGGTCATCATCCCCACATAATGGAGCAAGCGGCAATGATCCCTAGATGATGGAGCGAGCAGCACTGATCCCCAGATAATGGAGCGAGCAGCAATGATCCCCAGATAATGGAGCGAGCGGCCATGATCCCCACATAATGGAGCGAGCGGTAATCATCCCCAGATAATGGAGAGAGCGGCAATGATCCCCAGATAATGGAGCGAGCAGCCATGTTCCCCAGATAATGGAGCGAGCAGCAATGATCCCTAGATAATGGAGCGAGCGGCCATGATCCACAGATAATGGAGCGAGCAGCAATGATCCCCAGATAATGGAGCGAGCGGCAATGATCCCCAGATAATGGAACGAGCAGCAATGATCCCCAGATAATGGAGCGAGCGGCCATGATAACCAGATATTGGTGCTATCGGCCATGATCCCCATATATTGGAGCGAGCCGCAATGATCCCTACATAATGGAGCGAGCAGTCATGATATCTAGATAATGGAGCGAGCGGTCATGATCCCCAGATAATGGAGCGAGCGGCCATGATCCCCAGATAATGGAGCGAACGGCCATGATCCCCAGATAATGGAGCGAGCAGCAATGATCCCCAGATAATGGAGCGAGCGGCCATGATCCCCAGATAATGGAGCGAGTGGTCATGATCCCCAGGAGATTACATGAGGAGGAGGTTTGTTACAGTGTGTCACCCCAGTAGTAAGGAGATTACATGAGGAGGAGGTTTGTTACAGTGTGTCAACCCAGGAGTAAGGAAATGACATGAGGAGGGGGTTTGTTACAGTGTGTCACCCCAGTAGTAAGGAGATTACATGAGGGGGAGGTTTGTTACAGTGTGTCACCCCAGTGCTAAGGAGATTACATGAGGAGGAGGTTTGTTACAGTGTGTCACCCCAGTAGTAAGGAGATTTCATGAGGAGGAGGTATGTTACAGTGTGTCAACCCAGGATTAAGGAAATGACATGAGGAGGGGGTTTGTTACAATGTGTCACCCCAGTAGTAAGGAGATTACATGAGGAGGAGGTTTGTTACAGTGTGTCACCCCAGTAGTAAGGAGATTACATGAGGAGAGGGTTTGTTACAGTGTGTCACCCCAGTAATAAGGAGAATACATGAGGAGGAGGTTTGTTACAGTGTGTCACCCCAGTAGTAAGGAGATTACATGAGGAGGAGGTTTGTTACAGTGTGTCAACCCAGGAGTAAGGAAATGACATGAGGAGGGGGTTTGTTACAGTGTGTCACCCCAGTAGTAAGGAGATTACATGAGGGGGAGGTTTGTTACAGTGTGTCACCCCAGTGCTAAGGAGATTACATGAGGAGGAGGTTTGTTACAGTGTGTCACCCCAGTAGTAAGGAGATTTCATGAGGAGGAGGTATGTTACAGTGTGTCAACCCAGGATTAAGGAAATGACATGAGGAGGGGGTTTGTTACAATGTGTCACCCCAGTAGTAAGGAGATTACATGAGGAGGAGGTTTGTTACAGTGTGTCACCCCAGTAGTAAGGAGATTACATGAGGAGAGGGTTTGTTACAGTGTGTCACCCCAGTAATAAGGAGAATACATGAGGAGGAGGTTTGTTACAGTGTGTCACCTCAGTAGTAAGGAGATTACATGAGGAGGAGGTTTGTTACAGTGTGTCAACCCAGGAGTAAGGAAATGACATGAGGAGGGGGTTTGTTACAGTGTGTCACCCCAGTAGTAAGGAGATTACATGAGGAGGAGGTTTGTTACAGTGTGTCACCCCAGTGCTATGGAGATTACATGAGGAGGAGGTTTGTTACAGTGTGTCACCCCAGTAGTAAGGAGATTACATGAGGAGGGGGTTTGTTACAGTGTGTCACCCCAGTAGTAAGGAGATTATATGAGGAGGGGGTTTGTTACAGTGTGTCACCCCAGTGCTAAGGAGATTACATGAGGAGGAGGTTTGTTACAGTGTGTCACCCCAGTAGTAAGGAGATCTCATGAGGAGGAGATATGTTACAGTGTGTCAACCCAGAAATAAGGAAATGACAAGAGGAGGGGGTTTGTTACAGTGTGTCACCCCAGTAGTAAGGAGATTACATGAGGAGGAGGTTTGTTACAGTGTATCACCCACAGTATTAAGGAGATAACATGAGGAGGAGGTGTGTTACAGTGTGTCACCCCAGTAGTAAGGAGATTACATGAGGAGGAGGTTTGTTACAGTGTGTCACCCCAGTAGTAAGGAGATTACATGAGGAGGAGGTTTGTTACAGTGTGCCACCCCAGTAATAAGGAGATTACATGAGGAGGAGGTTTGTTACACTGTGTCACCCCAGTAGTAAGGAGATTACATGAGGAGGAGGTTTGTTACAGTGTGTCACCCCAGTAATAAGGAGATTACATGAGGAGGAGGTTTGTTACAGTGTGTCACCCCAGTACTAAGGAGATTACATGAGGAGGAGGTTTGTTACAGTGTGTCACCCCAGTAGTGAGGAGATTACATGAGAAGGAGGTTTGTTACAGTGTGTCACCCCCGTAGTAAGGAGATTACATGAGGAGGAGGTTTGTTACAGTGTGTCAACCCAGGAGTAAGGAAATGACATGAGGAGGGGGTTTGTTACAGTGTGTCACCCCAGTAGTAAGGAGATTACATGAGGAGGAGGTTTGTTACAGTGTGTCACCCCAGTAGTAAGGAGATTACATGAGGAGGAGGTTTGTTACAGTGTGTCAACCCAGGAGTAAGGAAATGACATGAGGAGGGGGTTTGTTACAGTGTGTCACCCCAGTAGTAAGGAGATTACATGAGGAGGAGGTTTGTTACAGTGTGTCACCCCAGTGCTAAGGAGATTACATGAGGAGGAGGTTTGTTACAGTGTGTCACCCCAGTAGTGAGGAGATTACATGAGGAGGAGGTTTGTTACAGTGTGTCAACCCAGTTATAAGGAGAATACATGAGGAGGAGGTTTGTTACAGTGTGTCAACCAAGGAGTAAGGAAATTACATGAGGAGGGGGTTTGTTACAGTGTGTCACCCCAGTAGTAAGGAGATTACATGAGGAGGAGGTTTGTTACAGTGTGTCACCCCAGTAGCGAGGAGATTACATGAGGAGGAGGTTTGTTACAGTGTGTCAACCCAGTTATAAGGAGAATACATGAGGAGGAGGTTTGTTACAGTGTGTCACCCCAGTAGTAAGGAGATTATATGAGGCGGGAGTTGTTACAGTGTGTCACCCAAGTAGTAAGGAGATTACACGAGGAGGAGGTTTGTTACAGTGTGTCACCCCAGTAGTAAGGAGATTACATGAGGCGGGGGTTGTTACAGTGTGTCACCCAAGTAGTAAGGAGATTGCACGAGGAGGAGGTTTGTTACAGTGTGTCACCCCAGTAGTAAGGAGATTACATGTGGAGGAGGTTTGTTACAGTGTGTCACCCCAGTAGTGAGGAGATTACATGAGGAGGGGGTTTGTTACAGTGTGTCACCCCAGTAGTAAGGAGATAACATGAGGAGGAGGTGTGTTACAGTGTGTCACCCCAGTAGTAAGGAGATTACATAAGGAGGAGGTTTGTTACAGTGTGTCACCCCAGTAGTGAGGAGATTACATGAGGAGGGGGTTTGTTACAGTGTGTCACCCCAGTAGTAAGGAGATTACATGAGGAGGAGGTTTGTTACAGTGTGTCAGCCCAGTGCTAAGGAGATTACATGAGGAGGAGGATTGTTACAGTGTGTCACCCCAGTAGTAAGGAGATTACATGAGGAGGGGGTTGTTACAGTGTGTCACCCCAGTAGTAAGGAGATTACATGAGGAGGAGGTTGTTAAAGTGTGTCACCCCAGTAGTAAGGAGATTACACGAGGAGGAGGTTTGTTACAGTGTGTCACCCCAGTAGTAAGAAGATTACATGAGGAGGAGGTTTGTTAAAGTGTGTCACCCCAGTAGTAAGGAGATTACATGAGGAGGAGGTTTGTTACAGTGTGTCACCCCAGTAGTGAGGAGATTACATGAGGAGGAGGTTTGTTACAGTGTGTCAACCCAGTTATAAGGAGAATACATGAGGAGGAGGTTTGTTACAGTGTGTCACCCCAGTAGTAAGGAGATTACATGAGGAGGAGGTTGTTACAGTGTGTCACCCCAGTAGTAAGGAGATTACACGAGGAGGAGGTTTGTTACAGTGTGTCACCCCAGTGGTAAGAAGATTACATGAGGAGGAGGTTTGTTACAGTGTGTCACCCCAGTAGTAAGAAGATTACATATGGAGGAGGTTTGTTACAGTGTGTCACCCCAGTAGTGAGGAGATTACATGAGGAGGGGGTTTGTTACAGTGTGTCACCCCAGTAGTAAGGAGATAACATGAGGAGGAGGTTTGTTACAGTGTGTCACCCCAGTAGTAAGGAGATAACATGAGGAGGAGGTTTGTTACAGTGTGTCACCCCAATAGTAAGGAGATTACATGAGGAGGAGGTTTGTTACAGTGTGTCACCCCATTAGTGAGGAGATTACATGAGGAGGGGGTTTGTTACAGTGTGTCACCCCAGTAGTAAGGAGATTACATGAGGAGGAGGTTTGTTACAGTGTGTCAGCCCAGTACTAAGGAGATTACATGAGGAGGAGGTTTGTTACAGTGTGTCACCCCAGTACTAAGGAGATTACATGAGGAGGGGGTTTGTTACAGTGTGTCACCCCTGAAGTAAGGAGATTACATGAGGAGGAGGTTTGTTACAGTGTGTCCCCCCAGTAGTAAGGAGATTACATGAGGAGGAGGTTTGTTACATTGGCTGTCCGGGTATGCTGGGAGTAGTAGTTTTGCAATGGCTGGAGGCGCTCTGGTTGGGAAACACTGACCTATACTATATACGACTATATAGTCCAACATGCCGGGAGTTGTTGTTTTTCCACAGCTGGAGGCACCCCTGGTTGGGAAACACTGACTTATACTATATGCTACAATATAGACCAACATGCTGGGAGTTGTAGTTTTGCAACAGCTGAAGGCACCCCTAGTTGGGAAACACTGAACTATACTATATGCTACTATATAGTCCAACATGCTGGGAGTTGTAGTTTTGCAACAGCTGGAGGTTCTCTGGTTTGGAAACACTGACCTATACTATATACTACTGTATAGTCCAACATGCCGGGAATTGTAGTTTTGCAACAGCTGGAGGCACTCCTGGTTGGGAAACACTTACCTATACTACTATATAGTCCAACATGCCGGGAGTTGTAGTTTTTTAACAGCTGGAGGCACCCCTGGTTGGGAAACACTGACCTATACTATATACTACTATATAGTCCAACATGCTGGGAGTTGTAGTTTAGCAACAGCTGGAGGCACACTGGTTGGGAAACACTGGTATAGGTTATGGTGCAACAATCCACAAGTTGGAGGATTGGTTAGATAAATACCGGCCATTGCATAGCCAGTATTTTTAATATAAAAATACTGGACAGGTGGCAAAAATACCAGATGTTTCAGTAAAATACCAGCCAGGTGGCAACCCTAGCCCCCAGGGACAATAACTCTATGGACCGATACCCCTACCATACTAATCATGTCCACAGATCTCCATCTATGGCAAGTTCATGGCTCCCAAATGGGGTAGTCACCTGCAACTCTGCTGGGCCACGCCAACCATGATGGCGGCCATGTATAGACATCAATAGAAATCATAATATTATTGTGGTACATGGTCTAATATCCCCCTTATACTCCCGGCTCATGGCATCGCCAATATACAGTAACACTGCGGGACGGCAGTATTCATTACACGGCCTGTACACGAGGACAAGGTCTGAAGGAATTACAGGTTCGGCTCCAGTTTATCCCTTTATTACATCTACAGAGTAAATAAATCTTGAGACTTAAACCCAGAATAAAGATTGCGGAGGAATGGAAGGAAACTTCTCCACAAGTTCAGGAAAGTTATAAAGTAATCACATATTTCAAGGGCGAGTCACAAAACAGCAAATAAATTCAATAGGAAAGCATCTTGTCTGCGCCGTAACAATATATCCTTGTGCAGGTCTCATCGTGACACCTTCCTGGTCCGTGGCCAAATGAAAGATGATAAAGTGAAGGTACAATGGGGCCGGGCGACGTCACCATAATGCAGTGACCAAGATAGATGGGAAAATGCTTTCACATAATGACAAAAACAAAAGTGATGAAGAAGGGGCCAAACAATACAGAGGCGATGGAGGTGCAGGAGGCTCTACAGATAAGGAGCACGGGATCGTGAAGTGATGGAGGTACAGGAGCTCTACAGATAGGGAGGACTGTATGGTGAAGTGATGGAGGTACAGGAGCTCTACAGATAGGGAGGACTGGATGGTGAAGTGATGGAGGTGCAGGAGCTCTACAGATAGGGAGGACTGGATGATGAAGTGATGGAGGTGCAGGAGCTCTACAGATAGAAAGGACTGGATGGTGAAGTGATGGAGGTGCAGGAGCTCTACAGATAAGGAGCACGGGATGGTGAAGTGATGGAGGTGCAGGAGCTCTACAGATAGGAGGACTGGATGGTGAAGTGATGGAGGTGCAGGAGCTCTACAGATAGGGAGGACTGGATGGTGAAGTGATGGAGGTGCAGGAGCTCTACAGATAGGGAGGACTGGATGGTGAAGTGATGGAGGTGCAGGAGCTCTACAGATAAGGAGCACGGGATGGTGAAGTGATGGAGGTGCAGCAGCTCTACAGATAGGAGGACTGGATGGTGAAGTGATGGAGGTGCAGGAGCTCTACAGATAGGAGGACTGGATGATGAAATGATGGAGGTGCAGGAGCTCTACAGATAGGGAGGACTGGATGGTGAAGTGATGGAGGTGAAGGAGCTCTACAGATAGGGAGGACTGGATGGTGAAGTGATGGAGGTGCCGGAGCTCTACAGATAGGGAGGACTGGATGGTGAAGTGATGGAGGTGCAGGAGCTCTACAGATAGGAGGACTGGATGGTGAAGTGATGGGGGTGCAGGAGCTCTACAAATAGGGAGGAATGGATGGTGAAGTTATATAGGTGCAGGAGCTCTACAGATAGGGAGGACTGGATGGTGAAGTGATGGAGGTGCAGGAGCTCTACAGATAGGAGGACTGGATGGTGAAGTGATGGAGGTGCAGGAGCTCTACAGATAGGGAGGACTGGATGGTGAAGTTATATAGGTGCAGGAGCTCTACAGATAGGGAGGACTGGATGGTGAAGTGATGGAGGTACAGGAGCTCTACAGATAGGGAGGACTGGATGGTGAAGTGATGGAGGTGCAGGAGCTCTACAGATAGGGTGGACTGGATGGTGAAGTGATGGAGGTGCAGGAGCTCTACAGATAGGGAGGACTGGATGGTGAAGTGATGGAGGTGCAGGAGCTCTACAGATAAGGAGCACGGGATGGTGAAGTGATGGAGGTGCAGGAGCTCTATAGATAGGAGGACTGGATGGTGAAGTGATGGAGGTGCAGGAGCTCTACAGATAAGGAGCACGGGATGGTGAAGTGATGGAGGTGCAGGAGCTCTACAGATAGGGAGGACTGGATAGTGAAGTGATGGGAGATGCAGGAGCTCTACAGATAGGGAGGACTGGATGGTGAAGCGATGGAGGTGCAGGAGCTCTACAGATAGGGAGGACTGGATGGTGAAGTGATGGAGGTGCAGGAGCTCTACAGATAGGAGGACTGGATGGTGAAGTGATGGAGGTGCAGGAGCTCTACAGATAGGGAGGACTGGATGGTGAAGTAATGGAGGTGAAGAAGCTCTACAGATAGGGAGGACTGGATGATGAAATGATGGAGGTGCAGGAGCTCTACAGATAGGAGGACTGGATGGTGAAGTGATGGAAGTGCAGGAGCTCTACAGATAGGGAGGACTGGATGGTGAAGTGATGGAGGTGCAGGAGCTCTACAGATAGGGAGGGCTGGATGGTGAAGTGATGGAGGTGCAGGAGCTCTACAGATAGGGAGGACTGGATGGTGAAGTGATGGAGGTGCAGGAGCTCTACAGATAGGGAGGACTGGATGGTGAAGTGATGGAGGTGCAGGAGCTCTACAGATAGGGAGGACTGGATGGTGAAGTGATGGAGGTGCAGGAGCTCTACAGATAGGGAGGACTGGATGGTGAAGTGATGGAGGTGCAGGAGCTCTACAGATAAGGAGGGCTGGATGGTGAAGTGATGGAGGTGCAGGAGCTCTACAGATAGGAGGACTGGATGGTGAAGTGATGGAGGTGCAGGAGCTCTACAGATAGGGAGGACTGGATGGTGAAGTGATGGAGGTGCAGGAGCTCTTCAGATAGGAGGACTGGATGGTGAAGTGATGGAGGTGCAGGAGTTCTACAGATAGGAGGACTGGATGGTGAAGAGATGGAGGTGCAGGAGCTCTACAGATAGGGAGGACTGGATGGTGAAGCGATGGAGGTGCAGGAGCTCTACAGATAGGGAGGACTGGATGGTGAAGTGATGGAGGTGCAGGAGTTCTACAGATAGGAGGACTGGATGGTGAAGAGATGGAGGTGCAGGAGCTCTACAGATAGGAGGACTGGATGGTGAAGTGATGGAGGTGCAGGAGCTCTACAGATAGGGAGGACTGGATGGTGAAGTGATGGAGGTGCAGGAGCTCTACAGATAGGGAGGACTGGATGGTGAAGTGATGTAGGTGCCGGAGCTCTACAGATAAGGAGGGCTGGATGGTGAAGTGATGGAGGTGCAGGAGCTCTACAGATAGGAGGACTGGATGGTGAAGTGATGGAGGTGCAGGAGCTCTACAGATAGGAGGACTGGACGGTGAAGTGATGGAGGTGCAGGAGCTCTACAGATAGGGAGGACTGGATGGAGAAGTGATGGAGGTGCAGGAGCTCTACAGATAGGAGGACTGGATGGTGAAGTGATGGAGGTGCAGGAGCTCTACAGATAGGGAGGACTGGATGGTGAAGTGATGGAGGTGCAGGAGTTCTACAGATAGGAGGACTGGATGGTGAAGTGATGGAGGTGCAGGAGCTCTACAGATAGGAGGACTGGATGGTGAAGTGATGGAGGTGAAGGAGCTCTACAGATAGGGAGGACTGGATGGTGAAGTGATGGAGGTGCAGGAGCTCTACAGATAGGAGGACTGGATGGTGAAGTGATGGAGGTGCAGGAGCTCTACAGATAGGAGGACTGGATGGTGAAGTGATGGAGGTGCAGGAGCTCTACAGATAGGGAGGACTGGATGGTGAAGTGATGTAGGTGCAGGAGCTCTACAGATAGGAGGACTGGATGGTGAAGTGATGGAGGTGCAGGAGCTCTACAAATAGGGAGGAATGGATGGTGAAGTTATATAGGTGCAGGAGCTCTACAGATAGGGAGGACTGGATGGTGAAGTGATGGAGGTACAGGAGCTCTACAGATAGGGAGGACTGGATGGTGAAGTGATGGAGGTGCAGGAGCTCTACAGATAGGGAGGACTGGATGGTGAAGTGATGGAGGTGCAGGAGCTCTACAGATAAGGAGCACGGGATGGTGAAGTGATGGAGGTGCAGGAGCTCTATAGATAGGAGGACTGGATGGTGAAGTGATGGAGGTGCAGGAGCTCTACAGATAAGGAGCACGGGATGGTGAAGTGATGGAGGTGCAGGAGCTCTACAGATAGGGAGGACTGGATAGTGAAGTGATGGGAGATGCAGGAGCTCTACGGATAAGGAGCACGGGATGGTGAAGTGATGGAGGTGCAGGAGCTCTACAGATAGGGAGGACTGGATGGTGAAGTGATGGAGGTGCAGGAGCTCTACAGATAGGAGGACTGGATGGTGAAGTGATGGAGGTGCAGGAGCTCTACAGATAGGGAGGACTGGATGGTGAAGTAATGGAGGTGAAGAAGCTCTACAGATAGGGAGGACTGGATGATGAAATGATGGAGGTGCAGGAGCTCTACAGATAGGAGGACTGGATGGTGAAGTGATGGAGGTGCAGGAGCTCTACAGATAGGGAGGACTGGATGGTGAAGTGATGGAGGTGCAGGAGCTCTACAGATAGGGAGGGCTGGATGGTGAAGTGATGGAGGTGCAGGAGCTCTACAGATAGGGAGGACTGGATGGTGAAGTGATGGAGGTGCAGGAGCTCTACAGATAGGGAGGACTGGATGGTGAAGTGATGGAGGTGCAGGAGCTCTACAGATAGGGAGGACTGGATGGTGAAGTGATGGAGGTGCAGGAGCTCTACAGATAGGGAGGACTGGATGGTGAAGTGATGTAAGTGCAGGAGCTCTACAGATAAGGAGGGCTGGATGGTGAAGTGATGGAGGTGCAGGAGCTCTACAGATAGGAGGACTGGATGGTGAAGTGATGGAGGTGCAGGAGCTCTACAGATAGGGAGGACTGGATGGTGAAGTGATGGAGGTGCAGGAGCTCTTCAGATAGGAGGACTGGATGGTGAAGTGATGGAGGTGCAGGAGTTCTACAGATAGGAGGACTGGATGGTGAAGAGATGGAGGTGCAGGAGCTCTACGGATAAGGAGCACGGGATGGTGAAGTGATGGAGGTGCAGGAGCTCTACAGATAGGGAGGACTGGATGGTGAAGTGATGGAGGTGCAGGAGCTCTACAGATAGGAGGACTGGATGGTGAAGTGATGGAGGTGCAGGAGCTCTACAGATAGGGAGGACTGGATGGTGAAGTAATGGAGGTGAAGAAGCTCTACAGATAGGGAGGACTGGATGATGAAATGATGGAGGTGCAGGAGCTCTACAGATAGGAGGACTGGATGGTGAAGTGATGGAAGTGCAGGAGCTCTACAGATAGGGAGGACTGGATGGTGAAGTGATGGAGGTGCAGGAGCTCTACAGATAGGGAGGGCTGGATGGTGAAGTGATGGAGGTGCAGGAGCTCTACAGATAGGGAGGACTGGATGGTGAAGTGATGGAGGTGCAGGAGCTCTACAGATAGGGAGGACTGGATGGTGAAGTGATGGAGGTGCAGGAGCTCTACAGATAGGGAGGACTGGATGGTGAAGTGATGGAGGTGCAGGAGCTCTACAGATAGGGAGGACTGGATGGTGAAGTGATGTAAGTGCAGGAGCTCTACAGATAAGGAGGGCTGGATGGTGAAGTGATGGAGGTGCAGGAGCTCTACAGATAGGAGGACTGGATGGTGAAGTGATGGAGGTGCAGGAGCTCTACAGATAGGGAGGACTGGATGGTGAAGTGATGGAGGTGCAGGAGCTCTTCAGATAGGAGGACTGGATGGTGAAGTGATGGAGGTGCAGGAGTTCTACAGATAGGAGGACTGGATGGTGAAGAGATGGAGGTGCAGGAGCTCTACAGATAGGGAGGACTGGATGGTGAAGCGATGGAGGTGCAGGAGCTCTACAGATAGGGAGGACTGGATGGTGAAGTGATGGAGGTGCAGGAGTTCTACAGATAGGAGGACTGGATGGTGAAGAGATGGAGGTGCAGGAGCTCTACAGATAGGAGGACTGGATGGTGAAGTGATGGAGGTGCAGGAGCTCTACAGATAGGGAGGACTGGATGGTGAAGTGATGGAGGTGCAGGAGCTCTACAGATAGGGAGGACTGGATGGTGAAGTGATGTAGGTGCCGGAGCTCTACAGATAAGGAGGGCTGGATGGTGAAGTGATGGAGGTGCAGGAGCTCTACAGATAGGAGGACTGGATGGTGAAGTGATGGAGGTGCAGGAGCTCTACAGATAGGAGGACTGGACGGTGAAGTGATGGAGGTGCAGGAGCTCTACAGATAGGGAGGACTGGATGGAGAAGTGATGGAGGTGCAGGAGCTCTACAGATAGGAGGACTGGATGGTGAAGTGATGGAGGTGCAGGAGCTCTACAGATAGGGAGGACTGGATGGTGAAGTGATGGAGGTGCAGGAGTTCTACAGATAGGAGGACTGGATGGTGAAGTGATGGAGGTGCAGGAGCTCTACAGATAGGAGGACTGGATGGTGAAGTGATGGAGGTGAAGGAGCTCTACAGATAGGGAGGACTGGATGGTGAAGTGATGGAGGTGCAGGAGCTCTACAGATAGGAGGACTGGATGGTGAAGTGATGGAGGTGCAGGAGCTCTACAGATAGGAGGACTGGATGGTGAAGTGATGGAGGTGCAGGAGCTCTACAGATAGGGAGGACTGGATGGTGAAGTGATGTAGGTGCAGGAGCTCTACAGATAGGAGGACTGGATGGTGAAGTGATGGAGGTGCAGGAGCTCTACAAATAGGGAGGAATGGATGGTGAAGTTATATAGGTGCAGGAGCTCTACAGATAGGGAGGACTGGATGGTGAAGTGATGGAGGTACAGGAGCTCTACAGATAGGGAGGACTGGATGGTGAAGTGATGGAGGTGCAGGAGCTCTACAGATAGGGAGGACTGGATGGTGAAGTGATGGAGGTGCAGGAGCTCTACAGATAAGGAGCACGGGATGGTGAAGTGATGGAGGTGCAGGAGCTCTATAGATAGGAGGACTGGATGGTGAAGTGATGGAGGTGCAGGAGCTCTACAGATAAGGAGCACGGGATGGTGAAGTGATGGAGGTGCAGGAGCTCTACAGATAGGGAGGACTGGATAGTGAAGTGATGGGAGATGCAGGAGCTCTACGGATAAGGAGCACGGGATGGTGAAGTGATGGAGGTGCAGGAGCTCTACAGATAGGGAGGACTGGATGGTGAAGTGATGGAGGTGCAGGAGCTCTACAGATAGGAGGACTGGATGGTGAAGTGATGGAGGTGCAGGAGCTCTACAGATAGGGAGGACTGGATGGTGAAGTAATGGAGGTGAAGAAGCTCTACAGATAGGGAGGACTGGATGATGAAATGATGGAGGTGCAGGAGCTCTACAGATAGGAGGACTGGATGGTGAAGTGATGGAGGTGCAGGAGCTCTACAGATAGGGAGGACTGGATGGTGAAGTGATGGAGGTGCAGGAGCTCTACAGATAGGGAGGGCTGGATGGTGAAGTGATGGAGGTGCAGGAGCTCTACAGATAGGGAGGACTGGATGGTGAAGTGATGGAGGTGCAGGAGCTCTACAGATAGGGAGGACTGGATGGTGAAGTGATGGAGGTGCAGGAGCTCTACAGATAGGGAGGACTGGATGGTGAAGTGATGGAGGTGCAGGAGCTCTACAGATAGGGAGGACTGGATGGTGAAGTGATGTAAGTGCAGGAGCTCTACAGATAAGGAGGGCTGGATGGTGAAGTGATGGAGGTGCAGGAGCTCTACAGATAGGAGGACTGGATGGTGAAGTGATGGAGGTGCAGGAGCTCTACAGATAGGGAGGACTGGATGGTGAAGTGATGGAGGTGCAGGAGCTCTTCAGATAGGAGGACTGGATGGTGAAGTGATGGAGGTGCAGGAGTTCTACAGATAGGAGGACTGGATGGTGAAGAGATGGAGGTGCAGGAGCTCTACAGATAGGGAGGACTGGATGGTGAAGCGATGGAGGTGCAGGAGCTCTACAGATAGGGAGGACTGGATGGTGAAGTGATGGAGGTGCAGGAGTTCTACAGATAGGAGGACTGGATGGTGAAGAGATGGAGGTGCAGGAGCTCTACAGATAGGAGGACTGGATGGTGAAGTGATGGAGGTGCAGGAGCTCTACAGATAGGGAGGACTGGATGGTGAAGTGATGGAGGTGCAGGAGCTCTACAGATAGGGAGGACTGGATGGTGAAGTGATGGAGGTGCAGGAGCTCTACAGATAGGGAGGACTGGATGGTGAAGTGATGTAGGTGCCGGAGCTCTACAGATAAGGAGGGCTGGATGGTGAAGTGATGGAGGTGCAGGAGCTCTACAGATAGGAGGACTGGATGGTGAAGTGATGGAGGTGCAGGAGCTCTACAGATAGGAGGACTGGACGGTGAAGTGATGGAGGTGCAGGAGCTCTACAGATAGGGAGGACTGGATGGAGAAGTGATGGAGGTGCAGGAGCTCTACAGATAGGAGGACTGGATGGTGAAGTGATGGAGGTGCAGGAGCTCTACAGATAGGGAGGACTGGATGGTGAAGTGATGGAGGTGCAGGAGTTCTACAGATAGGAGGACTGGATGGTGAAGTGATGGAGGTGCAGGAGCTCTACAGATAGGAGGACTGGATGGTGAAGTGATGGAGGTGAAGGAGCTCTACAGATAGGGAGGACTGGATGGTGAAGTGATGGAGGTGCAGGAGCTCTACAGATAGGAGGACTGGATGGTGAAGTGATGGAGGTGCAGGAGCTCTACAGATAGGAGGACTGGATGGTGAAGTGATGGAGGTGCAGGAGCTCTACAGATAGGGAGGACTGGATGGTGAAGTGATGTAGGTGCAGGAGCTCTACAGATAGGAGGACTGGATGGTGAAGTGATGGAGGTGCAGGAGCTCTACAAATAGGGAGGAATGGATGGTGAAGTTATATAGGTGCAGGAGCTCTACAGATAGGGAGGACTGGATGGTGAAGTGATGGAGGTACAGGAGCTCTACAGATAGGGAGGACTGGATGGTGAAGTGATGGAGGTGCAGGAGCTCTACAGATAGGAGGACTGGATGGTGAAGTGATGTAGGTGCAGGAGCTCTACAGATAGGAGGACTGGATGGTGAAGTGATGGAGGTGCAGGAGCTCTACAGATAGGGAGGACTGGATGGTGAAGTGATGGAGGTGCAGGAGCTCTACAGATAGGGAGGACTGGATGGTGAAGTGATGGAGGTGCAGGAGCTCTACAGATAGGAGGACTGGATGGTGAAGTGATGGAGGTGCAGGAGCTCTACAGATAGGGAGGACTGGATGGTGAAGTGATGGAGGTGCAGGAGCTCTACAGATAGGAGGACTGGACGGTGAAGTGATGGAGGTGCAGGAGCTCTACAGATAAGGAGGGCTGGATGGTGAAGTGATGGAGGTGCAGGAGCTCTACAGATAGGAGGACTGGATGGTGAAGTGATGGAGGTGCAGGAGCTCTACAGATAGGAGGACTGGACGGTGAAGTGATGGAGGTGCAGGAGCTCTACAGATAGGGAGGACTGGATGGTGAAGTGATGGAGGTGCAGGAGTTCTACAGATAGGAGGACTGGATGGTGAAGAGATGGAGGTGCAGGAGCTCTACAGATAGGAGGACTGGATGGTGAAGTGATGGAGGTGCAGGAGCTATACAGATAGGAGGACTGGATGGTGAAGTGATGGAGGTGAAGGAGCTCTACAGATAGGGAGGACTGGATGGTGAAGTGATGGAGGTGCAGGAGTTCTACAGATAGGGAGGACTGGATGGTGAAGTGATGTAGGTGCAGGAGCTCTACAGATAGGGAGGACTGGATGGTGAAGTGATAGAGATGCAGGAGCTCTACAGATAGGGAGGACTGGATGGTGAAGTGATGGAGGTGCAGGAGCTCTACAGATAGGAGGACTTGATGGTGAAGTGATGGAGGTGCAGGAGCTCTACAGATAGGAGGACTGGACGGTGAAGTGATGGAGGTGCAAGAGCTCTACAGATAGGGAGGACTGGATGGTGAAGTGATGGAGGTGCAGGAGCTCTACAGATAGGAGGACTGGATGGTGAAGTGATGGAGGTGCAGGAGTTCTACAGATAGGAGGACTGGATGGTGAAGTGATGGAGGTGCAGGAGCTCTACAGATAGGAGGACTGGACGGTGAAGTGATGGAGGTGCAGGAGCTCTACAGATAGGGAGGACTGGATGGTGAAGTGATGGAGGTGCAGGAGCTCTACAGATAGGGAAGACTGGATGGTGAAGTGATGGAGGTGCAGGAGCTCTACAGATAGGGAGGACTGGATGATGAAGTGATGGAGGTGCAGGAGCTCTACAGATAGGAGGACTGGATGGTGAAGTGATGGAGGTGCAGGAGTTCTACAGATAGGAGGACAGGATGGTGAAGTGATGGAGGTGCAGGGGCTCTACAGATAGGGAGGACTGGATGGTGAAGTGATGGAGGTGCAGGAGCTCTACAGATAGGGAGGACTGGATGGTGAAGTGATGGAGGTGCAGGAGCTCTACAGATAGGAGGACTGGATGGTGAAGTGATGGAGGTGCAGGAGCTCTACAGATAGGGAGGACTGGATGGTGAAGTGATGGAGGTGCAGGAGTTCTACAGATAGGAGGACTGGATGGTGAAGAGATGGAGGTGCAGGAGCTCTACAGATAGGACTGGATGGTGAAGTGATGGAGGTGCAGGAGCTCTACAGATAGGAGGACTGGATGGTGAAGTGATGGAGGTGAAGGAGCTCTACAGATAGGGAGGACTGGATGGTGAAGTGATGGAGGTGCAGGAGTTCTACAGATAGGGAGGACTGGATGGTGAAGTGATGGAGGTGCAGGAGCTCTACAGATAGGAGGACTTGATGGTGAAGTGATGGAGGTGCAGGAGCTCTACAGATAGGAGGACTGGATGGTGAAGTGATGGAGGTGCAGGAGTTCTACAGATAGGAGGACTGGATGGTGAAGTGATGGAGGTGCAGGAGTTCTACAGATAGGAGGACTGGATGGTGAAGTGATGGAGGTGCAGGAGCTCTACAGATAGGAGGACTGGATTGTGAAGTGATGGAGGTGCAGGAGCTCTACAGATAGGGAGGACTGGATGGTGAAGTGATGGAGGTGCAGGAGCTCTACAGATAGGGAGGACTGGATGGTGAAGTTATATAGGTGCAGGAGCTCTACAGATAGGATGACTGGATGGTGAAGTGATGGAGGTGCCGGAGCTCTACAGATAGGGAGGACTGGATTTTGAAGTTATATAGGTGCAGGAGCTCTACAGATAGGAGGACTGGATGGTGAAGTGATGTAGGTGCAGGAGCTCTACAGATAGGGAGGACTGGATGATGAAGTGATGGAGGTGCAGGAGCTCTACAGATAGGGAGGACTGGATGGTGAAGTGATGGAGGTGCAGGAGCTCTACAGATAAGGAGGACTGGATGGTGAAGTTATATAGGTGCAGGAGTTCTACAGATAGGAGGACTGGATGGTGAAGTGATGGAGGTGCAGGAGCTCTACAGATAGGAGGACTGGATGGTGAAGTGATGGAGGTGCAGGAGCTCTACAGATAGGGAGGACTGGATGGTGAAGTTATATAAGTGCAGGAGCTCTACAGATAGGAGGACTGGATGGTGAAGTGATGTAGGTGCAGGAGCTCTACAGATAGGGAGGACTGGATGATGAAGTGATGGAGGTGCAGGAGCTCTACAGATAGGGTGGACTGGATGGTGAAGTTATATAGGTGCAGGAGCTCTACAGATAGGAGGACTGGATGGTGAAGTGATGGAGGTGCCGGAGCTCTACAGATAGGGAGGACTGGATGGTGAAGTGATGGAGGTGCAGGAGCTCTACAGATAGGAGGACTGGATGGTGAAATGATGGAGGTGCAGGAGCTCTACAGATAGGAGGACTGGATGGTGAAGTGATGGAGGTGCAGGACCTCTACAGTTAGGAGGAATGGATGGTGAAGTGATGGAGGTGCAGGAGCTCTACAGATGGGAGGACTGGATGGTGAAGTTATATAGGTGCAGGAGCTCTACAGATAGGAGGACTGGATGGTGAAGTGATGGAGGTGCAGGAGCTATACAGATGGGAGGACTGGATGGTGAAGTGATGGAGGTGCAGGAGCTCTACAAATAGGAGGACTGGATGGTGAAGTGATGGAGGTGCAGGAGCTCTACAGATAGGGAGGACTGGATGGTGAAGTTATATAGGTGCAGGAGCTCTACAGATAGGGAGGACTGGATGGTGAAGTGATGGAGGTACAGGAGCTCTACAGATAGGGAGGACTGGATGGTGAAGTGATGGAGGTGCAGGAGCTCTACAGATAGGGTGGACTGGATGGTGAAGTGATGGAGGTGCAGGAGCTCTACAGATAGGGAGGACTGGATGGTGAAGTGATGGAGGTGCAGGAACTCTACAGATAAGGAGCACGGGATGGTGAAGTGATGGAGGTGCAGAAGCTCTATAGATAGGAGGACTGGATGGTGAAGTGATGGAGGTGCAGGAGCTCTACAGATAAGGAGCACGGGATGGTGAAGTGATGGAGGTGCAGGAGCTCTACAGATAGGGAGGACTGGATGGTGAAGTGATGGGAGATGCAGGAGCTCTACGGATAAGGAGCACGGGATGGTGAAGTGATGGAGGTGCAGGAGCTCTACAGATAGGGAGGACTGGATGGTGAAGTGATGGAGGTGCAGGAGCTCTACAGATAGGAGGACTGGATGGTGAAGTGATGGAGGTGCAGGAGCTCTACAGATAGGGAGGACTGGATGGTGAAGTAATGGAGGTGAAGAAGCTCTACAGATAGGGAGGACTGGATGATGAAATGATGGAGGTGCAGGAGCTCTACAGATAGGAGGACTGGATGGTGAAGTGATGGAGGTGCAGGAGCTCTACAGATAGGGAGGGCTGGATGGTGAAGTGATGGAGGTGCAGGAGCTCTACAGATAGGGAGGGCTGGATGGTGAAGTGATGGAGGTGCAGGAGCTCTACAGATAGGGAGGACTGGATGGTGAAGTGATGGAGGTGAAGGAGCTCTACAGATAGGGAGGACTGGATGGTGAAGTGATGGAGGTGCAGGAGCTCTACAGATAGGGAGGACTGGATGGTGAAGTGATGGAGGTGCAGGAGCTCTACAGATAGGGAGGACTGGATGGTGAAGTGATGTAAGTGCAGGAGCTCTACAGATAAGGAGGGCTGGATGGTGAAGTGATGGAGGTGCAGGAGCTCTACAGATAGGAGGACTGGATGGTGAAGTGATGGAGGTGCAGGAGCTCTACAGATAGGGAGGACTGGATGGTGAAGTGATGGAGGTGCAGGAGCTCTTCAGATAGGAGGACTGGATGGTGAAGTGATGGAGGTGCAGGAGTTCTACAGATAGGAGGACTGGATGGTGAAGAGATGGAGGTGCAGGAGCTCTACAGATAGGGAGGACTGGATGGTGAAGCGATGGAGGTGCAGGAGCTCTACAGATAGGGAGGACTGGATGGTGAAGTGATGGAGGTGCAGGAGTTCTACAGATAGGAGGACTGGATGGTGAAGAGATGGAGGTGCAGGAGCTCTACAGATAGGAGGACTGGATGGTGAAGTGATGGAGGTGCAGGAGCTCTACAGATAGGGAGGACTGGATGGTGAAGTGATGGAGGTGCAGGAGCTCTACAGATAGGGAGGACTGGATGGTGAAGTGATGGAGGTGCAGGAGCTCTACAGATAGGGAGGACTGGATGGTGAAGTGATGTAGGTGCAGGAGCTCTACAGATAAGGAGGGCTGGATGGTGAAGTGATGGAGGTGCAGGAGCTCTACAGATAGGAGGACTGGATGGTGAAGTGATGGAGGTGCAGGAGCTCTACAGATAGGAGAACTGGACGGTGAAGTGATGGAGGTGCAGGAGCTCTACAGATAGGGAGGACTGGATGGTGAAGTGATGGAGGTGCAGGAGCTCTACAGATAGGAGGACTGGATGGTGAAGTGATGGAGGTGCAGGAGCTCTACAGATAGGGAGGACTGGATGGTGAAGTGATGGAGGTGCAGGAGTTCTACAGATAGGAGGACTGGATGGTGAAGTGATGGAGGTGCAGGAGCTCTACAGATAGGAGGACTGGATGGTGAAGTGATGGAGGTGAAGGAGCTCTACAGATAGGGAGGACTGGATGGTGAAGTGATGGAGGTGCAGGAGCTCTACAGATAGGAGGACTGGATGGTGAAGTGATGGAGGTGCAGGAGCTCTACAGATAGGAGGACTGGATGGTGAAGTGATGGAGGTGCAGGAGCTCTACAGATAGGGAGGACTGGATGGTGAAGTGATGTAGGTGCAGGAGCTCTACAGATAGGGAGGACTGGATGGTGAAGTGATGGAGGTGCAGGAGCTCTACAAATAGGGAGGAATGGATGGTGAAGTTATATAGGTGCAGGAGCTCTACAGATAGGGAGGACTGGATGGTGAAGTGATGGAGGTACAGGAGCTCTACAGATAGGGAGGACTGGATGGTGAAGTGATGGAGGTGCAGGAGCTCTACAGATAGGAGGACTGGATGGTGAAGTGATGTAGGTGCAGGAGCTCTACAGATAGGAGGACTGGATGGTGAAGTGATGGAGGTGCAGGAGCTCTACAGATAGGGAGGACTGGATGGTGAAGTGATGGAGGTGCAGGAGCTCTACAGATAGGGAGGACTGGATGGTGAAGTGATGGAGGTGCAGGAGCTCTACAGATAGGAGGACTGGATGGTGAAGTGATGGAGGTGCAGGAGCTCTACAGATAGGGAGGACTGGATGGTGAAGTGATGGAGGTGCAGGAGCTCTACAGATAGGAGGACTGGACGGTGAAGTGATGGAGGTGCAGGAGCTCTACAGATAAGGAGGGCTGGATGGTGAAGTGATGGAGGTGCAGGAGCTCTACAGATAGGAGGACTGGATGGTGAAGTGATGGAGGTGCAGGAGCTCTACAGATAGGAGGACTGGACGGTGAAGTGATGGAGGTGCAGGAGCTCTACAGATAGGGAGGACTGGATGGTGAAGTGATGGAGGTGCAGGAGTTCTACAGATAGGAGGACTGGATGGTGAAGAGATGGAGGTGCAGGAGCTCTACAGATAGGAGGACTGGATGGTGAAGTGATGGAGGTGCAGGAGCTATACAGATAGGAGGACTGGATGGTGAAGTGATGGAGGTGAAGGAGCTCTACAGATAGGGAGGACTGGATGGTGAAGTGATGGAGGTGCAGGAGTTCTACAGATAGGGAGGACTGGATGGTGAAGTGATGTAGGTGCAGGAGCTCTACAGATAGGGAGGACTGGATGGTGAAGTGATAGAGATGCAGGAGCTCTACAGATAGGGAGGACTGGATGGTGAAGTGATGGAGGTGCAGGAGCTCTACAGATAGGAGGACTTGATGGTGAAGTGATGGAGGTGCAGGAGCTCTACAGATAGGAGGACTGGACGGTGAAGTGATGGAGGTGCAGGAGCTCTACAGATAGGGAGGACTGGATGGTGAAGTGATGGAGGTGCAGGAGCTCTACAGATAGGAGGACTGGATGGTGAAGTGATGGAGGTGCAGGAGTTCTACAGATAGGAGGACTGGATGGTGAAGTGATGGAGGTGCAGGAGCTCTACAGATAGGAGGACTGGACGGTGAAGTGATGGAGGTGCAGGAGCTCTACAGATAGGGAGGACTGGATGGTGAAGTGATGGAGGTGCAGGAGCTCTACAGATAGGGAAGACTGGATGGTGAAGTGATGGAGGTGCAGGAGCTCTGCAGATAGGGAGGACTGGATGATGAAGTGATGGAGGTGCAGGAGCTCTACAGATAGGAGGACTGGATGGTGAAGTGATGGAGGTGCAGGAGCTCTACAGATAGGAGGACTGGATGGTGAAGTGATGGAGGTGCAGGAGCTCTACAGATAGGGAGGACTGGATGGTGAAGTGATGGAGGTGCAGGAGCTCTACAGATAGGGAGGACTGGATGGTGAAGTGATGGAGGTGCAGGAGCTCTACAGATAGGAGGACTGGATGGTGAAGTGATGGAGGTGCAGGAGCTCTACAGATAGGGAGGACTGGATGGTGAAGTGATGGAGGTGCAGGAGTTCTACAGATAGGAGGACTGGATGGTGAAGAGATGGAGGTGCAGGAGCTCTACAGATAGGACTGGATGGTGAAGTGATGGAGGTGCAGGAGCTCTACAGATAGGAGGACTGGATGGTGAAGTGATGGAGGTGAAGGAGCTCTACAGATAGGGAGGACTGGATGGTGAAGTGATGGAGGTGCAGGAGTTCTACAGATAGGGAGGACTGGATGGTGAAGTGATGGAGGTGCAGGAGCTCTACAGATAGGAGGACTTGATGGTGAAGTGATGGAGGTGCAGGAGCTCTACAGATAGGAGGACTGGATGGTGAAGTGATGGAGGTGCAGGAGTTCTACAGATAGGAGGACTGGATGGTGAAGTGATGGAGGTGCAGGAGTTCTACAGATAGGAGGACTGGATGGTGAAGTGATGGAGGTGCAGGAGTTCTACAGATAGGAGGACTGGATGGTGAAGTGATGGAGGTGCAGGAGCTCTACAGATAGGAGGACTGGATTGTGAAGTGATGGAGGTGCAGGAGCTCTACAGATAGGGAGGACTGGATGGTGAAGTGATGGAGGTGCAGGAGCTCTACAGATAGGGAGGACTGGATGGTGAAGTTATATAGGTGCAGGAGCTCTACAGATAGGATGACTGGATGGTGAAGTGATGGAGGTGCCGGAGCTCTACAGATAGGGAGGACTGGATTTTGAAGTTATATAGGTGCAGGAGCTCTACAGATAGGAGGACTGGATGGTGAAGTGATGTAGGTGCAGGAGCTCTACAGATAGGGAGGACTGGATGATGAAGTGATGGAGGTGCAGGAGCTCTACAGATAGGGAGGACTGGATGGTGAAGTGATGGAGGTGCAGGAGCTCTACAGATAGGGAGGACTGGATGGTGAAGTTATATAGGTGCAGGAGTTCTACAGATAGGAGGACTGGATGATGAAGTGATGGAGGTGCAGGAGCTCTACAGATAGGAGGACTGGATGGTGAAGTGATGGAGGTGCAGGAGCTCTACAGATAGGGAGGACTGGATGGTGAAGTTATATAGGTGCAGGAGCTCTACAGATAGGAGGACTGGATGGTGAAGTGATGTAGGTGCAGGAGCTCTACAGATAGGGAGGACTGGATGATGAAGTGATGGAGGTGCAGGAGCTCTACAGATAGGGTGGACTGGATGGTGAAGTTATATAGGTGCAGGAGCTCTACAGATAGGAGGACTGGATGGTGAAGTGATGGAGGTGCCGGAGCTCTACAGATAGGGAGGACTGGATGGTGAAGTGATGGAGGTGCAGGAGCTCTACAGATAGGAGGACTGGATGGTGAAATGATGGAGGTGCAGGAGCTCTACAGATAGGAGGACTGGATGGTGAAGTGATGGAGGTGCAGGACCTCTACAGTTAGGAGGAATGGATGGTGAAGTGATGGAGGTGCAGGAGCTCTACAGATGGGAGGACTGGATGGTGAAGTTATATAGGTGCAGGAGCTCTACAGATAGGAGGACTGGATGGTGAAGTGATGGAGGTGCAGGAGCTATACAGATGGGAGGACTGGATGGTGAAGTGATGGAGGTGCAGGAGCTCTACAGATAGGAGGACTGGATGGTGAAGTGATGGAGGTGCAGGAGCTCTACAGATAGGAGGACTGGATGGTTAAGTGATGGAGGTGCAGGAGCTCTACAGATAGGAAGACTGGATGGTGAAGTGATGGAGGTGCAGGAGCTCTACAGATAGGGAGGACTGGATGGTGAAGAGATGGAGGTACAGGAGCTCTACAGATAGGGAGGACTGGATGGTGAAGTGATGGAGGTGCAGGAGCTCTACAGATAGGGAGGACTGGATGGTGAAGTGATGGAGGTGCCGGAGCTCTACAGATAGGAGGACTGGATGGTGAAGTGATGGAGGTGCAGGAGCTCTACAGATAGGAGGACTGGATGGGGAAGTGATGGAGATGCAGGAGCTCTACAGATAGGGAGGACTGGATGGTGAAGTGATGGAGGTGCAGGAGCTCTACAGATAGGAGGACTGGATGGTGAAGAGATGGAGGTGCAGGAGCTCTACAGATAGGGAGGACTGGATGGTGAAGTGATGTAGGTGCAGGAGCTCTACAGATAGGGAGAACTGGATGGTGAAGTGATGGAGGTGCAGGAGCTCTACAGATAGGAGGACTGGATGGTGAAGTGATGGAGGTGCAGGAGCTCTACAGATAGGGAGGACTGGATGGTGAAGTGATGGAGGTGCAGGAGCTCTACAGATAGGAGGACTGGATGGTGAAGTGATGGAGGTGCAGGAGTTCTACAGATAGGAGGACTGGATGGTGAAGTGATGGAGGTGCAGGAGCTCTACAGATAGAAGGACTGGATGGTGAAGTGATGGAGGTGCAGGAGCTCTACAGATAGGGAGGACTGGATGGTGAAGTGATGGAGGTGCAGGAGCTCTACAGATAGGGAGGACTGGATGGTGAAGTGATGGAGGTGCAGGAGCTCTACAGATAGGAGGACTGGATGGTGAAGAGATGGAGGTGCAGGAGCTCTACAGATAGGGAGGACTGGATGGTGAAGTGATGGAGGTGCAGGAGCTCTACAGATAGGGAGGACTGGATGGTGAAGTTATATAGGTGCAGGAGTTCTACAGATAGGAGGACTGGATGGTGAAGTGATGGAGGTGCAGGAGCTCTACAGATAGGGAGGACTGGATGGTGAAGTGATGGAGGTGCAGGAGCTCTACAGATAGGAGGACAGGATGGTGAAGTGATGGAGAAGCAGGAGCTCTACAGATAGGGAGGACTGTATGGTGAAGTGATAGAGGTGCAGGAGCTCTACAGATAGGGAGGACTGGATGGTGAAGTGATGGAGGTGCAAGAGCTCTACAGATAGGAGGACTGGATGGTGAAGTGATGTTGGTGCAGGAGCTCTACAGATAGAAGGACTGGATGGTGAAGTGATGGAGGTGCAGGAGTTCTACAGATAGGAGGACTGGATGGTGAAGAGATGGAGGTGCAGGAGCTCTACAGATAGGGAGGACCGGATGGTGAAGTGATGGAGGTGCAGGAGCTCTACAGATAGGGAGGACTGGATGGTGAAGTGATGGAGGTGCAGGAGCTCTACAGATAGGGAGGGCTGGATGGTGAAGTGATGGAGGTGCAGGAGCTCTACAGATAGGGAGGACTGGATGGTGAAGTGATGGAGGTGAAGGAGCTCTACAGATAGGGAGGACTGGATGGTGAAGTGATGGAGGTGCAGGAGCTCTACAGATAGGGAGGACTGGATGGTGAAGTGATGGAGGTGCAGGAGCTCTACAGATAGGGAGGACTGGATGGTGAAGTGATGTAAGTGCAGGAGCTCTACAGATAAGGAGGGCTGGATGGTGAAGTGATGGAGGTGCAGGAGCTCTACAGATAGGAGGACTGGATGGTGAAGTGATGGAGGTGCAGGAGCTCTACAGATAGGGAGGACTGGATGGTGAAGTGATGGAGGTGCAGGAGCTCTTCAGATAGGAGGACTGGATGGTGAAGTGATGGAGGTGCAGGAGTTCTACAGATAGGAGGACTGGATGGTGAAGAGATGGAGGTGCAGGAGCTCTACAGATAGGGAGGACTGGATGGTGAAGCGATGGAGGTGCAGGAGCTCTACAGATAGGGAGGACTGGATGGTGAAGTGATGGAGGTGCAGGAGTTCTACAGATAGGAGGACTGGATGGTGAAGAGATGGAGGTGCAGGAGCTCTACAGATAGGAGGACTGGATGGTGAAGTGATGGAGGTGCAGGAGCTCTACAGATAGGGAGGACTGGATGGTGAAGTGATGGAGGTGCAGGAGCTCTACAGATAGGGAGGACTGGATGGTGAAGTGATGGAGGTGCAGGAGCTCTACAGATAGGGAGGACTGGATGGTGAAGTGATGTAGGTGCAGGAGCTCTACAGATAAGGAGGGCTGGATGGTGAAGTGATGGAGGTGCAGGAGCTCTACAGATAGGAGGACTGGATGGTGAAGTGATGGAGGTGCAGGAGCTCTACAGATAGGAGGACTGGACGGTGAAGTGATGGAGGTGCAGGAGCTCTACAGATAGGGAGGACTGGATGGTGAAGTGATGGAGGTGCAGGAGCTCTACAGATAGGAGGACTGGATGGTGAAGTGATGGAGGTTCAGGAGCTCTACAGATAGGGAGGACTGGATGGTGAAGTGATGGAGGTGCAGGAGTTCTACAGATAGGAGGACTGGATGGTGAAGTGATGGAGGTGCAGGAGCTCTACAGATAGGAGGACTGGATGGTGAAGTGATGGAGGTGAAGGAGCTCTACAGATAGGGAGGACTGGATGGTGAAGTGATGGAGGTGCAGGAGCTCTACAGATAGGAGGACTGGATGGTGAAGTGATGGAGGTGCAGGAGCTCTACAGATAGGAGGACTGGATGGTGAAGTGATGGAGGTGCAGGAGCTCTACAGATAGGGAGGACTGGATGGTGAAGTGATGTAGGTGCAGGAGCTCTACAGATAGGGAGGACTGGATGGTGAAGTGATGGAGGTGCAGGAGCTCTACAAATAGGGAGGAATGGATGGTGAAGTTATATAGGTGCAGGAGCTCTACAGATAGGGAGGACTGGATGGTGAAGTGATGGAGGTACAGGAGCTCTACAGATAGGGAGGACTGGATGGTGAAGTGATGGAGGTGCAGGAGCTCTACAGATAGGAGGACTGGATGGTGAAGTGATGTAGGTGCAGGAGCTCTACAGATAGGAGGACTGGATGGTGAAGTGATGGAGGTGCAGGAGCTCTACAGATAGGGAGGACTGGATGGTGAAGTGATGGAGGTGCAGGAGCTCTACAGATAGGGAGGACTGGATGGTGAAGTGATGGAGGTGCAGGAGTTCTACAGATAGGGAGGACTGGATGGTGAAGTGATGGAGGTGCAGGAGCTCTACAGATAGGAGGACTTGATGGTGAAGTGATGGAGGTGCAGGAGCTCTACAGATAGGAGGACTGGATGGTGAAGTGATGGAGGTGCAGGAGTTCTACAGATAGGAGGACTGGATGGTGAAGTGATGGAGGTGCAGGAGTTCTACAGATAGGAGGACTGGATGGTGAAGTGATGGAGGTGCAGGAGTTCTACAGATAGGAGGACTGGATGGTGAAGTGATGGAGGTGCAGGAGCTCTACAGATAGGAGGACTGGATTGTGAAGTGATGGAGGTGCAGGAGCTCTACAGATAGGGAGGACTGGATGGTGAAGTGATGGAGGTGCAGGAGCTCTACAGATAGGGAGGACTGGATGGTGAAGTTATATAGGTGCAGGAGCTCTACAGATAGGATGACTGGATGGTGAAGTGATGGAGGTGCCGGAGCTCTACAGATAGGGAGGACTGGATTTTGAAGTTATATAGGTGCAGGAGCTCTACAGATAGGAGGACTGGATGGTGAAGTGATGTAGGTGCAGGAGCTCTACAGATAGGGAGGACTGGATGATGAAGTGATGGAGGTGCAGGAGCTCTACAGATAGGGAGGACTGGATGGTGAAGTGATGGAGGTGCAGGAGCTCTACAGATAGGGAGGACTGGATGGTGAAGTTATATAGGTGCAGGAGTTCTACAGATAGGAGGACTGGATGATGAAGTGATGGAGGTGCAGGAGCTCTACAGATAGGAGGACTGGATGGTGAAGTGATGGAGGTGCAGGAGCTCTACAGATAGGGAGGACTGGATGGTGAAGTTATATAGGTGCAGGAGCTCTACAGATAGGAGGACTGGATGGTGAAGTGATGTAGGTGCAGGAGCTCTACAGATAGGGAGGACTGGATGATGAAGTGATGGAGGTGCAGGAGCTCTACAGATAGGGTGGACTGGATGGTGAAGTTATATAGGTGCAGGAGCTCTACAGATAGGAGGACTGGATGGTGAAGTGATGGAGGTGCCGGAGCTCTACAGATAGGGAGGACTGGATGGTGAAGTGATGGAGGTGCAGGAGCTCTACAGATAGGAGGACTGGATGGTGAAATGATGGAGGTGCAGGAGCTCTACAGATAGGAGGACTGGATGGTGAAGTGATGGAGGTGCAGGACCTCTACAGTTAGGAGGAATGGATGGTGAAGTGATGGAGGTGCAGGAGCTCTACAGATGGGAGGACTGGATGGTGAAGTTATATAGGTGCAGGAGCTCTACAGATAGGAGGACTGGATGGTGAAGTGATGGAGGTGCAGGAGCTATACAGATGGGAGGACTGGATGGTGAAGTGATGGAGGTGCAGGAGCTCTACAGATAGGGAGGACTGGATGGTGAAGTGATGGAGGTGCAGGAGCTCTACAGATAGGGAGGACTGGATGGGGAAGTGATGGAGATGCAGGAGCTCTACAGATAGGGAGGACTGGATGGTGAAGTGATGGAGGTGCAGGAGCTCTACAGATAGGAGGACTGGATGGTGAAGAGATGGAGGTGCAGGAGCTCTACAGATAGGGAGGACTGGATGGTGAAGTGATGTAGGTGCAGGAGCTCTACAGATAGGGAGAACTGGATGGTGAAGTGATGGAGGTGCAGGAGCTCTACAGATAGGAGGACTGGATGGTGAAGTGATGGAGGTGCAGGAGCTCTACAGATAGGAGGACTGGATGGTGAAGTGATGGAGGTGAAGGAGCTCTACAGATAGGGAGGACTGGATGGTGAAGTGATGTAAGTGCAGGAGCTCTACAGATAAGGAGGGCTGGATGGTGAAGTGATGGAGGTGCAGGAGCTCTACAGATAGGAGGACTGGATGGTGAAGTGATGGAGGTGCAGGAGCTCTACAGATAGGGAGGACTGGATGGTGAAGTGATGGAGGTGCAGGAGCTCTACAGATAGGAGGACTGGATGGTGAAGTGATGGAGGTGCAGGAGTTCTACAGATAGGAGGACTGGATGGTGAAGTGATGGAGGTGCAGGAGCTCTACAGATAGAAGGACTGGATGGTGAAGTGATGGAGGTGCAGGAGCTCTACAGATAGGGAGGACTGGATGGTGAAGTGATGGAGGTGCAGGAGCTCTACAGATAGGGAGGACTGGATGGTGAAGTGATGGAGGTGCAGGAGCTCTACAGATAGGAGGACTGGATGGTGAAGAGATGGAGGTGCAGGAGCTCTACAGATAGGGAGGACTGGATGGTGAAGTGATGGAGGTGCAGGAGCTCTACAGATAGGGAGGACTGGATGGTGAAGTTATATAGGTGCAGGAGTTCTACAGATAGGAGGACTGGATGGTGAAGTGATGGAGGTGCAGGAGCTCTACAGATAGGGAGGACTGGATGGTGAAGTGATGGAGGTGCAGGAGCTCTACAGATAGGAGGACAGGATGGTGAAGTGATGGAGAAGCAGGAGCTCTACAGATAGGGAGGACTGTATGGTGAAGTGATAGAGGTGCAGGAGCTCTACAGATAGGGAGGACTGGATGGTGAAGTGATGGAGGTGCAAGAGCTCTACAGATAGGAGGACTGGATGGTGAAGTGATGTTGGTGCAGGAGCTCTACAGATAGAAGGACTGGATGGTGAAGTGATGGAGGTGCAGGAGTTCTACAGATAGGAGGACTGGATGGTGAAGAGATGGAGGTGCAGGAGCTCTACAGATAGGGAGGACTGGATGGTGAAGTGATGGAGGTGCAGGAGCTCTACAGATAGGGAGGACTGGATGGTGAAGTGATGGAGGTGCAGGAGCTCTACAGATAGGGAGGGCTGGATGGTGAAGTGATGGAGGTGCAGGAGCTCTACAGATAGGGAGGACTGGATGGTGAAGTGATGGAGGTGAAGGAGCTCTACAGATAGGGAGGACTGGATGGTGAAGTGATGGAGGTGCAGGAGCTCTACAGATAGGGAGGACTGGATGGTGAAGTGATGGAGGTGCAGGAGCTCTACAGATAGGGAGGACTGGATGGTGAAGTGATGTAAGTGCAGGAGCTCTACAGATAAGGAGGGCTGGATGGTGAAGTGATGGAGGTGCAGGAGCTCTACAGATAGGAGGACTGGATGGTGAAGTGATGGAGGTGCAGGAGCTCTACAGATAGGGAGGACTGGATGGTGAAGTGATGGAGGTGCAGGAGCTCTTCAGATAGGAGGACTGGATGGTGAAGTGATGGAGGTGCAGGAGTTCTACAGATAGGAGGACTGGATGGTGAAGAGATGGAGGTGCAGGAGCTCTACAGATAGGGAGGACTGGATGGTGAAGCGATGGAGGTGCAGGAGCTCTACAGATAGGGAGGACTGGATGGTGAAGTGATGGAGGTGCAGGAGTTCTACAGATAGGAGGACTGGATGGTGAAGAGATGGAGGTGCAGGAGCTCTACAGATAGGAGGACTGGATGGTGAAGTGATGGAGGTGCAGGAGCTCTACAGATAGGGAGGACTGGATGGTGAAGTGATGGAGGTGCAGGAGCTCTACAGATAGGGAGGACTGGATGGTGAAGTGATGGAGGTGCAGGAGCTCTACAGATAGGGAGGACTGGATGGTGAAGTGATGTAGGTGCAGGAGCTCTACAGATAAGGAGGGCTGGATGGTGAAGTGATGGAGGTGCAGGAGCTCTACAGATAGGAGGACTGGATGGTGAAGTGATGGAGGTGCAGGAGCTCTACAGATAGGAGGACTGGACGGTGAAGTGATGGAGGTGCAGGAGCTCTACAGATAGGGAGGACTGGATGGTGAAGTGATGGAGGTGCAGGAGCTCTACAGATAGGAGGACTGGATGGTGAAGTGATGGAGGTGCAGGAGCTCTACAGATAGGGAGGACTGGATGGTGAAGTGATGGAGGTGCAGGAGTTCTACAGATAGGAGGACTGGATGGTGAAGTGATGGAGGTGCAGGAGCTCTACAGATAGGAGGACTGGATGGTGAAGTGATGGAGGTGAAGGAGCTCTACAGATAGGGAGGACTGGATGGTGAAGTGATGGAGGTGCAGGAGCTCTACAGATAGGAGGACTGGATGGTGAAGTGATGGAGGTGCAGGAGCTCTACAGATAGGAGGACTGGATGGTGAAGTGATGGAGGTGCAGGAGCTCTACAGATAGGGAGGACTGGATGGTGAAGTGATGTAGGTGCAGGAGCTCTACAGATAGGGAGGACTGGATGGTGAAGTGATGGAGGTGCAGGAGCTCTACAAATAGGGAGGAATGGATGGTGAAGTTATATAGGTGCAGGAGCTCTACAGATAGGGAGGACTGGATGGTGAAGTGATGGAGGTACAGGAGCTCTACAGATAGGGAGGACTGGATGGTGAAGTGATGGAGGTGCAGGAGCTCTACAGATAGGAGGACTGGATGGTGAAGTGATGTAGGTGCAGGAGCTCTACAGATAGGAGGACTGGATGGTGAAGTGATGGAGGTGCAGGAGCTCTACAGATAGGGAGGACTGGATGGTGAAGTGATGGAGGTGCAGGAGCTCTACAGATAGGGAGGACTGGATGGTGAAGTGATGGAGGTGCAGGAGCTCTACAGATAGGAGGACTGGATGGTGAAGTGATGGAGGTGCAGGAGCTCTACAGATAGGGAGGACTGGATGGTGAAGTGATGGAGGTGCAGGAGCTCTACAGATAGGAGGACTGGACGGTGAAGTGATGGAGGTGCAGGAGCTCTACAGATAAGGAGGGCTGGATGGTGAAGTGATGGAGGTGCAGGAGCTCTACAGATAGGAGGACTGGATGGTGAAGTGATGGAGGTGCAGGAGCTCTACAGATAGGAGGACTGGACGGTGAAGTGATGGAGGTGCAGGAGCTCTACAGATAGGGAGGACTGGATGGTGAAGTGATGGAGGTGCAGGAGTTCTACAGATAGGAGGACTGGATGGTGAAGAGATGGAGGTGCAGGAGCTCTACAGATAGGAGGACTGGATGGTGAAGTGATGGAGGTGCAGGAGCTCTACAGATAGGAGGACTGGATGGTGAAGTGATGGAGGTGCAGGAGCTCTACAGATAGGGAGGACTGGATGGTGAAGTGATGTAGGTGCAGGAGCTCTACAGATAGGGAGGACTGGATGGTGAAGTGATGGAGGTGCAGGAGCTCTACAAATAGGGAGGAATGGATGGTGAAGTTATATAGGTGCAGGAGCTCTACAGATAGGGAGGACTGGATGGTGAAGTGATGGAGGTACAGGAGCTCTACAGATAGGAGGACTGGATGGTGAAGTGATGTAGGTGCAGGAGCTCTACAGATAGGAGGACTGGATGGTGAAGTGATGGAGGTGCAGGAGCTCTACAGATAGGGAGGACTGGATGGTGAAGTGATGGAGGTGCAGGAGCTCTACAGATAGGGAGGACTGGATGGTGAAGTGATGGAGGTGCAGGAGCTCTACAGATAGGAGGACTGGATGGTGAAGTGATGGAGGTGCAGGAGCTCTACAGATAGGGAGGACTGGATGGTGAAGTGATGGAGGTGCAGGAGCTCTACAGATAGGAGGACTGGACGGTGAAGTGATGGAGGTGCAGGAGCTCTACAGATAAGGAGGGCTGGATGGTGAAGTGATGGAGGTGCAGGAGCTCTACAGATAGGAGGACTGGATGGTGAAGTGATGGAGGTGCAGGAGCTCTACAGATAGGAGGACTGGACGGTGAAGTGATGGAGGTGCAGGAGCTCTACAGATAGGGAGGACTGGATGGTGAAGTGATGGAGGTGCAGGAGTTCTACAGATAGGAGGACTGGATGGTGAAGAGATGGAGGTGCAGGAGCTCTACAGATAGGAGGACTGGATGGTGAAGTGATGGAGGTGCAGGAGCTATACAGATAGGAGGACTGGATGGTGAAGTGATGGAGGTGAAGGAGCTCTACAGATAGGGAGGACTGGATGGTGAAGTGATGGAGGTGCAGGAGTTCTACAGATAGGGAGGACTGGATGGTGAAGTGATGTAGGTGCAGGAGCTCTACAGATAGGGAGGACTGGATGGTGAAGTGATAGAGATGCAGGAGCTCTACAGATAGGGAGGACTGGATGGTAAAGTGATGGAGGTGCAGGAGCTCTACAGATAGGAGGACTTGATGGTGAAGTGATGGAGGTGCAGGAGCTCTACAGATAGGAGGACTGGACGGTGAAGTGATGGAGGTGCAGGAGCTCTACAGATAGGGAGGACTGGATGGTGAAGTGATGGAGGTGCAGGAGCTCTACAGATAGGAGGACTGGATGGTGAAGTGATGGAGGTGCAGGAGTTCTACAGATAGGAGGACTGGATGGTGAAGTGATGGAGGTGCAGGAGCTCTACAGATAGGAGGACTGGACGGTGAAGTGATGGAGGTGCAGGAGCTCTACAGATAGGGAGGACTGGATGGTGAAGTGATGGAGGTGCAGGAGCTCTACAGATAGGGAAGACTGGATGGTGAAGTGATGGAGGTGCAGGAGCTCTGCAGATAGGGAGGACTGGATGATGAAGTGATGGAGGTGCAGGAGCTCTACAGATAGGAGGACTGGATGGTGAAGTGATGGAGGTGCAGGAGCTCTACAGATAGGAGGACTGGATGGTGAAGTGATGGAGGTGCAGGAGCTCTACAGATAGGGAGGACTGGATGGTGAAGTGATGGAGGTGCAGGAGCTCTACAGATAGGGAGGACTGGATGGTGAAGTGATGGAGGTGCAGGAGCTCTACAGATAGGAGGACTGGATGGTGAAGTGATGGAGGTGCAGGAGCTCTACAGATAGGGAGGACTGGATGGTGAAGTGATGGAGGTGCAGGAGTTCTACAGATAGGAGGACTGGATGGTGAAGAGATGGAGGTGCAGGAGCTCTACAGATAGGACTGGATGGTGAAGTGATGGAGGTGCAGGAGCTCTACAGATAGGAGGACTGGATGGTGAAGTGATGGAGGTGAAGGAGCTCTACAGATAGGGAGGACTGGATGGTGAAGTGATGGAGGTGCAGGAGTTCTACAGATAGGGAGGACTGGATGGTGAAGTGATGGAGGTGCAGGAGCTCTACAGATAGGAGGACTTGATGGTGAAGTGATGGAGGTGCAGGAGCTCTACAGATAGGAGGACTGGATGGTGAAGTGATGGAGGTGCAGGAGTTCTACAGATAGGAGGACTGGATGGTGAAGTGATGGAGGTGCAGGAGTTCTACAGATAGGAGGACTGGATGGTGAAGTGATGGAGGTGCAGGAGTTCTACAGATAGGAGGACTGGATGGTGAAGTGATGGAGGTGCAGGAGCTCTACAGATAGGAGGACTGGATTGTGAAGTGATGGAGGTGCAGGAGCTCTACAGATAGGGAGGACTGGATGGTGAAGTGATGGAGGTGCAGGAGCTCTACAGATAGGGAGGACTGGATGGTGAAGTTATATAGGTGCAGGAGCTCTACAGATAGGATGACTGGATGGTGAAGTGATGGAGGTGCCGGAGCTCTACAGATAGGGAGGACTGGATTTTGAAGTTATATAGGTGCAGGAGCTCTACAGATAGGAGGACTGGATGGTGAAGTGATGTAGGTGCAGGAGCTCTACAGATAGGGAGGACTGGATGATGAAGTGATGGAGGTGCAGGAGCTCTACAGATAGGGAGGACTGGATGGTGAAGTGATGGAGGTGCAGGAGCTCTACAGATAGGGAGGACTGGATGGTGAAGTTATATAGGTGCAGGAGTTCTACAGATAGGAGGACTGGATGATGAAGTGATGGAGGTGCAGGAGCTCTACAGATAGGAGGACTGGATGGTGAAGTGATGGAGGTGCAGGAGCTCTACAGATAGGGAGGACTGGATGGTGAAGTTATATAGGTGCAGGAGCTCTACAGATAGGAGGACTGGATGGTGAAGTGATGTAGGTGCAGGAGCTCTACAGATAGGGAGGACTGGATGATGAAGTGATGGAGGTGCAGGAGCTCTACAGATAGGGTGGACTGGATGGTGAAGTTATATAGGTGCAGGAGCTCTACAGATAGGAGGACTGGATGGTGAAGTGATGGAGGTGCCGGAGCTCTACAGATAGGGAGGACTGGATGGTGAAGTGATGGAGGTGCAGGAGCTCTACAGATAGGAGGACTGGATGGTGAAATGATGGAGGTGCAGGAGCTCTACAGATAGGAGGACTGGATGGTGAAGTGATGGAGGTGCAGGACCTCTACAGTTAGGAGGAATGGATGGTGAAGTGATGGAGGTGCAGGAGCTCTACAGATGGGAGGACTGGATGGTGAAGTTATATAGGTGCAGGAGCTCTACAGATAGGAGGACTGGATGGTGAAGTGATGGAGGTGCAGGAGCTATACACATGGGAGGACTGGATGGTGAAGTGATGGAGGTGCAGGAGCTCTACAGATAGGAGGACTGGATGGTGAAGTGATGGAGGTGCAGGAGCTCTACAGATAGGAGGACTGGATGGTTAAGTGATGGAGGTGCAGGAGCTCTACAGATAGGAAGACTGGATGGTGAAGTGATGGAGGTGCAGGAGCTCTACAGATAGGGAGGACTGGATGGTGAAGAGATGGAGGTACAGGAGCTCTACAGATAGGGAGGACTGGATGGTGAAGTGATGGAGGTGCAGGAGCTCTACAGATAGGGAGGACTGGATGGTGAAGTGATGGAGGTGCCGGAGCTCTACAGATAGGAGGACTGGATGGTGAAGTGATGGAGGTGCAGGAGCTCTACAGATAGGAGGACTGGATGGGGAAGTGATGGAGATGCAGGAGCTCTACAGATAGGGAGGACTGGATGGTGAAGTGATGGAGGTGCAGGAGCTCTACAGATAGGAGGACTGGATGGTGAAGAGATGGAGGTGCAGGAGCTCTACAGATAGGGAGGACTGGATGGTGAAGTGATGTAGGTGCAGGAGCTCTACAGATAGGGAGAACTGGATGGTGAAGTGATGGAGGTGCAGGAGCTCTACAGATAGGAGGACTGGATGGTGAAGTGATGGAGGTGCAGGAGCTCTACAGATAGGGAGGACTGGATGGTGAAGTGATGGAGGTGCAGGAGCTCTACAGATAGGAGGACTGGATGGTGAAGTGATGGAGGTGCAGGAGTTCTACAGATAGGAGGACTGGATGGTGAAGTGATGGAGGTGCAGGAGCTCTACAGATAGAAGGACTGGATGGTGAAGTGATGGAGGTGCAGGAGCTCTACAGATAGGGAGGACTGGATGGTGAAGTGATGGAGGTGCAGGAGCTCTACAGATAGGGAGGACTGGATGGTGAAGTGATGGAGGTGCAGGAGCTCTACAGATAGGAGGACTGGATGGTGAAGAGATGGAGGTGCAGGAGCTCTACAGATAGGGAGGACTGGATGGTGAAGTGATGGAGGTGCAGGAGCTCTACAGATAGGGAGGACTGGATGGTGAAGTTATATAGGTGCAGGAGTTCTACAGATAGGAGGACTGGATGGTGAAGTGATGGAGGTGCAGGAGCTCTACAGATAGGGAGGACTGGATGGTGAAGTGATGGAGGTGCAGGAGCTCTACAGATAGGAGGACAGGATGGTGAAGTGATGGAGAAGCAGGAGCTCTACAGATAGGGAGGACTGTATGGTGAAGTGATAGAGGTGCAGGAGCTCTACAGATAGGGAGGACTGGATGGTGAAGTGATGGAGGTGCAAGAGCTCTACAGATAGGAGGACTGGATGGTGAAGTGATGTTGGTGCAGGAGCTCTACAGATAGAAGGACTGGATGGTGAAGTGATGGAGATGCAGGAGCTCTACAGATAGGGAGGACTGGATGGTGAAGAGATGGAGGTGCAGGAGCTCTACAGATAGGGAGGACTGGATGGTGAAGTGATGGAGGTGCAGGAGCTCTACAGATAGGGAGGACTGGATGGTGAAGTTATATAGGTGCAGGAGTTCTACAGATAGGAGGACTGGATGGTGAAGTGATGGAGGTGCAGGAGCTCTACAGATAGGGAGGACTGGATGGTGAAGTGATGGAGGTGCAGGAGCTCTACAGATAGGGAGGACTGGATGGTGAAGTGATGGAGGTGCAGGAGTTCTACAGATAGGAAGGACAGGATGGTGAAGAGATGGAGGTGCAGGAGCTCTACAGATAGGAGGACTGGATGGTGAAGTGATGGAGGTGCAGGAGCTCTACAGATAGGGAGGACTGGATGGTGAAGTGATGGAGGTGCAGGAGCTCTACAGATAGGGAGGACTGGATGGTGAAGTGATGGAGGTGCAGGAGCTCTACAGATAGGGAGGACTGGATGGTGAAGTGATGGAGGTTCAGGAGCTCTACAGATAGGGAGGACTGGATGGTGAAGTGATGGAGGTGCAGGAGCTCTACAGAAAGGGAGGACTGGATGGTGAAGTGATGGAGGTGCAGGAGCTCTACAAATAGGAGGACTGGATGGTGAAGTGATGGAGGTGCAGGAGCTCTACAGATAGGAGGACTGGATGGTGAAGTGATGGAGGTGAAGGAGCTCTACAGAAAGGGAGGACTGGATGGTGAAGTTATATAGGTGCAGGAGCTCTACAGATAGGGAGGACTGGATGGTGAAGTGATGGAGGTGCAGGAGCTCTACAGATAGGGAGGACTGGACGGTGAAGTGATGGAGGTGCAGGAGCTCTACAGATAGGGAGGACTGGATGGTGAAGTGATGGAGGTGCAGGAGCTCTACAGATAGGAGGACTGGATGGTGAAGTGATGGAGGTGCAGGAGCTCTACAGATAGGAGGACTGGATGGTGAAGTGATGGAGGTGCAGGAGCTCTACAGATAGGGAGGACTGGATGGTGAAGTGATGGAGGTGCAGGAGTTCTACAGATAGGGAGGACTGGATGGTGAAGTGATGGAGGTGAAGGAGCTCTACAGATAGGGAGGACTGGATGGTGAAGTGATGGAGGTGCAGGAGTTCTACAGATAGGAGGACTGAATGGTGAAGTGATGGAGGTGCAGGAGCTCTACAGATAGGGAGGACTGGATGGTGAAGTGATGGAGGTGCAGGAGCTCTACAGATAGGGAGGACTGGATGGTGAAGTGATGGAGGTACAGGAGCTCTACAGATAGGGAGGACTGGATGGTGAAGTGATGGAGGTGCAGGAGCTCTACAGATAGGGAGGACTGGATGGTGAAGTGATGGAGGTGCAGGAGCTCTACAGATAGGGAGGACTGGATGGTGAAGTGATGGAGGTGCAGGAGCTCTACAGATAGGGAGGACTGGATGGTGAACTTGTTATAGATAAAGGGGGAGATCCATTAAAATGCTCTGCTTTGAAATAATTACTGCGTGTACAAGATGGCGCCTCCGTCCGGGATTACACCCAATCACAAGTTTAGAACATGTGATGCTTATGTAAGGTTTTGCACACGACGCTATATCCGCCGTCTATATCCTACATAAACCACAGAAATAAAGGAAGTATCTGACTACTGGGCTTGTGTTCAGTGGGACTCTTCTCGTACACTGGTCTTAATCCTTTTAGGACAGGGGCAGATACCTACAGGGTCCGAGCCCAAACAGCTGGCGCCAAACGGGAAGCTCCGGGTCGTGAGGCAGCCGAACCGGGAGACAACGGGATGGACCACCAGAGATAGGTAATTTCTTTTCCAGAGCCTTAAAGAAGTACTCCGGGATGTAAAAATTGCGTTTCAGACTGCGGGCAGAAAAAAAATAAAGAGATACATACCTGCCGCCGCTCCCCCGGTGCCTCTGGGTATGTATCCCTTTATTTTTTTCCTGCCAGGAGTCTGAAACATGAGGCTGAAGTTGGTTTCTCATTCGAGAGTTTTCTTATCCATTACTATGACAAATAAACCTTTTCCCCTCTTATTCCTCTGCAGTCACATGATCTTAAACATGCTGGGAGTTGTAGTTCTCCCCTTTTATAGCTTTGCAGTAATTGTATATATATATCCACAAATTTTGAATATTATTTGGGAACAAACAGATTCTGAAAAATAAAATCTAGATCTAAATCTAGAAAAAACGATAGTAAACAATGGATGAGAAAATATGCCTTCCGCGTAAGTAACTGCAGAGTTTAAGGGGTTAAACGCGGTTGGGCCACTGACCTAAGGGTGGTAAAATAAAGAGTAAGGGCCCCTCCATAATACCCAACTGTATGTTAGAGCGTCATATACTGTATGTCCAGACCATATATTAGAAATCATACCGCCATATCCCTGCTGAGAGCGTCATATACTGTATGTCCAGACCATATACTAGGAATCATACCGCCATATCCCTGCTGAGAGCGTCATATACTGTATGTCCAGACCATATACTAGGAATCATACCGCCATATCCCTGCTGAGAGCGTCATATACTGTATGTCCAGACCATATACTAGGAATCATACCGCCATATCCCTGCTGAAAGCATCATATACTGTATGTCCAGACCATATACTAGGAATCATACCGCCTTATCCCTGCTGAGAGCGTCATATACTGTATGTCCAGACCATATACTAGGAATCATACCGCCATATCCCTGCTGAGAGCGTCATATACTGTATGTCCAGACCATATACTAGGAATCATACTGCCTTATCCCTGCTGAGAGCGTCATATACTGTATGTCCAGACCATATACTAGGAATCATACCGCCATATCCCTGCTGAGAGCGTCATATACTGTATGTCCAGACCATATACTAGGAATCATACCACCATATCCCTGCTGAGAGCGTCATATACTGTATGTCCAGACCATATACTAGGAATCATACTGCCATATCCCTGCTGAGAGCGTCATACACTGTATGTCCAGACCATATACTAGGAATCATACCGCCATATCCCTGCTGAGATTGTCATATACTGTATGTCCAGACCATATACTAGGAATCTTACCGCCATACCCTGCTGAGAGAATCATATACTGTATGTCCAGACCATATACTAGGAATCATACCGCCATATCCTGCTGAGAGCGTCAAATACTGTATGTCCAGAACATATACTAGGAATCATACCGCCATATCCTGCTGAGAGCATCATATATTGTATGTCCAGAACATATACTAGGAATCATACCACCATATCCTGCTGAGAGCGTCATATACTGTATGTCCAGACCATGTACTAGGAATCATACCGCCATATCCCTGCTGAGAGAGTCATATACTGTATGTCCAGACCATATATTAGAAATCATACCGCCATATCCCTGCTGAGAGCGTCATATACTATATGTCAAGACCATATACTAGGAATCATACCGCCATATCCCTGCTGAGAGCGTCATATACTGTATGTCCAGACGACCATATACTAGGAATCATAGCGCCATATCCCTGCTGAGAGCTTCATATACTGTATGTCCAGACCATATACTAGAAATCATATCGCCATATCCTGCTGAGAGCGTCATATACTGTATGTCCAGACCATATACTAGGAATCATACCGCCATATCCCTGCTGAGAGCATCATATAATGTATGTCCAGACCATATACTAGGAATCATACCGCCATATCCCTGCTGAGAGCGTCATATACTGTATGTCCAGCCCATATACTGGGAATCATACCGCCATATCCCTGCTGAGAGCGTTATATACTGTATGTCCAGACCATATACTAGGAATCATACCGCCATATCCCTGCTGAGAGCATCATATACTGTATGTCCAGACCATATACTAGGAATCATACCGCCATGTCCCTGCTGAGAGCGTCATATACTGTATGTCCAGACCATATACGAGGAATCATACCGCCATATCCCTGCTGAGAGTATCATATACTGTATGTCCAGACCATACATTAGGAATCATACCGCCATATCCCTGCTGAGAGCGTCATATACTGTATGTCCAGCCAATATACTAGGAATCATACCGCCATATGCCTGCTGAGAGCCTTATATACTGTATGTCCAGACTATATACTAGGAATCATACCGCCATATCCCTGCTGAGAGCGTCATATACTGTATGTCCAGACCATATACTAGGAATCATACCGCCATATGCCTGCTGAGAGCCTTATATACTGTATGTCCAGACTATATACTAGGAATCATACCGCCATATCCCTGCTGAGAGCGTCATATACTGTATGTCCAGCCCATATACTAGGAATCATACCGCCATATGCCTGCTGAGAGCCTTATATACTGTATGTCCAGACTATATACTAGGAATCATACCGCCATATCCCTGCTGAGAGCGTCATATACTGTATGTCCAGACCATATATTAGGAATCATACCGCCATATCCCTGCTGAGAGCGTCATATACTGTATGTCCAGACTATATACTAGGAATCATACCGCCATATCCCTGCTGAGAGCGTCATATACTGTATGTCCAGACCACATACTAGGAATCATACCGCCATATCCCCGCTGAGTGCATCATATACTGTATGTCCAGACCATATACTAGGAATCATACTGCCATATCCCTGCTGAGAGCATCATATACTGTATGTCCAGACCATATACTAGGAATCATACCGCCATATCCCTGCTGAGAGCGTCATATACTGTATGTCCAGACCTTATGCTAGGAATCATACCGCCATATCCCTGCTGAGAGCGTCATATACTGTATGTCCAGACCATATACTAGGAATCATACCGCCATATCCTGCTGAGGGCGTCATATACTGTATGTCCAGACCATATACTAGGAATCATACCGCCATATCCCTGCTGAGAGCGTCATATACTGTATGTCCTGACCCTATACTAGGAATCATACCGCCATATCCTGCTGAGAGCGTCATATACTCTATGTACAGACCATACATTATGAATCATACCGCCATATCCTGCTGAGGGCGTCATATACTGTATATCCAGACCATATACTAGGAATCATACCGCCATATCCCTGCTGAGAGCGTCATATACTGTATGTCCTGACCCTATACTAGGAATCATACCGCCATATCCTGATGAGAGCGTCATATACTGTATGTCCAGACCATATATTAGGAAGCATACCGCCATATCCCTGCTGAGAGTGTCGTATACTGTATGTCCAGACCATATACTAGGAATCATACCGCCATACCCCTGCTGAGAGCGTCATATACTGTATGTCCAGCCCATATACTGGGAATCATACCCCCATATCCCTGCTGAGAGCGTTATATACTGTATGTCCAGACCATATACTAGGAATCATACCGCCATATCCCTGCTGAGAGAGTCATATACTGTATGTCCAGACCATATATTAGAAATCATACCGCCATATCCCTGCTGAGAGCGTCATATACTGTATGTCCAGCCCATATACTAGGAATCATACCGCCATATGCCTGCTGAGAGCGTCATATACTGTATGTCCAGCCCATATACTAGGAATCATACCGCCATATGCCTGCTTAGAGCGTTATATACTGTATGTCCAGACTATATACTAGGAATCATACCGCCATATCCCTGCTGAGAGCGTCATATACTGTATGTCCAGACCATATAATAGGAATCATACCGCCATATCCCTGCTAAGAGCGTCATATGATGTATGTCCAGACCATATACTAGGAATCATACCACCATATCCTGCTGAGAGCGTCATATACTGTATGTCCAGACCATATAATAGGAATCATACCGCCATATCCTGCTGAGAGCATCATATACTGTATGTCCAGCCAGACCATATACTAGGAATCATACCGCCATATCCCTGCTGAGAGCGTCATATACTGTATGTCCAGACCATATACTAGGAAGCATACCGCCATATCCCTGCTGAGAGCGTCATATACTGTATGTCCAGACCATATATTAGGAATCATACCGCCATATCCCTGCTGAGAGCGTCATATACTGTATGTCCAGACCATATACTAGGAATCATACCGCCATATCCCTGCTGAGAGCGTCATATACTGTATGTCCAGACCATATATTAGGAATCATACCACCATATCCTGCTGAGAGCGTCATATACTGTATGTCCAGACCATATATTAGGAATCATACCGCCATATCCCTGCTGAAAGCATCATATACTGTATGTCCAGACCATATGCTAGGAATCATACCGCCATATCCCTGCTGAGAGCGTCATATACTATATGTCCAGACCATATACTAGGAATCATACCGCCATATCCCTGCTGAGAGCGTCATATACTGTATGTCTAGACCATATACTAGGAATCATACCGCCATATCCATGCTGAGAGTGTCATATACTGTATGTCCAGACTATATACTAGGAATCATACTGCCATATCCCTGCTGAGAGCGTCATATACTGTGTGTCCAGACCATATACTAGGAATCATACCGCCATATCCTGCTGAGAGCTTCATATAATGTATGTCCAGACCATATACTAGAAATCATACCGCCATTTCCCTGCTGAGAGCGTCATATACTGTATGTCCAGACCATACATTATGAATCATACCGCCATATCCTGCTGAGGGCGTCATATACTGTATGTCCAGACCATATACTAGGAATCATACCGCCATATCCCTGCTGAGAGCGTCATATACTGTATGTCCAGACCATACATTATGAATCATACCGCCATATCCTGCTGAGGGCGTCATATACTGTATGTCCAGACCATATACTAGGAATCATACCGCCATATCCCTGCTGAGAGCGTCATATACTGTATGTCCAGACCATATACTAGGAATCATACCGCCATATCCCTGCTGAGAGCGTCATATACTGTATGTCCTGACCCTATACTAGGAATCATACCGCCATATCCTGCTGAGAGCGTCATATACTGTATGTCCAGACCATATATTAGGAATCTTACCGCCATATCCCTGCTGAGAGCATCATATACTGTATGTCCAAACCATATACTAGGAATCATACCGCCATATCCCTGCTGAGAGCGTCATAAACTGTATGTCCAGACCACATACTAGGAATCATACCGCCATATCCTGCTGAGAGCGTCATATACTGTATGTCCAGCCAGACCATATACTAGGAATCATACCGCCATATCCTGCTGAGAGCGTCATATACTGTATTTCTAGACCATATACTAGGAATCATACCGCCATATCCCTGCTGAGAGCGTCATATATTGTATGTCCAGACCATATTCTAGGAATCATACCGCCATATCCCTGCTGAGAGCGTCATATACTGTATGTCCAGACCATATACTAGGAATCATACCGCCATATCCTGCTGAGAGCGTCATATACTGTATGTCCAGACCATATACCAGGAATCATACCGCCATATCCCTGCTGAGAGCGTCATATACTGTATGTCCAGACCATTTACTAGGAATCATAACGCCATATCCCTGCTGAGAGCGTCATATACTGTATGTCCAGACCATATACTAGGAATCATACCGCCATATCCTGCTGAGAGCGTCATATACTGTATGTCCAGACCATTTACTAGGAATCATAACGCCATATTCCTGCTGAGAGCGTCATATACTGTATGTCCAGACCACATACTAGGTATCATACCGCCATATCCTGCTGAGAGCGTCATATACTGTATGTCCAGCCAGACCATATACTAGGAATCATACCGCCATATCTCTGCTGAGAGTGTCATATACTGTATGTCCAGACATTATACTAGGAATCATACCGCCATATCCCTGCTGAGAGTATCATATACTGTATGTCCAAACCATATACTAGGAATCATACCGCCATATCCCTGCTGAGAGCGTCATTTACTGTATGTCCAGACCATATACTAGGAATCATACTGCCATATCCCTGCTGAGAGCGTCATATACTGTATGTCCAGAACATATACTAGGAATCATACCGCCTTATCCCTGCTGAGAGCGTCATATACTGTATGTCCAGACATTATACTTGGAATCATACCGCCATATCCCTGCTGAGAGCGTCATATACTGTATGTCCAGACCATATACTAGGAATCTTACCGCCATATCCTGCTGAGAGCGTCATATACTATATGTCCAGACCATATACTCGGAATTATACCGCCATATCCCTGCTGAGAGCGTCATTTACTGTATGTCCAGACCATATACTAGGAATCATACCGCCATATCCCTGCTGAGAGCGTCATATACTGTATGTCCAGACCATATACTAGGAATCATACCGCCATATCCCTGCTGAGAGCGTCATATACTGTATGTCCAGACCATATACTAGGAATCATACCGCCTTATCCCTGCTGAGAGCGTCATATACTGTATGTCCAGACATTATACTAGGAATCATACCGCCATATCCCTGCTGAGAGCGTCATATACTGTATGTCCAGACTATATACTAGGAATCTTACCGCCATATCCTGCTGAGAGCGTCATATACTATATGTCCAGACCATACACTAGAAATCATATTGCCATATCCCTGCTGAGAGCATCATATACTGTATATCCAGACCATATACTAGGAATCATACCGCCATATCCTGCTGAGAGCGTCATATACTGTATGTCCAGAACATATACTAGGAATCATACCGCCATATCCCTACTTAGAGCATCATATACTGTATATCCAGACCATATACTAGGAATCATACCGCCATATCCCTACTTAGAGCATCATATACTGTATGTCCAGATTATATACTAGGAATCATACCGCCATATCCTGCTGAGAGCGTCATATACTGCATGTCCAGATTATATACTAGGAATCATACCGCCATATCCTGCTGAGAGTGTCATATACTGTATGTCCAGACCATATATTAGGAATCATACCGCCATATCCCTGCTGAGAGCTTCATATACTGTATATCCAGACCATATACTAGGAATCATACCGCCATATCCCTGCTGAGAGGGTCATATAATATATGTCCAGACCATATACTAGGAATCATACCGCCATATCCCTGCTGAAAGCATCATATACTGTATGTCCAGACCATATACTAGGAATCATACCGCCATATCCCTGCTGAGAGCGTCATATACTGTATGTCCAGACCATATACTAGGAATCATACCGCCATATCCTGCTGAGAGCGTCATATACTGTATGTCCAGACCGTATCCTAGGAATCATACCGCCATATCCATGCTGAGAGCGTCATATAATGTATGTCCAGACCATATACTAAGAATCATACCGCCATACCCTGCTGAGAGCGTCATACACTGTATGTCCAGACCATATACTAGGAATCATATCGCCATATCCCTGCCGAGAGCATCATATACTGTATGTCCAGACGACCATATACTAGGAAACATACCGCCATATCCTGCTGAGAGCGTCATACACTGTATGTTCAGCCAGACCATATACTAGGAATCATATCGCCATATCCTGCTGAGAGCGTCATATACTGTATGTCCAGACCATATACTAGGAATTATACCGCCATATCCCTGCTGAGAGCGTCATATACTGTATGTCCATACCACATACTAGGAATCATACCGCCATATCCCTGCTGAGAGCGTTTAATACTGTATGTCCAGACCATATACTAGGAATCATACTGCCATATCCTGCTGATAGCGTCATATACTGTATGTCCAGACCATATACTAGGAATCATACCGCCATATCCTGCTGAGAGCGTCATACACTATATGTCCAGACCATATACTAGAAATCATACCGCCATATCCCTGCTGAGAGCGTCATATACTGTATGTCCAGACCATATACTAGAAATCATACCGCCATATCCCTGCTGAGAGCGTCATATACTGTATTTCCAGACCATATACTAGGAATCATACCGCCATATCCCTGCTGATAGCGTCATTTACTGTATGTCCAGACCTTATGCTAGGAATCATACCGCCATATCCCTGCTGAGAGCATCATATACTGTATGTCCAGACTATATACTAGGAATCATACCGCCATATCCCTGCTGACAGCGTCATATACTGTATGTCCAGACCATATACTAGGAATCATACTGCCATATCCCGTTGAGAGCGTCATACACTGTATGTCCAGACCATATATTAGGAATCATACCGCCATATCCTGCTGAGAGCGTAATACACTGTATGTCCAGACCATATATTAGGAATCATACCGCCATATCCTGCTGAGAGCGTCATATACTGTATGTCCATACCATATACTAGGAATCATACCGCCATATCCTGCTGAGAGCGTCATATACTGTATGTCCAGACCATATACTAGGAATCATACCGCCATATCCTGCTGAGAGCGTCATATACTGCATGTTCTGACCATATATTAGGAATCATACCGCCATATCCCTGCTAAGAGCATCATGTACTGTATGTCCAGACCATATACTAGGAATCATACTGCCATATCCCTGCTGAGAGCGTCATATACTCTATGTCCAGACCATATACAAGCTAGGAATCATACCGCCATATCCCTGCTGAGAGTGTCATATACTTTATGTCCAGCCAGACCATATACTATGAATCATACCGCCATATCCTGCTGGAAGCGTCATATACTGTATGTCCAGACCGTATACAAGGAATCATACCGCCATATCCTGCTGAGAGTGTCATATACTGTAAGTTCAGACCATATACTATGAATCATACTGCCATATCTCTGCTGAGAGCATCATATACTGTATGTCCAGACCGTAAACTAGGAATCATACCGCCATATCCCTGCTGAGAGCATCATATACTGTATGTCCAGACCGTAAACTAGGAATCATACCGCCATATCCCTGCTGAGAGCGCCATATACTGTATGTCCAGACCATATACTAGGAATCATATCGCCATATACATGCTGAGAGAGTCATATACTGTATATCCAGATCATATACTAGGAATCATACCGCCATAACCTGCTGAGAGCGTCATATACTGTATATCCAGACTATATAATAGGAATCATACCGCCATATCCCTGCTGAGAGCATCATATACAGTATGTCCAGATCACATACTAGGAATCATACCGCCATATCCCTGCTGAGAGCGTCATATACTGTATGTCCAGACCATATACTAGGAATCATACCGCCATATCCCTGCTGAAAGCATCATATACTGTATGTCCAGACCATATACTAGGAATCATACCGCCATATCCCTGCTGAGAGCGTCATATACTGTATGTCCTGAATATATACTAGGAATCATAACGCCATGTCCCTGCTGAGAGCATCATATACTCTATGTCCAGACCATATACTAACAATCATACCGCCATATCCCTGCTGAGAGCGTCATATACTGTATGTCCAGACTATATACTAGGAATCATACTGCCATATCCCTGCTGAGAGCGTCATATACTGTGTGTCCAGACCATATACTAGGAATCATACCGCCATTGCCTGCTGAGAGCGTCATATACTGTATGTTCAGCCAGACCATATACTAGGAATCATACCGCCATTGCCTGCTGAGAGCATCATATATTGTATGTCCAGACCATATACTAGGAATCATACCGCCATATCCCTGCTGAGAGCGTCATATACTGTATGTCCAGACCATATACTAGGAATCATACTGCCATATCCCTGATGAGAGCATCATATACTGTATGTCCAAACCATATACTAGGAATCATACTGCCATATCCCTGCTGAGAGCGTCATATACTGTATGTCCAGACTATATACTAGGAATCATTCCGCCATATCCCTGCTGAGAGTGTCATATACTGTATGTCCAGACCATATACTAGGAATCATACCGCCATAGCCTGCTGAGAGCGTCATATACTGTATGTTCAGCCAGACCATATACTAGGAATCATACCGCCATATCCGTGCTGAGAGCATCATATACTATATGTCCAGACCATATACTAGGAATCATACCGCCATATCCCTGCTGAGAACGTCATATACTATATGTCCAGACCATATACTAGGAATCATACCGCCATATCCCTGCTGAGAGCGTCATATACTGTATGTCTAGACCATATACTAGGAATCATACCGCCATATCCTGCTGAGAGCGTCATATACTGTATGTTCAGCCAGACCATATACTAGGAATCATATGTATATGGTCTGGACATACAGTATATGACGCTCTCAGCAGGATATGGCGGTATGATTCCTAGTATATGGTCTGGATATACAGTATATGACGCTCTCAGCAGGATATGGCGGTATGATTCCTAGTATATGGTCTGGACATACAGTATATGACGCTCTCAGCAGGATATGGCGGTATGATTCCTAGTATATGGTCTGGACATACAGTATATGACGCTCTCAGCAGGATATGGCGGTATGATTCCTAGTATATGGTCTGGACATACAGTATATGACGCTCTCAGCAGGGGATATGGCGGTATGATTATTTTTTAAATACCGGTCCTGCAAATTTGCATAATTAATTATATATGCGTGACAACTTTGTCCAATTCAGATCCCTATTACCTTTTTATTCCTCCTTATACCCGTCTGTATGAGGGTCATTTTTTGTTTGTGCCCCGATGTGTAGTTTTTATGTGCTTTTTTATCGCTATTTTTATTAAATTCGGGAGTTGCAGTTAGTTACTAACTACAACTCCCAGCATGCCCTGATACAGCCTGTGGCTAAGCAGCTGCCCCCGCCCCCCAACGAAAACTACAACTCCCAGCATGTTGGACTATATAGTAGTATATAGTATAGGTCACTGTTTCCCAACCAGAGCGCCTCCAGCTGTTGCAAAACTACAACTCCCAGCATGTTGGACTATATAGTAGTATATAGTATAGCTCAGTGTTTCCCAACCAGGGGTGCCTCCAGCTGTTGCAAAACTACAACTCCCAGCATGCCCTGATACAGCCTGTGGCTAAGCAGCTGCCCCCGCCCCCCAACGAAAACTACAACTCCCAGCATGTTGGACTATATAGTAGTATATAGTATAGGTCACTGTTTCCCAACCAGGGGTGCCTCCAGCGGTTGCAAAACTACAACTCCCAGCATGTTGGACTATATAATATAGGTCAGTGTTTCCCAACCAGGGGTGCCTCCAGCTGTTGCAAAACTACAACTCCCAGCATGTTGGACTATATAGTAGTATATAGTATAGGTCAGTGTTTCCCAAACAGGGGTGCCTCCAGCTGTTGCAAAACTACAACTCCCAGCATGTTGTACTATATAATATAGGTCAGTGTTTCCCAACCAGGGGTGCCTCCAGCTGTTGCAAAACTACAACTCCCAGCATGTTGGACTATATAGTAGTATATAGTATAGGTCAGTGTTTCCCAAACAGGGGTGCCTCCAGCTGTTGCAAAACTACAACTCCCAGCATGTTGTACTATATAATATAGGTCAGTGTTTCCCAACCAGGGGTGTCTCCAGCTGTTGCAAAACTACAACTCCCAGCATGTTGGACTATATAGTAGTATATAGTATAGGTCAGTATTTCCCAACCAGGGGTGCCTCCTGCTGTTGCAAAACTACAACTCCCAGCATGTTGGACTATATAATATAGGTCAGTGTTTCCCAACGAGAGTGCCTCCAGCTGTTGAAAAACTAATAATCCCAGCATGCTTGACAATATAGCAGTATATGGTATAGGTGAGTGTTTCCCAACCAGCGGTGCCTCCAGCTATTGCAAAAACTACAACTCCCAGCATGACCGGACAGCCGTTGGCTGTCCGGCCATGCTGGGAGTTGTAGTTTTGCAGCAGCTGGAGGTGCTCTGGTTGGGAAACACTGGTATAGGATATGGTACAACATTCTGGCAGATGAAGGATTGGTTGGATAAATGGCATGCATTGCATTGACGGTATTTTTTTTAAATATAAAAATACCGGCCAGGTGAAAACCCTAGGTAGACGCGTGCGGAAGTAACATCCCAACCTACGGGTTGACCCAAACCCAATCTCAAAGGGGGGGAGAGGGAGTCGTCCCCCTTGTTGTTAACAAACTATGTGACTTCACTAGCGCAAGAGATAACTAAAATCCATGCTCGAGTGTTCCCTTCTATTCCAGATCTGATGCAAATCAAGGCTCTCATAAACTGGAGGCCGCCGATTGGGTTCTATTGAAGAAGTTTGTAAGGAAAAACCCTCTAGAGCCGCACTACGAGGGTACATTCCAGATTTTACTAACCACCGCGAAGTCTGTCAAGCTGTCCGCCACCGCGACGCCTCCCATTGCAAGAAGGTGCCAGCCCCTGAAGGGGAAGAACGCACAACCCAAGATGGCGGCATTCTACATCCTTTCCTTCTTCCTTTGGGTGGTGGGGCTGGGGGGTGCCCAGCAGGTGGCTATCACTCAGAAAGATACCCTGACCACCTTCTGGTATAACTCATCCAACACAGACGTAGCCACGTTCACGTTCGATTACTGTAATATAGTAAGCTGCCCCAGTGTACCGTGGCAGTGTAACATATACACAGGTATCTCCAAATCCATATACATCTGTGTCACAGACGACTACTGGGGACAGACTTGCGGATATTGGGGAGCCGTTGGGTGGAACACTGGAACCAACTGGGAGTATAGTCCACAAAGTGCGTTGGACAGGAAGGATAAGAATGGGAAGTCCTTAATAAGACGGATGACTCTGTCAAAAACTGGTACCTGCCTGACGGAGGGGGAAATGGGTAGCAGTATGCCCCTCAATTTGACCATAGAAAACCCAAGCCCCGGGGATGCAGGTACGTACATCCTAGGGGCCTACGTGACAGGGGGGTCGAGGGGAGCATGGGGGAAGTTCCAACTAAAAGATATGTCTAACTCTACCGAATGGAAACCGGACCAAACCCCACCGGCCTCTAACCTGATATAACCCCGCATGTAAACCTTCGGGAACATGATGGGCTAGCCATGACTCATCTAACGTACAGCACAAAATAGTTCCAAGACACATGGGGGCAGATGACGTAGGGAATGGTAAAATAGTTACTTTAAGGGGGGACTGTTATGGATAAAATGTCAATTTCTACGCGAACTTACTATGAAAGATCAAAATGGCCGCCGCGTCTCGCCCTGCTTTGAAATAATTACTGCGTGTACAATATGGCACCACCATCCGGGACTACACCCAATATGACGACATCTAGATCCAGGAGGAAGACAACTGACATAAGAGAATACCCAATAACAAGCTTACAAGTATACAACACGTGATGCTTATGTAAGGGTTTGCACACAGCTCTATATCCGCAGTCTATATAATCCAATGTAACCCAAAGCAATAAAGGAAGTATCCTACTACTGGGCTTGTGTTCAGTGTGATTCTTATTGTGTATGCACTAGTTTCAATACTATTAGGACAGGGGCAGATATCTAGAGGGTACACCTCTCAGTACCGAGCTAAAGCAAAGTGATGGAGGTGCAGGAGCTCTACAGAAAGGGAGGACTGGATGGTGAAGTGATGGAGGTGCAGGAGCTCTACAGATAGGGTGGACTGGATGGTGAAGTGATGGAGGTGCAGGAGCTCTACAGATAGGAGGACTGGATGGTGAAGTGATGGAGGTGCAGGAGCTCTACAGATAGGGAGGACTGGATGGTGAAGTGATGGAGGTGCCGGAGCTCTACAGATAGGGAGGACTGGATGGTGAAGTGATGGAGGTGCAGGAGCTCTACAGATAGGAGGACTGGATGGTGAAGTGATGGAGGTGCAGGAGCTCTACAGGTAGGGAGGACTGGATGGTGAAGTGATGGAGGTGCAGGAGCTCTACAGATATGGAAGACTAGATCGTGAAGTGATGGAGGTGCAGGAGTTCTACAGATAGGGAGGACTGGATGGTGAAGTGATGGAGGTGCAGGAGCTCTACAGATATGGAAGACTAGATCGTGAAGTGATGGAGGTGCAGGAGTTCTACAGATAGGAGGACTGGATGGTGAAGTGATGGAGGTGCAGGAGCTCTACAGATAGGGAGGACTGGATGGTGAAGTGATGGAGGTGCCGGAGCTCTACAGATAGGAAGGACAGGATTGTGAAGAGATGGAGGTGCAGGAACTCTACAGATAGGGAGGACTGGATGGTGAAGTGATGGAGGTGCAGGAGCTCTACAGATAGGGAGGACTGGATGGTGAAGTGATGGAGGTGCAGGAGCTCTACAGATAGGGAGGACTGAATGGTGAAATGATGGAGGTGCAGGAGCTCTACAGATGGGAGGACTGGATGGTGAAATGATGGAGGTGCAGGAGCTCTACAGATAGGAGGACTGGATAGTGAAGTGATGGAGGTGCAGGAGCTCTACAGATAGGAGGACTGGATAGTGAAGTGATGGAGGTGCAGGAGCTCTACAGATAGGGAGGACTGGATGGTGAAGTGATGGAGGTGCAGGAGCTCTACAGATAGGAGGACTGGATGGTGAAGTGATGGAGGTGCAGGAGCTCTACAGATGGGAGGACTGGATGGTGAAGTGATGGAGGTGCAGGAGCTCTACAGATAGGGAAGACTGGATGGTGAAGTGATGGAGGTGCAGGAGCTCTACAGATAGGAGGACTGGATGGTGAAGAGATGGAGGTGCAGGAGCTCTACAGATAGGGAGGAATGGATGGTGAAGTGACGGAGGTGCAGGAGCTCTACAGATAGGGAGGACTGGATGGTGAAGTGATGGAGGTGCAGGAGCTGTACAGATAGGGAGGACTGGATGGTGAAGTGATGGAGGTGCCGCAGCTCTACAGATAGGGAGGACTGGATGGTGAAGTGATGGAGGTGCAGGAGCTCTACAGATAGGAGGACTGGGTGGTGAAGTGATGTAGGTGCAGGAGCTCTACAGATAGGAGGACTGGATAGTGAAGTGATGGAGGTGCAGGAGCTCTACAGATAGGGAGGACTGGATGGTGAAGTGATGGAGGTGCAGGAGCTCTACAGATAGGAAGGACTGGATGGTGAAGTGATGGAGGTGCAGGAGCTCTACAGATAGGGAGGACTGGATGGTGAAGTGATGGAGGTGCAGGAGCTCTACAGATAGAGAGGACTGGATGGTGAAGAGATGGAGGTGCAGGAGCTCTACAGATAGAGAGGACTGGATGGTGAAGTGATGGAGGTGCAGGAACTCTACAGATAGGGAGGACTGGATGGTGAAATGATGGAGGTGCAGGAGCTCTACAGATAGGGAGGAATAAATGGTGAAGTGATAGAGGTGCAGGAGCTCTACAGATAGGGAGGACAGGATGGTGAAGTGATGGAGGTGCAGGAGCTCTACAGATAGGGAGGACTGGATGGTGAAGAGATGGAGGTACAGGAGCTCTACAGATAGGGAGGACTGGATGGTGAAGAGATGGAGATGCAGGAGCTCTACAGATATGGAGGACTGGATGTTGTAGTGATGGAGGTGCAGGAGCTCTACAGATAGGGAGGACTGGATAATGAAGTGATGGAGGTGCAAGAGCTCTACAGAAAGGGAGGACTGGATAGTGAAGTGATGGAGGTGCAGGAGCTCTACAGGTAGGGAGGACTGGATGGGGAAGTGATGGAGGTGCAGGAGCTCTACAGATAGGGAGGACTAGATCGTGAAGTGATGGAGGTGCAGGAGCTCTACAGATAGGGAGGACTGGATGGTGAAGTGATGGAGGTGCCGGAGCTCTACAGATAGGGAGGACTGGATGGTGAAGAGATGGAGGTGCAGGAGCTCTACAGATAGGAAGGACAGGAGGGTGAAGAGATGGAGGTGCAGGAGCTCTACAGATAGGGAGGACTGGATGGTGAAGTGATGGAGGCGCAGGAGCTCTACAGATAGGGAGGACTGGATGGTGAAGTGATGGAGGTGCAGGAGCTCTACAGATAGGAGGACTGGATGGTGAAGAGATGGAGGTGCAGGAGCTCTACAGATAGGGAGGACTGGATGGTGAAGTGATGGAGGTGCAGGAGCTGTATAGATAGGGAGGACTGGATGGTGAAGTGATGGAGGTGCAGGAGCTGTATAGATAGGGAGGACTGGATGGTGAAGTGATGGAGGTGCAGGAGCTGTATAGATAGGGAGGACTGGATCGTGAAGTGATGGAGGTGCAGGAGCTCTACAGATAGGAGGACAGGATGGTGAAATGATGGATGTGCAGGAGCTCTACAGATAGGGAGGACTGGATGGTGAAATGATGGAGGTGCAGGAGCTCTACAGATAGGAGGACTGGATGGTGAAGAGATGGAGGTGCAGGAGCTCTACAGATAGGGAGGAATGGATGGTGAAGTGATGGAGGTGCAGGAGCTCTACAGATAGGGAGGACTGGATGGTGAAGTGATGGAGGTGCAGGAGCTGTACAGATAGGGAGGACTGGATGGTGAAGTGATGGAGGTGCAGGAACTCTACAGATAGGGAGGACTGGATGGTGAAGTGATGGAGGTGCAGGAGCTCTACAGATAGGGAGGACTGGATGGTGAAGTGATGGAGGTGCAGGAGCTCTACAGATAGGGAGGAATGGATGGTGAAGTGATGGAGGTGCAGGAGCTCTACAGATAGGAGGACTGGATGGTGAAGAGATGGAGGTGCAGGAACTCTACAGATAGGGAGGACTGGATGGTGAAGTGATGGAGGTGCAGGAGCTCTACAGATAGGGAGGACTGGATGGTGAAGTGATGGAGGTGCAGGAGCTCTACAGATAGGGAGGAATGGATGGTGAAGTGATGGAGGTGCAGGAGCTCTACAGATAGGAGGACTGGATGGTGAAGAGATGGAGGTGCAGGAGCTCTACAGATAGGAGGACTGGATGGTAAAGTGATGGAGGTGCAGGAGCTGTATAGATAGGGAGGACTGGATGGTGAAGTGATGGAGGTGCAGGAGCTCTACAGATAGGGAGGACTGAATGGTGAAATGATGGAGGTGCAGGAGCTCTACAGATGGGAGGACTGGATGGTGAAATGATGGAGGTGCAGGAGCTCTACAGATAGGAGGACTGGATGGTGAAGTGATGGAGGTGCAGGAGCTCTACAGATGGGAGGACTGGATGGTGAAGTGATGGAGGTGCAGGAGCTCTACAGATAGGGAAGACTGGATGGTGAAGTGATGGAGGTGCAGGAGCTCTACAGATAGGAGGACTGGATGGTGAAGAGATGGAGGTGCAGGAGCTCTACAGATAGGGAGGAATGGATGGTGAAGTGACGGAGGTGCAGGAGCTCTACAGATAGGGAGGACTGGATGGTGAAGTTATGGAGGTGCAGGAGCTGTACAGATAGGGAGGACTGGATGGTGAAGTGATGGAGGTGCAGGAGCTCTACAGATAGGAGGACTGGGTGGTGAAGTGATGTAGGTGCAGGAGCTCTACAGATAGGAGGACTGGATAGTGAAGTGATGGAGGTGCAGGAGCTCTACAGATAGGGAGGACTGGATGGTGAAGTGATGGAGGTGCAGGAGCTCTACAGATAGGAGGACTGGATGGTGAAGTGATGGAGGTGCAGGAGCTCTACAGATGGGAGGACTGGATGGTGAAGTGATGGAGGTGCAGGAGCTCTACAGATAGGGAATACTGGATGGTGAAGTGATGGAGGTGCAGGAGCTCTACAGATAGGAGGACTGGATGGTGAAGAGATGGAGGTGCAGGAGCTCTACAGATAGGAGGACTGGATGGTGAAGAGATGGAGGTGCAGGAGCTCTACAGATAGGGAGGAATGGATGGTGAAGTGACGGAGGTGCAGGAGCTGTACAGATAGGGAGGACTGGATGGTGAAGTGATGGAGGTGCAGGAGCTGTACAGATAGGGAGGACTGGATGGTGAAGTGATGGAGGTGCCGCAGCTCTACAGATAGGAAGGACTGGATGGTGAAGTGATGGAGGTGCAGGAGCTCTACAGATAGGAGGACTGGGTGGTGAAGTGATGTAGGTGCAGGAGCTCTACAGATAGGAGGACTGGATAGTGAAGTGATGGAGGTGCAGGAGCTCTACAGATAGGGAGGACTGGATGGTCAAGTGATGGAGGTGCAGGAGCTCTACAGATAGGAAGGACTGGATGGTGAAGTGATGGAGGTGCAGGAGCTCTACAGATAGGGAGGACTGGATGGTGAAGTGATGGAGGTGCAGGAGCTCTACAGATAGAGAGGACTGGATGGTGAAGAGATGGAGGTGCAGGAGCTCTACAGATAGGAGGACTGGATGGTGAAGTGATGGAGGTGCAGGAGCTCTACAGATGGGAGGACTGGATGGTGAAGTGATGGAGGTGCAGGAGCTCTACAGATAGGAGGACTGGATGGTGAAGTGATGGAGGTGCAGGAGCTCTACAGATGGGAGGACTGGATGGTGAAGTGATGGAGGTGCAGGAGCTCTACAGATAGGGAAGACTGGATGGTGAAGTGATGGAGGTGCAGGAGCTCTACAGATAGGAGGACTGGATGGTGAAGAGATGGAGGTGCAGGAGCTCTACAGATAGGGAGGAATGGATGGTGAAGTGACGGAGGTGCAGGAGCTCTACAGATAGGGAGGACTGGATGGTGAAGTGATGGAGGTGCAGGAGCTGTACAGATAGGGAGGACTGGATGGTGAAGTGATGGAGGTGCCGCAGCTCTACAGATAGGGAGGACTGGATGGTGAAGTGATGGAGGTGCAGGAGCTCTACAGATAGGAGGACTGGGTGGTGAAGTGATGTAGGTGCAGGAGCTCTACAGATAGGAGGACTGGATAGTGAAGTGATGGAGGTGCAGGAGCTCTACAGATAGGGAGGACTGGATGGTGAAGTGATGGAGGTGCAGGAGCTCTACAGATAGGAAGGACTGGATGGTGAAGTGATGGAGGTGCAGGAGCTCTACAGATAGGGAGGACTGGATGGTGAAGTGATGGAGGTGCAGGAGCTCTACAGATAGAGAGGACTGGATGGTGAAGTGATGGAGGTGCAGGAACTCTACAGATAGGGAGGACTGGATGGTGAAATGATGGAGGTGCAGGAGCTCTACAGATAGGGAGGAATAAATGGTGAAGTGATGGAGGTGCAGGAGCTCTACAGATAGGGAGGACAGGATGGTGAAGTGATGGAGGTGCAGGAGCTCTACAGATAGGGAGGACTGGATGGTGAAGAGATGGAGGTACAGGAGCTCTACAGATAGGGAGGACTGGATGGTGAAGAGATGGAGATGCAGGAGCTCTACAGATAGGGAGGACTGGATGTTGTAGTGATGGAGGTGCAGGAGCTCTACAGATAGGGAGGACTGGATGGTGAAGTGATGGAGGTGCAGGAGCTCTACAGATAGGGAGGACTGGATGGTGAAGTGATGGAGGTGCCGGAGCTCTACAGATAGGGAGGACTGGATGGTGAAGAGATGGAGGTGCAGGAGCTCTACAGGTAGGGAGGACTGGATGGGGAAGTGATGGAGGTGCAGGAGCTCTACAGATAGGGAGGACTAGATCGTGAAGTGATGGAGGTGCAGGAGCTCTACAGATAGGGAGGACTGGATGGTGAAGTGATGGAGGTGCCGGAGCTCTACAGATAGGGAGGACTGGATGGTGAAGAGATGGAGGTGCAGGAGCTCTACAGATAGGAAGGACAGGATGGTGAAGAGATGGAGGTGCAGGAGCTCTACAGATAGGGAGGACTGGATGGTGAAGTGATGGAGGCGCAGGAGCTCTACAGATAGGGAGGACTGGATGGTGAAGTGATGGAGGTGCAGGAGCTCTACAGATAGGGAGGACTGGATGGTGAAGTGATGGAGGTGCAGGTGCTGTATAGATAGGGAGGACTGGATGGTGAAGTGATGGAGGTGCAGGAGCTGTATAGATAGGGAGGACTGGATGGTGAAGTGATGGAGGTGCAGGAGCTGTATAGATAGGGAGGACTGGATGGTGAAGTGATGGAGGTGCAGGAGCTCTACAGATAGGAGGACAGGATGGTGAAATGATGGAGGTGCAGGAGCTCTACAGATAGGGAGGACTGGATGGTGAAATGATGGAGGTGCAGGAGCTCTACAGATAGGAGGACTGGATGGTGAAGAGATGGAGGTGCAGGAGCTCTACAGATAGGGAGGAATGGATGGTGAAGTGATGGAGGTGCAGGAGCTCTACAGATAGGGAGGACTGGATGGTGAAGTGATGGAGGTGCAGGAGCTGTACAGATAGGGAGGACTGGATGGTGAAGTGATGGAGGTGCCGCAGCTCTACAGATAGGGAGGACTGGATGGTGAAGTGATGGAGGTGCAGGAGCTCTACAGATAGGGAGGACTGGATGGTGAAGTGATGGAGGTGCCGCAGCTCTACAGATAGGAGGACTGGATGGTAAGTGACGGAGGTGCAGGAGCTCTACAGATAGGGAGGACTGGATGGTGAAGTGATGGAGGTGCAGGAACTGTACAGATAGGGAGGACTGGATGGTGAAGTGATGGAGGTGCTGCAGCTCTACAGATAGGGAGGACTGGATGGTGAAGTGATGGAGGTGCAGGAGCTCTACAGATAGGGAGGACTGGATGGTGAAGTGATGTAGGTGCAGGAGCTCTACAGATAGGAGGACTGGATAGTGAAGTGATGGAGGTGCAGGAGCTCTACAGATAGGGAGGACTGGATGGTGAAGTGATGAAGGTGCAGGAGCTCTACAGATAGGAGGACTGGATGGTGAAGTGATGGAGGTGCAGGAGCTCTACAGATAGGGAGGACTGGATGGTGAAGTGATGGAGGTGCAGGAGCTCTACAGATAGGAGGACTGGATGGTGAAGTGATGGAGGTGCAGGAGCTCTACAGATAGGGAGGACTGGATGGTGAAGTGATGTAGGTGCAGGAGCTCTACAGATAGGGAGGACTGGATGGTGAAATGATGGAGGTGCAGGAGCTCTACAGATAGGAGGACTGGATGGTGAAGTGATGGAGGTGCAGGAGCTCTACAGATAGGGAGGAATGGACGGTGAAGTGATGGAGGTGCAGGAGCTCTACAGATAGGAGGACTGGATGGTGAAGTGATGGAGGTGCAGGAGCTCTACAGATAGGAGGACTGGATGGTGAAGTGATGGAGGTGCAGGAGCTCTACAGATAGGGAGGACTGGATCTCTAATATATATCTCCAAGGATCTCTAATATACATCTCCAAGGATCTCTAATATACATCTCCAAGGATCTCTAATATACATCTCCAAGGATCTCTAATGTACATCTCCAAGGATCTCTAATATACATCTCCAAGGATCTCTAATGTACATCTCCAAGGATCTCTAATATACATCTCCAAGCATATCTAATATACATCTCCAAGGATCTCTAATATACATCTCCAAGGATCTCTAATATACATCTCCAAGGATCTCTAATATACATCTCGAAGGATCTCTAATATACATCTCCAAGGATCTCTAATATACATCTCCAAGGATCTCTAATATACATCTCCAAGGATCTCTAATATACATCTCCAAGGATCTCTAATGTACATCTCCAAGGATCTCTAATATACATCTCCAAGCATATCTAATATACATCTCCAAGGATCTCTAATATACATCTCCAAGGATCTCTAATATACATCTCCAAGGATCTCTAATATACATCTCGAAGGATCTCTAATATACATATCCAAGGATCTCTAATCTACATCTCCATGGATCTCTAATATACATCTACAAGGATCTCTAATATATATCTCCAAGGATCTCTAATATACATCTCCAAGAATCTCTAATATACATCTCCAAGGATCTCTAATATACATCTCCAAGGATCTCTAATATACCTCTCCAAGGATCTCTAATGTACATCTCCAAGGATCTCTAATGTACATCCACAAGGATCTCTAATATACATCTCCAAGGATCTCTAATATACATCTCCAAGGATCTCTAATATACATGTCCAAGGATCTCTAATGTACATCTCCAAGGATCTCTAATGTACATCTCCAAGGATCTCTAATGTACATCTCCAAGGATCTCTAATGTACATCTCCAAGGATCTCTAATATACATCTCCAAGGATCTCTAATATACATCTTCAAGGATCTCTAATATACATCTCCAAGGATCTCTAATATACATCTCCAAGGATCTCTAATATACATCTCCAAGGATCTCTAATATACATCTCCAAGGATCTCTAATATACATCTCCAAGGATCTCTAATATACATCTCCAAGGATCTCTAATATACATCTCCAAGGATCTCTAATATACATCTCCAAGGATCTCTAATCTACATCTCCATGGATCTCTAATATACATCTACAAGGATCTCCAATATACATCTCCAAGGATCTCTAATATACATCTCCAAGGATCTCTAATATACATCTCCAAGGATCTCTAATATACATCTCCAAGGATCTCTAATATACATCTCCAAGGATCTCTAATATACATCTCCAAGGATCCCTAATGTACATGTCCAAGGATCTTTAATATACATCTCCAAGGATCTCTAATATACATCTCCAAGGATCTCTAATATACATCTCCAAGGATCTCTAATATATATCTCCAAGGATCTCTAATATATATCTCCAAGGATCTCTAATATACATCTCCAAGGATCTCTAATATATATCTCCAAGGATCTCTAATATACATCTCCAAGGATCTCTAATGTACATCTCCAAGGATCTCTAATATACATCTCCAAGGATCTCTAATGTACATCTCCAAGGATCTCTAATATACATCTCCAAGGATCTCTAATATACATCTCCAAGGATCTCTAATATACATCTCCAAGGATCCCTAATATACATCTCCAAGGATCTCTAATATACATCTCCAAGGATCTCTAATATACATCTCCAAGGATCTCTAAAAGACATCTCCAATAATCTCTAATATACATCTCCAAGGATCCCTAATATACATCTCCAATAATCTCTAATATACATGTCCAAGGATCTCTAATGTACATATCCAAGGATCTCTAATATACATCTCAGAGGATCCCTAATATACATCTCCAAGGATCTCTAATATACATGTCCAAGGATCTCTAATGTGCATATCCAAGGATCTCTAATATACATCTCCAAGGATCTCTAATAGACATCTCCAATAATCTCTAATATACATCTCCAAGGATCCCTAATATACATCTCCAAGGATCTCTAATATACATCTCCAAGGATCTCTAATGTACATCTCCAAGGATCTCTAATATACATCTCCAGGGATCTCCAATATACATCTCCAAGGATCTCTAATATACATCTCCAAGGATCTCTAATATACATCTCCAAGGATCTCTAATATACATCTCCAAGGATCTCTAATATACATCTCCAAGGATCTCTAATATACATATCCAAGGATCTCTAATATACATCTCCAAGGATCTCTAATATACATATCCAAGGATCTCTAATATACATCTCCAAGGATCTCTAATATACATCTCCAAGGATCTCTAATATACATCTCCAAGGATCTCTAATATACATCTCCAAGGATCTTCAATATACATCACCAAGGATCTCTAATATACATCTCCAAGGATCTCTAATATACATCTCCAAGGATCCCCAATATACATCTCCAAGATCTCTAATATACATCTCCAAGGATCTCTAATATACATCTCCAAGGATCTCTAATGTACATCTCCAAGGATCTCTACTATACATCTCCAAGGATCTCTAATGTACATCTCCAAGGATCTCTAATATATATCTCCAAGGATCTCTAATATACATCTCCAAGGATCTCTAATGTACATCTCCAAGGATCTCTACTATAAGTCTCCAAGGATCTCTAATATACATCTCCAAGGATCTCTAATATACATCTCCAAGGATCTCTAATATACATGTCCAAGGATCTCTAATGTACATATCCAAGGATCTCTAATATATATCTCCAAGGATCCCTAATATACATCTCCAAGGATCTCTAATGTACATCTCCAAGAATCTCTAATATACATCTCCAAGGATCTCTAATATATATCTCCAGGGATCTCCAATATACATTTCCAAGGATCTCTAATAAACATCTCCAAGGATCTCTATTATACATCTCCAAGGATCTCTAATATACATCTACAAGGATCTCCAATATACATCACCAAGGATCTCTAATATACATCTCCATGGATCTCTAATGTACATCTCCAAGGATCTCTAATATACATCTCGAAGGATCTCTAATATACATCTCCAAGGATCTCTAATATACATCTCCAAGGATCTCTAATATACATCTCCAAGGATCTCTAATATACATCTCCAAGGATCTCTAATGTACATCTCCAAGGATCTCTAATATACATCTCCAAGCATATCTAATATACATCTCCAAGGATCTCTAATATACATCTCCAAGGATCTCTAATATACATCTCCAAGGATCTCTAATATACATCTCGAAGGATCTCTAATATACATATCCAAGGATCTCTAATCTACATCTCCATGGATCTCTAATATACATCTACAAGGATCTCTAATATATATCTCCAAGGATCTCTAATATACATCTCCAAGAATCTCTAATATACATCTCCAAGGATCTCTAATATACATCTCCAAGGATCTCTAATATACCTCTCCAAGGATCTCTAATGTACATCTCCAAGGATCTCTAATGTACATCCACAAGGATCTCTAATATACATCTCCAAGGATCTCTAATATACATCTCCAAGGATCTCTAATATACATGTCCAAGGATCTCTAATGTACATCTCCAAGGATCTCTAATGTACATCTCCAAGGATCTCTAATGTACATCTCCAAGGATCTCTAATGTACATCTCCAAGGATCTCTAATATACATCTCCAAGGATCTCTAATATACATCTTCAAGGATCTCTAATATACATCTCCAAGGATCTCTAATATACATCTCCAAGGATCTCTAATATACATCTCCAAGGATCTCTAATATACATCTCCAAGGATCTCTAATATACATCTCCAAGGATCTCTAATATACATCTCCAAGGATCTCTAATATACATCTCCAAGGATCTCTAATATACATCTCCAAGGATCTCTAATCTACATCTCCATGGATCTCTAATATACATCTACAAGGATCTCCAATATACATCTCCAAGGATCTCTAATATACATCTCCAAGGATCTCTAATATACATCTCCAAGGATCTCTAATATACATCTCCAAGGATCTCTAATATACATCTCCAAGGATCTCTAATATACATCTCCAAGGATCCCTAATGTACATGTCCAAGGATCTTTAATATACATCTCCAAGGATCTCTAATATACATCTCCAAGGATCTCTAATATACATCTCCAAGGATCTCTAATATATATATCTCCAAGGATCTCTAATATACATCTCCAAGGATCTCTAATATATATCTCCAAGGATCTCTAATATACATCTCCAAGGATCTCTAATGTACATCTCCAAGGATCTCTAATATACATCTCCAAGGATCTCTAATGTACATCTCCAAGGATCTCTAATATACATCTCCAAGGATCTCTAATATACATCTCCAAGGATCTCTAATATACATCTCCAAGGATCCCTAATATACATCTCCAAGGATCTCTAATATACATCTCCAAGGATCTCTAATATACATCTCCAAGGATCTCTAATATACATCTCCAAGGATCTCTAATATACATGTCCAAGGATCTCTAATATACATCTCCAAGGATCTCTAATATACATATCCAAGGATCTCTAATCTACATCTCCATGGATCTCTAATATACATCTCCAATAATCTCTAATATACATCTCCAAGGATCCCTAATATACATCTCCAATAATCTCTAATATACATGTCCAAGGATCTCTAATGTACATATCCAAGGATCTCTAATATACATCTCAGAGGATCCCTAATATACATCTCCAAGGATCTCTAATATACATGTCCAAGGATCTCTAATGTGCATATCCAAGGATCTCTAATATACATCTCCAAGGATCTCTAATAGACATCTCCAATAATCTCTAATATACATCTCCAAGGATCCCTAATATACATCTCCAAGGATCTCTAATATACATCTCCAAGGATCTCTAATGTACATCTCCAAGGATCTCTAATATACATCTCCAGGGATCTCCAATATACATCTCCAAGGATCTCTAATATACATCTCCAAGGATCTCTAATATACATCTCCAAGGATCTCTAATATACATCTCCAAGGATCTCTAATATACATCTCCAAGGATCTCTAATATACATCTCCAAGGATCTCTAATATACATCTCCAAGGATCTCTAATATACATATCCAAGGATCTCTAATATACATCTCCAAGGATCTCTAATGTACATCTCCAAGGATCTCTACTATACATCTCCAAGGATCTCTAATATACATCTCCAAGGATCTCTAATATACATCTCCAAGGATCTCTAATGTACATATCCAAGGATCTCTAATATACATCTCAAAGGATCTCTAATATACATCTCCAAGGATCTCTAATATACATCTCCAAGGATCTCTAATATACATCTCCAAGGATCTTCAATATACATCACCAAGGATCTCTAATATACATCTCCAAGGATCTCTAATATACATCTCCAAGGATCCCCAATATACATCTCCAAGATCTCTAATATACATCTCCAAGGATCTCTAATATACATCTCCAAGGATCTCTAATGTACATCTCCAAGGATCTCTACTATACATCTCCAAGGATCTCTAATGTACATCTCCAAGGATCTCTAATATATATCTCCAAGGATCTCTAATATCCATCTCCAAGGATCTCTAATGTACATCTCCAAGGATCTCTACTATAAGTCTCCAAGGATCTCTAATATACATCTCCAAGGATCTCTAATATACATCTCCAAGGATCTCTAATATACATGTCCAAGGATCTCTAATGTACATATCCAAGGATCTCTAATATATATCTCCAAGGATCCCTAATATACATCTCCAAGGATCTCTAATGTACATCTCCAAGAATCTCTAATATACATCTCCAAGGATCTCTAATATATATCTCCAGGGATCTCCAATATACATTTCCAAGGATCTCTAATAAACATCTCCAAGGATCTCTATTATACATCTCCAAGGATCTCTAATATACATCTACAAGGATCTCCAATATACATCACCAAGGATCTCTAATATACATCTCCAAGGATCTCTAATGTACATCTCCAAGGATCTCTACTATACATCTCCAAGGATCTCTAATATACATCTCCAAGGATCTCTAATATACATCTCCAAGGATCTCTAATGTACATATCCAAGGATCTCCAATATACATCTCCAAGGATCTCTAATATACATCACCAAGGATCTCTAATATACATCTCCAAGGATCTCTAATATACATGTCCAAGGATCTCTAATATACATCTCCAAGGATCTCTAATATACATCTCCAAGGATCTCTAATATACATCTCCAAGGATCTCTAATATACATCTCCAAGGATCTCTAATATACATCTACAAGGATCTCTAATATACATCTCCAAGGATCCCTAATATGCATCTCCAAGGATCTCTAATATACATCTCCAAGGATCTCTAATATACATCTCCAAGGATCTTTAATAGACATCTCCAATAATCTCTAATGTACATGTCCAAGGATCTCTAATATACATCTCCAAGGATCTCTAATATACATCTCCAAGGATCTCTAATATACATCTCCAAGGATCCCTAATATACATCTCCAAGGATCTCTAATATACATGTCCAAGGATCTCTAATGCACATATCCAAGGATCTCTAATATACATCTCCAAGGATCTCTAATATACATCTCCAAGGATCTCTAATATACATCTCCAAGGATCCCAAATATACATCTCCAAGGATCTCTAATATACATGTCCAAGGATCTCTAATGTACATATCCAAGGATCTCTAATATACATCTCCAAGGATCTCTAATATACATCTCCAAGGATCCCTAATATACATCTCCAAGGATCTCTAATATACATGTCCAAGGATCTCTAATGCACATATCCAAGGATCTCTAATATACATCTCCAAGGATCTCTAATATACATCTCCAAGGATCCCTAATATACATCTCCAAGGATCTCTAATATACATGTCCAAGGATCTCTAATATATATCTCCAAGGATCTCTAATGTACATATCCAAGGATCTCTAATATACATCTCCAAGGATCTCTAATATACATCTCCAAGGATCTCTAATATACATCTCCAAGGATCTCTAATATACATCTCCAAGGATCTCTAATATACATCTCCAAGGATCTCTAATGTACATATCCAAGGATCTCTAATGTACATATCCAAGGATCTCTAATATACATCTCCAAGGATCCCTAATATACATCTCCAAGGATCTCTAATATACATCTCCAAGGATCTCTAATATACATCTCCAAGGATCTCTAATATACATCTCCAAGGATCTCTAATGTACATATCCAAGGATCTCTAATATACATCTCCAAGGATCTCTAATATACATCTCCAAGGATCTCTAATATACATCTCCAAGGATCTCTAATATACATCTCCAAGGATCTTCAATATACATCACCAAGGATCTCTAATATACATCTCCAAGGATCTCTAATATACATCTCCAAGGATCCCCAATATACATCTCCAAGATCTCTAATATACATCTCCAAGGATCTCTAATATACATCTCCAAGGATCTCTAATGTACATCTCCAAGGATCTCTACTATACATCTCCAAGGATCTCTAATATACATCTCCAAGGATCTCTAATATACATCTCCAAGGATCTCTAATGTACATCTCCAAGGATCTCTACTATAAGTCTCCAAGGATCTCTAATATACATCTCCAAGGATCTCTAATATACATCTCCAAGGATCTCTAATATACATGTCCAAGGATCTCTAATGTACATATCCAAGGATCTCTAATATATATCTCCAAGGATCCCTAATATACATCTCCAAGGATCTCTAATGTACATCTCCAAGAATCTCTAATATACATCTCCAAGGATCTCTAATATATATCTCCAAGGATCCCTAATATACATCTCCAAGGATCTCTAATGTACATCTCCAAGGATCTCTAATATACATCTCCAGGGATCTCCAATATACATTTCCAAGGATCTCTAATAAACATCTCCAAGGATCTCTATTATACATCTCCAAGGATCTCTAATATACATCTCCAAGGATCTCTAATATACATCACCAAGGATCTCTAATATACATCTCCAAGGATCTCTAATGTACATCTCCAAGGATCTCTACTATACATCTCCAAGGATCTCTAATATACATCTCCAAGGATCTCTAATATACATCTCCAAGGATCTCTAATATACATCTCCAAGGATCTCTAATATACATCTCCAAGGATCTCTAATATACATCTCCAAGGATCTCTAATATACATCTCCAAGGATCTTCAATATACATCACCAAGGATCTCTAATATACATCTCCAAGGATCTCTAATATACATCTCCAAGGATCCCCAATATACATCTCCAAGATCTCTAATATACATCTCCAAGGATCTCTAATATACATCTCTAAGGATCTCTAATGTACATCTCCAAGGATCTCTACTATACATCTCCAAGGATCTCTAATATACATCTCCAAGGATCTCTAATATACATCTCCAAGGATCTCTAATGTACATCTCCAAGGATCTGTACTATAAGTCTCCAAGGATCTCTAATATACATCTCCAAGGATCTCTAATATACATCTCCAAGGATCTCTAATATACATGTCCAAGGATCTCTAATGTACATATCCAAGGATCTCTAATATATATCTCCAAGGATCCCTAATATACATCTCCAAGGATCTCTAATGTACATCTCCAAGAATCTCTAATATACATCTCCAAGGATCTCTAATATATATCTCCAAGGATCCCTAATATACATCTCCAAGGATCTCTAATGTACATCTCCAAGGATCTCTAATATACATCTCCAGGGATCTCCAATATACATTTCCAAGGATCTCTAATAAACATCTCCAAGGATCTCTATTATACATCTCCAAGGATCTCTAATATACATCTCCAAGGATCTCTAATATACATCTACAAGGATCTCTAATATACATCACCAAGGATCTCTAATATACATCTCCAAGGATCTCTAATGTACATCTCCAAGGATCTCTACTATACATCTCCAAGGATCTCTAATATACATCTCCAAGGATCTCTAATATACATCTCCAAGGATCTCTAATGTACATATCCAAGGATCTCCAATATACATCTCCAAGGATCTCTAATATACATCACCAAGGATCTCTAATATACATCTCCAAGGATCTCTAATATACATGTCCAAGGATCTCTAATATACATCTCCAAGGATCTCTAATATACATCTCCAAGGATCTCTAATATACATCTCCAAGGATCTCTAATATACATCTCCAAGGATCTCTAATATACATCTACAAGGATCTCTAATATACATCTCCAAGGATCCCTTATATGCATCTCCAAGGATCTCTAATATACATCTCCAAGGATCTCTAATATACATCTCCAAGGATCTTTAATAGACATCTCCAATAATCTCTAATGTACATGTCCAAGGATCTCTAATATACATCTCCAAGGATCTCTAATATACATCTCCAAGGATCTCTAATATACATCTCCAAGGATCTCTAATATACATCTCCAAGGATCTCTAATATACATCTCCAAGGATCCCTAATATAAATCTCCAAGGATCTCTAATATACATGTCCAAGGATCTCTAATGCACATATCCAAGGATCTCTAATATACATCTCCAAGGATCTCTAATATACATCTCCAAGGATCCCAAATATACATCTCCAAGGATCTCTAATATACATGTCCAAGGATCTCTAATGTACATATCCAAGGATCTCTAATATACATCTCCAAGGATCTCTAATATACATCTCCAAGGATCCCTAATATACATCTCCAAGGATCTCTAATATACATCTCCAAGGATCTCTAATATACCTCTCCAAGGATCTCTACTATACATCTCCAAGGATCTCTAATATACATGTCCAAGGATCTCTAATGCACATATCCAAGGATCTCTAATATACATCTCCAAGGATCTCTAATATACATCTCCAAGGATCTCTAATATACATCTCCAAGGATCCCTAATATACATCTCCAAGGATCTCTAATATACATGTCCAAGGATCTCTAATGTACATATCCAAGGATCTCTAATATACATCTCCAAGGATCTCTAATATACATCTCCAAGGATCTCTAATATACATCTCCAAGGATCTCTAATATACATCTCCAAGGATCTCTAATATACATCTCCAAGGATCTCTAATGTACATATCCAAGGATCTCTAATATACATCTCCAAGGATCCCTAATATACATCTCCAAGGATCTCTAATATACATCTCCAAGGATCTCTAATGTACATCTCCAAGGATCTCTAATATATATCTCCAAGGATCTCTAATGTACATCTTCAAGGATCTCTAATATTTCTCCAAGGATCTCTAATATACATCTCCAAGTATCTCTAATATACATCTCCAAGGATCTCTAATATACATCTCCAAGGATCTCTAATATACATCTCCAAGGATCTCTAATATACATCTCCAAGGATCTCTAATATACATCTCCAAGGATCTCTAATATACATCTCCAAGGATCTCTAATGTACATATCCAAGGATATCCAATATACATCTCCAAGGATCTCTAATATACATCACCAAGGATCTCTAATATACATCTCCAAGGATCTCTAATATACATGTCCAAGGATCTCTAATATACATCTCCAAGGATCTCTAATATACATCTCCAAGGATCTCTAATATACATCTCCAAGGATCTCTAATATACATATCCAAGGATCTCTAATATACATCTCCAAGGATCCCTAATATACATCTCCAAGGATCTCTAATATACATCTCCAAGGATCTCTAATATACATCTCCAAGGATCTCTAATATACATCTCCAAGGATCTCTAATGTACATATCCAAGGATCTCTAATATACATCTCCAAGGATCTCTAATATACATCTCCAAGGATCTCTAATATACATCTCCAAGAATCTCTAATATACATCTCCAAGGATCTCTAATATACATCTTCAAGGATCTCTAATATACATCTCCAAGGATCTCTAATATACATCTCCAAGGATCTCTAATATACATCTCCAAGGATCTCTAATATACATCTCCAAGGATCTCTAATGTACATATCCAAGGATATCCAATATACATCTCCAAGGATCTCTAATATACATCACCAAGGATCTCTAATATACATGTCCAAGGATCTCTAATATACATCTCCAAGGATCTCGAATATACATATCCAAGGATCTCTAATATACATCTCCAAGGATCTCTAATATACATCACCAAGGATCTCTAATATACATGTCCAAGGATCTCTAATATACATCTCCAAGGATCTCTAATATACATCTCCAAGAATCTCTAATATACATCTCCAAGGATCTCTAATATACATCTCCAAGGATCTCTAATATACATCTCCAAGGATCTCTAATACATCTCCAAGGATCTCTAATATACATCTCCAAGTATCTCTAATATACATCTCCAAGGATCTCTAATATACATCTCCAAGGATCTCTAATATACGTCTCCAAGGATCCCTAATATACATCTCCAAGGATCTCTAATATACATCTCCAAGGATCTCTAATATACATCTCCAAGGATCTCTAATACATCTCCAAGGATCTCTAATATACATCTCCAAGGATCTCTAATATACATCTCCAAGTATCTCTAATCTACATCTCCAAGGATCTCTAATATACATCTCCAAGGATCTCTAATATACATCTCCAAGGATCTCTAATGTACATTTCCAAGGATCTCTAATATACATCTCCAAGGATCTCTAAAATTGGTTAAAATGGACCAGGATTCCTCTTATGTAGAAGCAGTGAAGATCCCAGTCGTGTGAAGTGTGCGTTCTCGGTGTCCTTGGCTCTGTCTTTCTCGGGGTGAATTGTTTCTTAATTCTCTTTATATCATCATCGATTTTACAGCTGATTGAGAGACGTCTCAGTTTTTGTGCAGTTTCGGCTTCAGCTCGGGGAGTTGACACAGGCTCCTTGTCTGTGATGACTCCGGGGCTGAGAGAGTTAGAGAGGAGGCCCGAGGTCCCGCGCGGAGCTATTATGGCCTCATTTAAGGAGGTCACCGCCATAAGAAAGAAGAAAACACGAAGAAGCGGCTCCCGGTGATTGAATCAGATGGAGCGGCTAAATGTCTGCAGTAAATGAATGCGCCTCCGTACGGCTCATTCCCTGCAGATTTCAGCTACGGAGAATGAATGTAAATATAATTCTGATTAAAGACACCGATACGGCTCCTGCCGCCGCTGCAAGCGAGACCCGGAGTATTTATTTTTTTAAATTTTTAAATTTTTATTTTTATTTCTGATAAGTATAATGACATATGGATTGTTACACAGCGAGGAATCCGCGTTTTTCAGGTGAGCGGCTTTTATCGGAGATGTCTGTAGGAGATAGAGGAATTAGCAGCTTCTCAAGAGCCTTTTGTGCATAGTAAACAATAATACTCGTGTCTGAAGCTCCTCCCCATAATATCTTCTGCCATCAAACAAGAAGAGACGAGAGAGAAGCCGCTTCAGTATGGTGCCTCAGAGCATATATCTCCTCTAATAGGATCCGTATCAGAGGTCAAACTCCACCTGTGAAATGTAATATCTGTACGACATGGGCTCTGAATACGGGGAGGGGGACGCTGAGCAGCTGATCTCTCATGTGGCCTGCGGATTGGAGCTGTCAATGTGACACGTTCACTATACAGGGATGTAAACATTTACAGGGAAGGAGCTCATACACACTATAGGGGAGGAGCTCATACACACTCTATAGGGGAGGAGCTCATACACACTCTATAGGGGAGGAGCTCATACACACTCTATAGGGGAGGAGCTCATACACACTCTATAGGGGAGGAGCTCATACACACTCTATAGGGGAGGAGCTCATACACACTCTATAGGGGAGGAGCTCATACACACTCTATATGGGAGGAGCTCATACACTCTGCAGGGGAGGAGCTCATACACACTCTATAGGGGAGGAGCTCATACACACTCTATATGGGAGGAGCTCATACACACTCTATATGGGAGGAGCTCATACACACTCTATAGGGGAGGAGCTCATACACACTCTATAGGGGAGGAGCTCATACACACTCTATAGAGGAGGAGCTCATACACACTCTATAGGGGAGGAGCTCATACACACTCTATAGGGGAGGAGCTCATACACACTCTATAGGGGAGGAGCTCATACACACTCTATAGGGGAGGAGCTCATACACACTCTATAGGGGAGGAGCTCATACACACTCTATAGGGGAGGAGCTCATACACATTCTATAGGGAAGGAGCTCATACACACTCTATATGGGAGGAGCTCATACACTCTGCAGGGGAGGAGCTCATACACACTCTATAGGGGAGGAGCTCATACACACTCTATATGGGAGGAGCTCATACACACTCTATATGGGAGGAGCTCATACACACTCTGCAGGGGAGGAGCTCATACACACTATAGGGGAGGAGCTCATACACACTCTCTAGGGGAGGAGCTCATACAATGTATAGGGGAGGAGCTCATACACACTTTATAGGTGAGGAGCTCAAACATACTCTGCAGGGAAGGAGCTCATACACACTCTATAGGGGAGGAGCTCATACACACTCTATAGGATAGGAGCTCATACACACTCTATGGGGGAGGAGCTCATATACATTCTATAGGGGAGGAACTCATACACACTCTATAGGGAAAGAGCTCATACACACTCTATAGGGAAGGAGCTCATCACACTCTATAGGGGAGGAGCTCGGGCACACTCTATAGGGGAGGAGCTCATACACACTCTAGAGGGGAGGAGCTCATACACACTCTATAGGGGAGGAGCTCGGACACACTCAATAGGGGGGAGCTCATACACACTCTAGAGGGGAGGAGCTCATACACACTCTACAGGGGAGGAGCTCATACACACTCTATAGGGAAGGAGCTCATGCACACTCTGCGGGGAGGAGCTCATAACACTCTGCAGGGGAGGAGCTCATACACACTCTATAGGGAAAGAGCTCATACACACTCTACAGTGGAGGAGCTCATACACACTCTATGGGGGAGGAGCTTATACACACTCTATGGGGGAGGAGCTCATACACACTCTGCAGGGAGGAGGTCATACACACTCTATAGGGGAGGAGTTCATACACACTCTATAGGGGAGGAGCTCATACACACTCTTTAGGGAAGGAGCTCATACACACTCTACAGGGGAGGAGCTCATAGACACTCTATAGGGGAGGAGCTCATACACACTGCGGGGAGGAGCTCATGCACACTCTATGGGGAAGGAGCTCATACACACTCTATAGGGAAGGAGCTCATACACACTCTATAGGGAAGGAGCTCATACACACTCTATAGGGAAGGAGATCATACACACTCTATAGGGAAGGAGCTCATACATACTCTGCAGGGAGGGAGCTCATACACACTATAGGGGAGGAGCTCATACACACTCTATAGGGGAGGAATTCATACACACTCTATAGGGGAGGAGCTCATACACACTCTATAGGGAAGGAGCTCATACACACTCTATAGGGGAGGAGCTCATACACACTCTACAGGGGAGGAGCTCATACACACTCTATAGAGGAGGAGCTCATGCACACTCTGCAGGGGAGGAGCTCATACACACTCTATAGGGAAGGATCTCATACACACTCTACAGGGGAGGAGCTCATACACACTATATAGGGGAGGAGCTCATACACACTCTATAGGGGAGAAGCTCATACATACTCTGCAGGGAAGGAGCTCATACACACTCTATAGGGGAGGAGCTCATATACACTCTGCAGGGGAGACGCTCATACGCACTCTGCAGTGGAAGGGCTCATGCATACTCTGCAGAGGAGGAGCTCATAGATAATCTGCAAGGGAGGAGCTCATAACTAATCTGCAGAGGAGGAGTTTATTGACACTCTGCAGGGGTGGAGCTCATAGATAATCTGCAGAGGAGGAGCCTGTAGACACTCTGCAGGGGTGGAGCTCATGGACAATCTTCAGGGGAGGAGCTCATAGATAATCTGCAGAGGAGGAGCCTGTAGACACTCTGCAGGGGTGGAGCTCATGGACAATCTTCAGGGGAGGAGCTCATAGACAATATGCAGAGGAGATTGAAAGACAAAGAAGAGAAAAAAAGTGTGTGCCCCTAGCGTAGGCTGGTATATGGAAAAGCAGAGTAGAATAATGGCAACAGGTGGCTACTCAGAGCACAACATCTAAACAGCGTGAACAAAAACCTGGGTCAGCAGCCTCTTGGGTCTCCCGGACATTACAGCAGCAAGCCGGTCAGTGAAAATCCAAAGGAAATCCGTGCAGGACACACGATAAAATAGGACATCCAGTCGGTGCTTCTCCTACAAAGTAAAAAGAGCCTATGCTAAATGAAATGCAAACGGCGTAATTCAAGGGTGCAACGCACACAGGCGTTTCAAGCCCATACCAGGCTCTTCGACAGGCAAGATAAAACACATAATGACATGATAGCAACAAAATTTTAATTGCTATCATGTCGTTGTGTGTTTTATCTTGTCTGACGAAGAGCCTGGTATGGGCTTGAAACGCCTGTGTGCGTTGCACCCTTGAATTACGCCGTTTGCATTTCACTTAGCATAGGCTCTTTTTACTTTGTAGGAGAAGCACCGACTGGATGTCCTATTTCATCGTGAGTCCTGCACGGATTTCCTTTGAGTCTGCAGAGGAAGAGCTATAGAAACTCTGCAGGGGAGGAGCTTATAGACACTCTGCAAGGGAGGAGCTCATAGATGCTCTGCAGGGGAGGAGCTCATAGAAACTCTGCATGGAGGAGCTCATAGATAATCTGCAGGAGAGGAGCTCATAGTCAATCTTAAGGGAAGGAGCTCATATACACTCTGCAGTGGAGGAGCTCATAGATGCTCTGTGTTACGCCGAGCGCTCCGGGTCCCCGCTCCTCCCCGGAGCGCTCGCAGCGTTCTCTCATTCGCAGCGCCCCGGTCAGTCCTGCTGACCGGGTGCGCTGCGATATTACTCCCAGCCGGGATGCGATTCGCGATGCGGGACGTGCCCGCTCGCGATGCGCATCTCGGCTCCCGTACCTGACGCGTTCCCCGTCTGTGTTGTCCCGGCGCGCGCGGCCCCGCTCCTTAGGGCGCGCGCGCCGGGTCTCTGCGATTTAAAGGGCCACTGAGTGGCGCAGCAGGCCTAATCAGTATCCTCACCTGTGCACTCCCTACTTATACCTCACTTCCCCTGCACTCCCTCGCCGGATCTTGTTGCCATTGTGCCAGTGAAAGCGTTTCCTTGTGTGTTCCTAGCCTGTGTTCCAGACCTCCTGCCGTTGCCCCTGACTACGATCCTTGCTGCCTGCCCTGACCTTCTGCTACGTCCGACCTTGCTCTTGTCTACTCCCTTGTACCGCGCTTATCTCAGCAGTCAGAGAGGTTGAGCCGTTGCCGGTGGATACGACCTGGTTGCTACCGCCACTGCAAGACCATCCCGCTTTGCGGCGGGCTCTGGTGAATAACAGTAGCAACTTAGAACCGGTCCACCGACACGGTCCACGCCAATCCCTCTCTGGCACAGAGGATCCACCTCCAGCCAGCCGAATCGTGACAGTAGATCCGGCCATGGATCCCGCTGAGGTCCCGCTGCCAGTTGTCGCCGACCTCACCACGGTGGTCGCCCAGCAGTCGCAACAGATAGCGCAACAAGGCCACCAGCTGTCTCAACTGACCGTGATGCTACAGCAGCTACTACCACAGCTTCAGCAATCATCTCCTCCACCAGCTCCTGCACCTCCTCCGCAGCGATTGTGGCCGCATCCAGCCTCCGATTATCTTTGCCGGATAAATTTGATGGGGACTCTAAGTTTTGCCGTGGTTTTCTTTCGCAATGTTCCCTGCATTTGGAGATGATGTCGGACCAGTTTCCAACTGAAAGGTCAAAGGTGGCTTTCGTAGTCAGCCTTCTGTCTGGGAAAGCCCTGTCATGGGCCACACCGCTCTGGGACCACAATGATCCTGTCACTGCCTCTGTACACTCCTTCTTCACGGAGATTCGAAGTGTCTTTGAGGAACCTGCCCGAGCCTCTTCTGCCGAGACTGCCCTGCTGAACCTGGTCCAGGGTAATTCTTCTGTTGGCGAGTACACCATCAAATTCCGTACTCTTGCCTCCGAATTATCCTGGAATAACGAGGCCCTCTGCGCGACCTTTAAAAAAGGCCTATCCAGTAACATCAAAGATGTGCTGGCCGCACGAGAAATTCCTGCTAACCTGCATGAACTTATTCATCTTGCCACCCGCATTGACATGCGTTTTTCCGAAAGGCGTCAGGAGCTCCGCCAGGATATGGACTTTGTTCGCACGAGGCGGTTTCTCTCCCCGACTCCTCTCTCCTCTAGTCCTCTGCAATCCGTTCCTGTGCCTCCCGCCGTGGAGGCTATGCAAGTTGACCGGTCTCGCTTGACACCTCAAGAGAGGACACGACGCCGCATGGAGAACCTTTGCCTGTACTGTGCCGGTACCGAACATTTCTTGAAGGATTGTCCTATCCGTCCTCCTCGCCAGGAAAGACGCACGTTGACTCCGCACAAAGCTGAGACAGTTCTTGATGTGAACTCTGCTTCCCCACGTCTTACTGTGCCTGTGCGGATATCTTCCTCTACCTTCTCCTTCTCTGCTGTGGCCTTCTTGGATTCCGGATCTGCAGGAAATTTTATTTTGGCCTCTCTCATCAACAGTCACATCCCGGTGACCAGTCTCGCCAGACCCCTCTACATCAACTCTGTTAATAATGAAAGATTGGACTGTACCGTGCGTTACCGCACGGAACCTCGCCTAATGTGCATCGGACCCCATCACGAAAAAATTTAATTTTTGGTCCTCTCTAACTGCACTTCAGAAATTCTTCTTGGATTACCGTGGCTTCAACGCCATTCCCCAACCCTTGATTGGACCACAGGGGAAATCAAGAACTGGGGTACTTCTTGCCACAAGGACTGTCTTAAACCGGTTCCCAGTACTCACAGTCAAGACCCTGTAGTTCCCCCGGTATCTGGTCTTCCTAAGGCCTATCTGGACTATGCTGATGTTTTTTGCAAGAAACAAGCAGAGACTTTGCCTCCTCACAGGTCTTATGACTGTCCTATTGACCTCCTCCCGGGTACTACTCCACCCCGGGGCAGAATCTATCCTCTGTCTGCTCCGGAAACCCAAGCCATGTCGGAATACACCCAGGAGAACTTAAAAAAGGGGTTTGTCCGCAAGTCCTCCTCTCCTGCCGGAGCTGGATTTTTTTTTGTCTCCAAAAAAGACGGCTCCCTACACCCTTGCATTGATTACCGCGGACTTAATAAAATCACGGTAAAAAAACGCTACCCCTACTTCTTATCTCGGAACTCTTTGACCGCCTACGAGGCGCCCACATCTTCACCAAGCTGGGCTTAAGAGTTGCTTATAATCTCATCCGCATCAGGGAGGGGGACGAATGGAAGACTGCATTTAACACCAGAGATGGACACTTTGAGTATCTGGTCATGCCCTTTGGCCTTTGCAACGCCCCTGCCGTCTTCCAAGACTTTGTAAATGAAATTTTTCGTGATCTTCTATATACCTGTGTTGTGGTTTACCTGGACGATATTCAGATTTTTTCTGCCAACTTAGAAGAACACCGCCAGCATGTCCCCATGGTTCTTCAGAGACTTCGGGACAATCAACTTTATGCCAAAATGGAAAAATGTCTCTTTGAATGTCAGTCTCTTCCTTTCCTAGGATACTTAGTCTCTGGCCAGGGACTAAAAATGGACCCAGATAAACTATCTGCCGTATTAGATTGGCCACGCCCCTCCGGACTCCGTGCTATCCAACATTTTTTGGGGTTCGCCAATTATTACAGACAATTCATTCCACACTTTTCCACTATTGTGGCTCCTATCATGGCTCTAACCAAGAAAAACGCCAACCCTAAGTCCTGGTCTCCCCAAGCGGAAGACGCATTTAAACATCTCAAGGCTGCATTTTCTTCTGCTCCCGTACTCTCCAGACCTGACCCATCTAAACCCTTCTTATTGGAGGTAGACGCCTCCTCAGTGGGAGCTGGAGCAGTTCTTCTACAAAAAAATTCTTCCGGGCATGCTGTTACTTGTGGGTTTTTTTCTAGGACCTTCTCTCCGGCGGAGAAAAACTACTCCATTGGTGATCGAGAACTACTGGCCATAAAATTGTCGCTTGAAGAATGGAGGCATCTGCTGGAGGGATCCAAATATCCAGTTATTATATACACTGACCACAAGAATCTCTCTTATCTCCAGTCTGCCCAACGACTGAACCCTCGCCAGGCTAGGTGGTCGTTGTTCTTTGCCCGTTTTAACTTTGAAATCCATTTTCGCCCTGCTGACAAGAACATTAGGGCCGATGCCCTCTCTCGTTCTTCAGATACCTCGAAGTGGAAGCCTCTCCGCAACACATCATTCCTCCGGACTGTCTGATCTTCACTTCTCTAGCTTCCATCAGACAAACTCCTGCAGGGAAGACCTTCGTTTCTCCACGCCAGCGCCTCGGGATTCTCAAGTGGGGACACTCCTCCCACCTCGCAGGCCATGCTGGCATCAAAAAATCCTTTCAACTCATCTCTCGATTTTATTGGTGGCCGACTCTGGAGACGGATGTTGTTGATTTCGTGCGGGCCTGTACTGTCTGTGCCCGGGATAAGACTCCTCGCCAGAAGCCTGCTGGTCTCCTTCATCCTCTGCCTGTTCCTGAACAACCTTGGTCACAGATTGGTATGGACTTTATTACTGACTTACCTTTATCCCATGGCAACACAGTTGTTTGGGTGGTCGTCGATCAATTCTCCAAGATGGCACATTTTATCCCTCTTCCAGGCCTTCCTTCAGCGCCTCAGTTGGCAAAGCAATTTTTTATACACATTTTTCGCCTTCACGGGTTGCCCACGCATATGGTCTCGGATGGAGGCGTTCAATTTGTGTCTAAATTCTGGAGGGCCCTCTGTAAGCAGCTCAAGATCAAATTAAACTTCTCTTCTTCTTATCATCCTCAATCCAACGGGCAAGCAGAAATAATTAATCAGGTCCTGGGTGACTATTTGCGACATTTTGTTTCCTCCCGCCAGGATGACTGGGCAGATCTTCTACCATGGGCCGAATTCTCATACAACTTCAGAGTCTCCGAATCTTCTGCTAAATCCCCATTTTTCGTGGTGTACGGCCGTCACCCTCTTCCTCCCCTCCCTACTCCCCTGCCCTCTGGTTTGCCCGCTGTTGATGAAGTGACTCGAGATCTCTCCACCATATGGAAAGAAACCCAAAATTCTCTTTTATAGGCTTCTTCCCGGATGAAAAAATTTGCTGATAAGAAAAGAAGAACTCCCCCCATTTTTGCTCCCGGAGACAAGGTATGGCTCTCCGCTAAGTATAACACCAACAACAAAAGCGTCAGCAACAAAGATGTATGAAACATTACAAAAATGTATTAAAAAGCACAGTGTACACAGCTGGAAGAAAAGGCAGAAACATACAGGCTCAAGGTAAGGGGTATTTGAATGAAAAGAACACTAACAAACGTTGCATAAACAAGGGACTCACATGAGGAGATGCAAACTATGCAATAAAGTTCAATAATTGAGTACAAATGCAACAGCGGTCAGAAAGAATCACAGGTGTATATTACCACAACCGAGCCATGTAGTTACCTGCACCTACCCCAACGCACGTTTCACGCCAATGCGCTTCGTTGTTTATGCAACGTTTGTCAGTGTTCTTTTCATTCAAAAACCCCTTACCTTGAGCCTGTATGTTTCTGCCTTTTCTTCCAGCTGTGTACACTGTGCTTTTTAATTGCTATGATGCATTTTTTTATTCTCAATAAATACATTTTTGTAATGTTTCATACATCTTTGTTGCTGACGCTTTTGTTGTTGGTGTTGAACTTTCCCAGTGGGTGGCCTCGGCAACATATTCTTTGTTGTATTGCCTTATAGGTGACATCTCCGCTAAGTATGTCCGCTTTTGTGTCCCCAGTTATAAACTGGGACCACGCTATCTTGGTCCTTTCAAAATCATGTGCCAGATCAACCCTGTCTCTTACAAACTCCTTCTTCCTCCTTCTCTCCGTATTCCCAATGCCTTCCATGTCTCTCTCCTTAAACCACTCATCCTTAACCGCTTCTCTCCCAAAGTTGTTTCTCCCACTCCTGTTTCCGGTTCATCTGACATCTTTTCGGTGAATGAGATTCTAGCATCCAAGACAGTCAGAGGTAAAAGATTCTTCTTGGTTGACTGGGAGAATTGTGGTCCAGAGGAGAGATCTTGGGAACCTGAGGACAACATCCTGGACAAAAGTTTTATCCTCAGGTTCTCAGGCTCCAAGAAGAGGGGGAGACCCAAGGGGGGGGTACTGTTACGCCGAGCGCTCCGGGTCCCCGCTCCTCCCCGGAGCGCTCGCAGCGTTCTCTCATTCGCAGTGCCCCGGTCAGTCCTGCTGACCGGGTGCGCTGCGATATTACTCCCAGCCGGGATGCGATTCGCGATGCGACTCCCTCGCCGGATCTTGTTGCCATTGTGCCAGTGAAAGCGTTTCCTTGTGTGTTCCTAGCCTGTGTTCCAGACCTACTGCCGTTGCCCCAGACTACGATCCTTGCTGCCTGCCCTGACCTTCTTCTACGTCCGACCTTGCTCTTGTCTACTCCCTTGTACCGCGCTTATCTCAGCAGTCAGAGAGGTTGAGCTGTTGCTGGTGGATACGACCTGGTTGCTACCGCCGCTGCAAGACCATCCCGCTTTGCGGCGGGCTCTGGTGAATACCAGTAGCAACTTAGAACCGGTCCACCGACACGGTCCATGCCAATCCCTCTCTGGCACAGAGGATCCACCTCCAGCCAGCCGAATCGTGACACTCTGCAAAGGATGAGCTCATAGACACTCTGCAGGGGAAGAGCTCATAGACACTCTGAAGGGGAGGAGCTCATACACACTCTATAGGGAAGGAGCTCATACACACTCTGCAGGGGAGGAGCTCATACACACTCTGCAAGGAAGGAGCTCATACACACTCTACAGGGGAGGAGCTCATACACACTCTACAGGGGAGGAGCTAATTTACACTCTACAGGGGAGGAGCTCATATACACTCTACAGGGGAGGAGCTCATAGATGCTCTGCAGAGGAGGAGCTCATAGACACTCTGAAAGGGAAGAAGTCCATAGAAACTCTGCAGGGGAGGAGCTCATACACACTCTATAGGGAAGGATCTCATACACACTCTACAGAAACGGAGCTCATACACACTCTATAGGGGAAGAGCTCATACACACTCTGCAGGGAAGGAGCTCATACACACTCTATAAGGGAGGAGCTCACACACACTCTATAGGGAAGGAGCTCATACAAACTCTGCAGGGGAAGAGCTCATAAACACTGCAGGAAAGGAGCTCATACACACTGCAGAGGAGAAGATCATACACACTCTACAGGGAAAGAGCTCAGGCACACTCTGCAGGGAAGGAGCTCATACACACTCTTCAGGGGAGGAGCTCATGCACACTCAGCAGGGGAGGAGCTCCTACATACTCTGCAGGGGAGAAGCTCTTACACCCTCTATAGGGAAGGAGCTCATATACACTCTTCAGGAAAGGAGCTCATGCACACTCTACAGGGAAGGAGCTCATACACACTCTGCAGGGGAGGAGCTCATACACACTCTATAGGGGAGGAGCTCATACACACTCTACAGGGGAAGAGTTCATACACACTCTGCAGGGAAGGAGCGCATACACACTCTGCAGGATATGAGCTCATACACACTCTACAGGGGAAGAGCTCATGCACACTCCACAGGGAAGGAGCTCATACACACTCTGCAGGGTATGAGCTCATTCACACTCTGCAGGGGAGGAGCTCATGCACACTCTATAGGGAAGATGCTCATACACCCTCTACAGGAAAGGAGCTCATATACACTCTGCAAGAAATGAGCTCATACACACTCTGCAGGGGAGAAGCTCATACACACACTGCAGGGAATGAGCTCATACACACTCTACAGGGAAGGCACTCATACACACTCTGCAGGGAAGGAGCTCATACACACTCTATAGGGGAGCATCTCATACACACTCTACAGGGAAGGCGCTCATACACACTCTGCAGGGGAGGAGCTCATGCTTGCTCTACAGGGAAAGAGCTCATGCTCACTCTACAGGGAAGGAGCTCATACACACTCTGCAGGAGAGAAGCTCAAACACACTCTGCAGGGAAGGAGCTCCTACACACTCTACAAGGGAAGGAGCTCATACACACTCTTCAGGGGAGGAGCTCATACACACTCTACAGGGAAGGAGCTCCTACATACTCTGCAGGGGAGAAGCTCTTACACCCTCTATAGGGAAGGAGCTCATATACACTCTTCAGGAAAGGAGCTCATGCACACTCTACAGGGAAGGAGCTCATACACACTCTGCAGGGGAGGAGCTCATACACACTCTATAGGGGAGGAGCTCATACACACTCTACAGGGGAAGAGCTCATACACACTCTGCAGGGAAGGAGCGCATACACACTCTGCAGGATATGAGCTCATACACAGTCTACAGGGGAAGAGCTCATGCACACTCTACAGGGAAGGAGCTCATACACACTCTGCAGGGTATGAGCTCATTCACACTCTGCAGGGGAGGAGCTCATGCACACTCTACAGGGAAGGAGCTCATACACCCTCTATAGGAAAGGAGCTCATATACACTCTGCAAGAAATGAGCTCATACACACTCTGCAGGGGAGAAGCTCATACACACACTGCAGGGAATGAGCTCATACACACTCTACAGGGAAGGCGCTCATACACACTCTGCAGGGGAGGAGCTCATACACACTCTGCAGGGGAGGAGCTCATGCACACTCTACAGGGAAGGCGCTCATACACACTCTGCAGGGGAGGAGCTTATACACACTCTATAAGGGAGCAGCTCATACACACTCTACAGGGAAGGCGCTCATACACACTCTGCAGGGGAGGAGCTCATACACACTCTGCAGGGGAGGAGCTTATGCATGCTCTACAGGGAAAGAGCTCATACACACTCTACAGGGGAAGAGCTCATGCACACTCTGCAGAGGAGGAGCTACGGCATACTCTGCAGGGAAGGAGCTCATACCCACTCTACAGGGAAGGCGCTCATACACACTCTGAAGGGAAGGAGCTCATGCACACTCTACAGGGGAAGAGCTCATACACACTCTACAGGGGAAGAGCTCATGCGCACTCTGCAGAGGAGGAGCTCAGGCATACTCTGCAGGGAAGGAGCTCATACCCCCTCTACAGGGAAGGCGCTCATACACACTCTGAAGGGAAGGAGCTCATGCACACTCTACAGGGAAGGAGCTCATGTTCACTGTACAGGGAAGGAGCTCATGCGCACTCTATAGAGGAGGAGCTCATACACACTGTACAAGGAAGGAGCTCATACACACTTTGCAAGGGAGGAGCTCATGCATGCTCTACAGGGAAGAAGCTCATGCACGCTCTACAGTAAAGGAGCTCATACACACTCTACAGGAAAGGAGCTAATACACACTCTGCAGGGGAGGAGCTCATACACACTCTACAGGGAAGGAGCACATACACACTCTATAGGGAAGGAGCTCATATACACTCTGCAAGGGAGGAGCTCATACACACTCTGCAGGAGAGTAGCTCATAGACAATCTGTAGAGGAGGAGCTCATAGATAATCTGCAAGGGAGGAGCTCATAACTAATCTGCAGAGGATGAGTTTATTGACACTCTGCAGGGGTGGAGCTCATAGATAATCTGCAGAGGAGGAGCCTGTAGACACTCTGCAGGGGTGGAGCTCATGGACAATCTTCAGGGGAGGAGCTCATAGACAATATGCAGAGGAGATTGAAAGACAAAGAAGAGAAAAAAAGTGTGTGCCCCTAGCGTAGGCTGGTATATGGAAAAGCAGAGTAGAATAATGGCAACAGGTGGCTACTCAGAGCACAACATCTAAACACCGTGAACAAAAACCTGGGTCAGCAGCCTCTTGGTTCTCCCAGACATTACAGCAGCAAGCCGGTCAGTGAAAATCCAAAGGAAATCTGTGCAGGACACACAATAAAAAAGAACATCCAGTCGGTGCTTCTCCTACAAATTAAAAAGAGCCCATGCAAAATTAAATGCAAACGGCTTTATTCAAGGGTGCAACGCACACAGGCGTTTCAAGCCCATACCGGGCTCTTCGACAGGCAAGATAAAACACACAACGACATGATAGCAATAAAATGTAATTGCTATCATGTCGTTGTGTGTTTTATCTTGCCTGACGAAGAGCCCGGTACGGGCTTGAAACGCCTGTGTGCGTTACACCCTTGAATAAAGCCGTTTGCATTTAACTTTGCATGGGCTCTTTTTACTTTGTAGGAGAAGCACTGACTGGATGTTCTTTTTTTTGTGTGTCCTGCAAGGATTTCCTTTGAGTCTGCAGAGGAAGAGCTCATAGACACTCTGCAGGTGTGGAGCTCATAGACACTCTGCAGGGGGGAGCTCATAGACACTCTGCAGGGGTGGAGCTCATAGACACTCTGCAGGAGTGGAGCTCATAGACACTCTGCAGGGGGGAAGCTCATAGACAATCTGCAGGGGAAGAGCTCATAGACACTCTACAAGGGAAGAAGCTCATAGAAACTCTGCAGGGGAGGAGCTTATGGACACTCTGCAGGGGAAGAGCTAATAGATAATTTGCAGAAGAAGAGCTCATAGATGCTCTGCAGGGGAGGAGCTCATAGACACTCTGCAGGGGAGGAGATGATAGATAATCTGTAGGAGAGGAGCTCATAGACACTCTGCAGGTGTGGAGCTCATAGACACTCTGCAGGGGGGGAGCTCATAGACACTCTGCAGGGGTGGAGCTCATAGACACTCTAAAAGGGAAGAAGCTCATAGAAACTCTGCAGGGGAGGAGCTTATGGACACTCTGCAGGGGAAGAGCTAATAGATAATTTGCAGAAGAAGAGCTCATAGATGCTCTGCAGGGTAGGAGCTCATAGACACTCTGCAGGGGAGGAGCTCATATACACTCTGCAGGGGAGGAGCTCATAGATAATCTGCAGGAGAGGAGCTCATAGACAATCTGAAGGGAAGGAGCTCATATACACTCTGCAAGGGAGGAGCTCATAGACACTGTGCAGAGGAGGAGCTCATAGACACTCTACAGGGGATGAGCTCATAGACACTCTACAGGAGAGGAGCTCATAGACAATCTGCAGGAGAGGAGCTCATAGACAATCTGAAGGGAAGGAGCTCAAATACACTCTGCAAAGGAGGAGCTCATAGACACTCTACAGGGGAGGAGCTCATAGATAATCTGCAGGAGAGGAGCTCATAGACAATCTGAAGGGAATGAGCTCAAATACACTCTGAAAAGGAGGAGCTCATAGACACTGTGCAGAGGAGGAGCTCATAAATAATCTGCAGGAGAGGAGCTCATAGACATAGTCACCCCAAGGAGAATTCGTCTGTCCACAAAAACTGTGGAGAGACTGCTGACCTTTGTGAAGATGAGTCAGGCATTGATCAGCCAGGATTTCCAACCACCAATGCCAGATGCATCAGAGTAGATTGACCATGGTGCTACGCCAACACTTCACAATTATGGATAATGCCAAACAGATTTAAGGCGCTGCTCCCCAGTTACAAATATTCCTCCGCATCAGACCTTTTTTCACCCACCTTCGTCACCGGGTACTAGTATTGCCACCCATCGCACCATTCTGTCACCGGGTCACTTTCAGGACTCCTGATGCTGCCACCTCCAGGCTGTCTCATTCAGCCACTATATGGTGTTTTCATGCTTCAGCCACCTCCAGGCTGTCTCATTTAGCCACTATATGGTCTCCTCATGCTTCTACCAACTCCAGACTGTGTCATTCAGCCACTATATGGTCTCCTCCTACTGATGCCACCTCCAGGCTCTGTCATTGTGCTGCCATGTGACATGTGACTTCTTGTTAGATTTGGTCCTTTGTACCTACACGGCAGGGCCCGGGACACTAAAGCTTGGAAGTTAATAATTCAATTTCAAAACCCTCAATTAAAATTTAAAAATCTTAAATTTCTTTTTACATTTCTTAAATTACAATGGCCTCCTCATGCTTCTGCCAATTCCAGGCTGTATTATTCAGGCAATATATGGTCTCCTCATGCTTCTGCCAACTCCAGGCTTAGTCATTCAGCCAATATATGATTTACTGATGTTGCTGGGCCTGGGTCTGGGAATATAAATGTTGTTATGGTAGCACTACCTACCCAAAATCTTCAGTTTAAATTTCAGAATTCATCTTTTAATCTTAGGGATTGTAAAGCCCCAGTGTAATGTCCGTTTATTTGTTTTTGTATTTTTTATGTTTAGGTGTGTATTCACACACTAGTTTGTTCAGAGCAGATTGCTATTCTCCCTGGATTGGGAATATTTAATGCTCTGAGCGAATGAGGACTCGGGTGGAGTTATTTAGCCAGAGTTCTCCTGCATTCTGGTGCCGGTTATTGAGTGCAGTACTGTTACGCCGAGCGCTCCGGGTCCCCGCTCCTCCCCGGAGCGCTCGCTTCACTCTCGCTACTGCAGCGCTCCGGTCAGATCCACTGACCCGGTGCGCTGCGATACCGTCTCCAGCCGGGATGCGATTCGCGATGCGGGTGGCGCCCGCTCGCGATGCGCACCCCGGCTCCCGTACCTGACTCGCTCTCCGTCTGTCCTGTCCCGGCGCGCGCGGCCCCGCTCCCTAGGGCGCGTGCGCGCCGGGTCTCTGCGATTTAAAGGGCCACTGCGCCGCTGATTGGCGCAGTGGTTCTAATTAGTGTGTTCACCTGTGCACTCCCTATTTATACCTCACTTCCCCTGCACTCCCTCGCCGGATCTTGTTGCCATTGTGCCAGTGAAAGCGTTTCCTTGTGTGTTCCTAGCCTGTGTTCCAGACCTCCTGCTGTTGCCCCTGACTACGATCCTTGCTGCCTGCCCCGACCTTCTGCTACGTCCGACCTTGCTTCTGTCTACTCCCTTGTACCGCGCCTATCTTCAGCAGTCAGAGAGGTTGAGCCGTTGCTAGTGGATACGACCTGGTCACTACCGCCGCAGCAAGACCATCCCGCTTTGCGGCGGGCTCTGGTGAAAACCAGTAGTGACTTAGAACCGGTCCACTAGCACGGTCCACGCCAATCCCTCTCTGGCAAAGAGGATCCACCTCCTGCCAGCCGGCATCGTGACAGTAGATCCGGCCATGGATCCCGCTGAAGTTCCTCTGCCAGTTGTCGCCGACCTCACCACGGTGGTCACCCAGCAGTCACAACAGATAGCGCAACAAGGCCACCAGCTGTCTCAACTGACCGTGATGCTACAGCAGCTACTACCTCAGCTTCAGCAACCATCTCCTCCGCCAGCTCCTGCACCTCCTCCGCAGCGAGTGGCCGCTTCAGGCCTACGACTATCCTTGCCGGATAAATTTGATGGGGACTCTAAATTTTGCCGTGGCTTTCTTTCTCAATGTTCCCTGCACTTGGAGATGATGTCGGACCAGTTTCCTACTGAAAGGTCTAAGGTGGCTTTCGTAGTCAGCCTTCTGTCTGGAAAAGCTCTGTCATGGGCCACACCGCTCTGGGACCGCAATGACCCCGTCACTGCCTCTGTACACTCCTTCTTCTCGGAAATTCGAAGTGTCTTTGAGGAACCTGCCCGAGCCTCTTCTGCTGAGACTGCCCTGTTGAACCTGGTCCAGGGTAATTCTTCCGTTGGCGAGTACGCCGTACAATTCCGTACTCTTGCTTCAGAACTATCCTGGAATAATGAGGCCCTCTGCGCGACCTTTAAAAAAGGCCTATCCAGCAACATTAAAGATGTTCTGGCCGCACGAGAAATCCCTGCTAACCTACATGAACTCATTCATCTAGCCACTCGCATTGACATGCGTTTTTCCGAAAGGCGTCAGGAGCTCCGCCAGGATATGGACTTTGTTCGCACGAGGCGTTTTTTCTCCCCGGCTCCTCTCTCCTCTGGTCCCCTGCAATCCGTTCCTGTGCCTCCCGCCGTGGAGGCTATGCAGGTCGACCGGTCTCGCCTGACACCTCAAGAGAGGACACGACGCCGCATGGAGAATCTCTGCCTGTACTGTGCCGGTACCGAACACTTCCTGAAGGATTGTCCTATCCGTCCTCCCCGCCTGGAAAGACGTACGCTGACTCCGCACAAAGGTGAGACAGTCCTTGATGTCAACTCTGCTTCTCCACGTCTTACTGTGCCTGTGCGGATATCTGCCTCTACCTTCTCCTTCTCTACTATGGCCTTCTTGGATTCCGGATCTGCAGGAAATTTTATTTTGGCCTCACTCATCAACAGGTTCAACATCCCGGTGACCAGTCTCGCCAGACCCCTCTACATCAATTGTGTTAACAATGAAAGATTGGACTGTACCATACGTTTCCGCACGGAGCCCCTCCTAATGTGCATCGGACCTCATCATGAGAAAATTGAGTTTTTGGTCCTCCCCAATTGCACTTCCGAAATTCTCCTTGGACTACCCTGGCTTCAACACCACTCCCCAACCCTGGATTGGTCCACTGGGGAGATCAAGAGTTGGGGCCCCTCTTGTTCCAAGGACTGCCTTAAACCGGTTCCCAGTACTCCTTGCCGTGACCCTGTGGTTCCCCCTGTAACCGGTCTCCCTAAGGCCTATATGGACTTTGCGGATGTTTTTTGCAAAAAACAAGCTGAGACTTTACCTCCTCACAGGCCTTATGACTGTCCTATTGACCTCCTCCCGGGCACTACTCCACCCCGGGGCAGAATTTATCCTCTCTCTGTCCCAGAGACTCTTGCTATGTCTGAGTATATCCAGGAAAATTTAAAGAAGGGCTTTATCCGCAAATCCTCCTCTCCTGCCGGAGCCGGATTTTTCTTTGTGTCCAAAAAAGATGGCTCCCTACGTCCTTGCATTGACTACCGCGGTCTTAATAAAATCACTGTAAAAAAACGCTACCCCCTACCTCTCATCTCTGAACTCTTTGATCGCCTCCAAGGTGCCCACATCTTTACCAAACTGGACTTAAGAGGTGCTTATAATCTCATCCGCATCAGAGAGGGGGATGAATGGAAAACGGCATTTAACACTAGAGATGGACACTTTGAGTATCTGGTCATGCCCTTTGGCCTGTGCAACGCCCCTGCCGTCTTCCAAGACTTTGTTAATGAAATTTTTCGTGATCTCTTATATTCCTGTGTTGTTGTATATCTGGACGATATCCTGATTTTTTCTGCCAACCTAGAAGAACACCGCCAGCATGTCCGTATGGTTCTTCAGAGACTTCGTGACAATCAACTTTATGCCAAAATGGAGAAATGTCTGTTTGAATGTCAATCTCTTCCTTTCCTAGGATACTTGGTCTTTGGCCAGGGACTACAAATGGATCCAGACAAACTCTCTGCCGTCTTAGATTGGCCACGCCCCTCCGGACTCCGTGCTATCCAACGTTTTTTGGGGTTCGCCAATTATTACAGACAATTTATTCCACATTTTTCCACCATTGTGGCTCCTATCGTGGCTTTAACCAAAAAGAATGCCAATCCTAAGTCATGGCCTCCTCAAGCGGAAGACGCCTTTAAACAGCTCAAGTCTGCCTTTTCTTCGGCTCCCGTGCTCTCCAGACCTGACCCATCTAAACCCTTCCTATTGGAGGTTGATGCCTCCTCTGTAGGAGCTGGAGCGGTCCTTCTACAAAAAAATTCTTCCGGGCATGCTGTTACTTGTGGGTTTTTTTCTAGGACCTTCTCTCCGGCTGAGAGGAACTACTCCATCGGGGACCGAGAGCTTCTAGCCATTAAATTAGCACTTGAGGAATGGAGGCATCTGTTGGAGGGATCAAGATTTCCAGTTATTATTTACACCGATCACAAGAACCTCTCCTATCTCCAGTCTGCCCAACGGCTGAATCCTCGCCAGGCCAGGTGGTCTCTGTTCTTTGCCCGATTTAATTTTGAAATTCACTTTCGGCCTGCCGATAAGAACATTAGGGCCGATGCTCTCTCTCGTTCCTCGGATGCCTCGGAAGTAGAGCTCTCTCCGCAACACATCATTCCCCCTGACTGCCTGATCTCCACTTCTCCAGCCTCCATCAGGCAAACTCCTCCAGGGAAGACCTTCGTTTCTCCACGCCAACGCCTCGGAATCCTCAAATGGGGTCACTCCTCCCATCTCGCAGGTCATGCGGGTATCAAGAAATCCGTGCAACTCATCTCTCGTTTCTATTGGTGGCCGACTCTGGAGACGGATGTTGTGGATTTTGTGCGAGCCTGCACTGTCTGTGCCCGGGATAAGACTCCTCGCCAGAAGCCCGCTGGCCTTCTTCATCCTCTGCCTGTCCCCGAACAGCCTTGGTCTCTGATTGGTATGGACTTTATTACAGACTTACCCCCATCCCGTGGCAACACTGTTGTTTGGGTGGTCGTTGATCGATTCTCCAAGATGGCACATTTCATCCCTCTTCCTGGTCTTCCTTCAGCGCCTCAGTTGGCAAAACAATTTTTTGTACACATTTTTCGTCTTCACGGGTTGCCCACGCAGATCGTCTCAGATAAAGGCGTCCAATTCGTGTCAAAATTCTGGAGGGCTCTCTGTAAACAACTCAAGATTAAATTAAACTTTTCCTCTGCATATCATCCTCAATCCAATGGGCAAGTGGAAAGAATTAACCAGGTCCTGGGTGATTATTTACGCCATTTTGTTTCCTCCCGCCAGGATGATTGGGCAGATCTTCTACCATGGGACGAATTCTCGTATAACTTCAGAGTCTCTGAATCTTCCTCCAAATCCCCATTTTTCGTGGTGTACGGCCGTCACCCTCTTCCCCCCCTCCCTACTCCCTTGCCCTCTGGTTTGCCCGCTGTGGATGAAATATCTTGTGATCTTTCCACCATATGGAAAGAGACCCAAAATTCTCTTTTACAGGCTTCATCACGCATGAAGAAGTTTGCTGATAGGAAAAGAAGAGCTCCCCCCATTTTTTCTCCTGGAGACAAGGTATGGCTCTCCGCTAAATATGTCCGCTTCCGTGTCCCTAGCTACAAATTGGGACCACGCTATCTTGGTCCTTTCAAAATTTTGTGCCAGATTAATCCTGTCTCTTACAAACTTCTTCTTCCTCCTTCTCTTCGTATTCCTAATGCCTTTCACGTTTCTCTTCTTAAACCACTCATCATCAACCGTTTCTCTCCCAAACTTGTTTCTCCCACTCCTGTTTCCGGCTCCTCGGACATCTTCTCCGTAAAAGAGATACTGGCCTCCAAGAAGGTCAGAGGGAAAACTTTTTTTCTGGTCGATTGGGAGGGTTGTGGTCCTGAAGAGAGATCCTGGGAACCTGAGGACAATATCCTAGACAAAAGTCTGCTCCTCAGGTTCTCAGGCTCTAAGAAGAGGGGGAGACCCAAGGGGGGGGGTACTGTTACGCCGAGCGCTCCGGGTCCCCGCTCCTCCCCGGAGCGCTCGCTTCACTCTCGCTACTGCAGCGCTCCGGTCAGATCCACTGACCCGGTGCGCTGCGATACTGTCTCCAGCCGGGATGCGATTCGTGATGCGGGTGGCGCCCGCTCGCGATGCGCACCCCGGCTCCCGTACCTGACTCGCTCTCCGTCTGTCCTGTCCCGGCGCGCGCGGCCCCGCTCCCTAGGGCGCGCGCGCGCCGGGTCTCTGCGATTTAAAGGGCCACTGCGCCGCTGATTGGCGCAGTGGTTCTAATTAGTGTGTTCACCTGTGCACTCCCTATTTATACCTCACTTCCCCTGCACTCCCTCGCCGGATCTTGTTGCCATTGTGCCAGTGAAAGCGTTTCCTTGTGTGTTCCTAGCCTGTGTTCCAGACCTCCTGCCGTTGCCCCTGACTACGATCCTTGCTGCCGGCCCCGACCTTCTGCTACGTCCGACCTTGCTTCTGTCTACTCCCTTGTACCGCGCCTATCTTCAGCAGTCAGAGAGGTTGAGCCATTGCTAGTGGATACGACCTGGTCACTACCGCCGCAGCAAGACCATCCCGCTTTGCGGCGGGCTCTGGTGAAAACCAGTAGTGACTTAGAACCGGTCCACTAGCACGGTCCACGCCAATCCCTCTCTGGCACAGAGGATCCACCTCCTGCCAGCCGGCATCGTGACAAGTACTACTATGTCTGTTTGTGCTATATTCTGACTATGTCTGCTTGAGCATTTGAATTGTATTTGTCTAGTCATTTTTCTGGATTTTTGGCCTGGATTTTTGTCTGGATTTTTGTCTGGATTTTTGTCTGGATTTTGTCTGGATTTTTGGCCTTGTATTTTGTTCTGTGTTGCATTGGTCGGTTTTGTGGTTGTGTCTGTTCGGCTTTGTCGGTGTTCACACTATGTCTGAGTCTTGCTTGTTACCTGTGCCCTGTGTGTTACATTGCTGTTCTGGAGTCTGTTCAGACTCATCCGGTTCTAGTCTAGTGTTTCATGTATCATATTTCCGTTTCCTACTGGTTCGGCATTTTGTCCGTGCGGTGGAGTGTGTCTGCTGGCCACACTGTGTCATTCAGCCCTTACATGGTCTCCTCATGCTGCCAACACCTCCACGCTGTGCCATTCAGCCACTATATGGTCTCCTCATGCTGCCAACACCTCCACACTGTGTCATTCATCCACTATATGGTGTCCTCATGCTGCCAACACCTCCACACTGTGTCATTCAGCCACTAAATGGTCTCCTCATGCTGCCAACACATCCACACTGTCATTCAGCCACCATATGGTCTCCTCATGCTGCCAACACCTCCACGCTGTGTCCTTCAGCCACTATATGGTCTCCTCACACTGATGCCACCACCAGGCTCTGTCATTATGCCGCTCTGCAGCAGTGATTATAAAAGCAATGCAATTATTTCACTACCCCAGCACACTCCATATGCGTGTAAGAACAAAGCAAAGTGTTCTACACCCCTATTGGGGCTCTCTGTAGGCAAGAAATAGTCATTCTTAATAAAGATTTGCTGCAAATAAATTAGTATCGAACCAATTTTTTCGAAAAATTTGGCGAATCGGCCAAATTGAGTTTTTCAAAAGTTCGCTCATCTCTAGAGATGGTAATGAAGATGATGGTGATGATGATGAACATGATGATGATGGTGATGAAGATGATGTTGATGAAGATAATGGTGATGATGAAGATGATGATGATGGTGATGAAGATAATGGTGATGATGATGGTGTTGATGAAGATGATGATGATGATGATGATGAAGATGATGGTGATGATGAAGATAATGGTGTTGATGAAGATGATGATGATGAAGATGACGGTGTTGATGAAGATGATGATGGTGTTGATGAAGATGATGATGGTGATGATGAAGATAATGGTGTTGATGAAGATGATGGTGATGATGAAGATTATGATGGTGATGATGAAGATAATGGTGTTGATGAAGATAATAGTGATGATGAAGATGTTGATGGTGTTGATGAAGATAACGATGGTGTTGATGAAGATAATGATGATGATGATGATGAAGATGATGATGGTGATGATGAAGATGATGATGGTGATGATGAAGATAATGGTGTTGATGAAGATGATGGTGATGATGAAGATGATGATGGTGATGATGAAGATGTTGATGATGAAGATGATGATGGTGTTGATGAAGATAACGATGGTGTTGATGAAGATAATGATGGTGATGATGAAGATGATGGTGATGATGATGAAGATGATGATGGTGATGATGAAGATGATGATGGTGATGAAGATAACGATGGTGTTGATGAAGATGATGATGGTGATGATGATGAAGATGATGATGGTGATGAAGATGATGATGGTGATGATGAAGATAATGATGGTGATGATGAAGATGATGATGGTGATGATGAAGATAACGATGGTGATGATGAAGATGATGATGATGATGATGAAGATAATGATGGTGATGATGATGATGGTGATGATGAAGATGATGATCTCCTCACAGGTACAGGGTAATAGCCAGCGGTGAGGAGGCTCCATGAACAGTTTTCTTTGATGTTTACCGGCTGAGAATTTGTGGTGGAGGTGAAGTAATGAATTGCGCTGTTAATGAGATTAATTATCAGACACTACAGAGACGCCACATCTGTGAAGTAAATAATGGCGCTTATTAGTGTATTAATGGCGTCAGGCTAAGGATGCAGGAGGGCTGAGGCTTCCATTATAGATACTAAAGATGGCAGAGGCCTGCGCTTCGCTCCTCTCTGCGGGGGACGTCCCACTGGAATCATTCGTGGAGGCATCACATTCCCTAAGAAAGGCAGAACCACAAATCCTGAAAATCACTGTCCAGCTGGGACCAGCGATTCCTTTCATTTCCAGTGAGTCCTCCACTGGATGTCCAGGTGATGAAGATGATCCATCGCTCCAATGCCCTACCCTCCGGTCATGGCAGCTTTACACCTCTCTGGCAGCTACCTGGCATTCTGCACTGTGATTTCACTCAACAACAGAAGCTGCGATCCCTGAAGCTCTGGATGAACAGTTCTTGGTATATGTTTAGGGCTCAGTAGTCCTGAGTCTTACACCCCACGTTTGGTCTTATTTGGTACTGTTGTGTGGTGACCGATTCTCTTTGTGCCATTTAGAATCTTCCATTGCTAGGTGGAGACCAATAGAGACCCTTGTGACTATATGTCAGTGTACTGCAAAAGAAGAAGTATGGAATCCCACTGGAAACCTATCCACTTATCTAAAATGTGTCCAGATGTTACTGTATGGAATCAAACTCATGTGGAAGCTTCCGAAGGTAGAAAGGTAGGTAGGTGCTTTCTCCAAAGTTCTCTCCTGAGCGGTGGAACTGAAAACCACCACCTAAAAGACCACCACCTAAAAGACCACCACCTAAAAGACCACCACCTAAAAGACCACCACCTAACACATCCCGCAGCAGTATCACCTGTAAGGAACCTCAGAAGGAAGACTCCAATGATGTCACTGTCCATATAGGGTGACTGCCCATGACATCACTGTCCATATAGGGTAATTGTCCATAATGTCACTGTCTATGTAGGGTTAACTGCCCTGGACATCATTGTCCATATAGGGTAATTGTCCATGATGTCACTGTCCATGATGTCACTGTCAATGATGTCACTGTCTATATAGGGTAACTGTCCATGATATCACTGTCCATGATGTCACTGTCCATGATGTCACTGTCTATATAGGGTAACTGTCCATGATGTCACTGTCCATGATGTCACTGTCAATGATGTCACTGTCTATATAGGGTAACTGTCCATGATATCACTGTCCATGATGTCACTGTCCATGATGTCACTGTCTATATAGGGTAACTGTCCATGATGTCACTGTCCATGATGTCACTGTCCATAATGTCACTGTCCATATAGGGTAATTGTCCATGATGTCACTGTCCATGATGTTACTGTCCATGATGTCACTGTCAATGATGTCACTGTCTATATAGGGTAACTGTCCATGATATCACTGTCCATGATGTCACTGTCCATGATGTCACTGTCTATATAGGGTAACTGTCCATGATGTCACTGTCCATGATGTCACTGTCCATAATGTCACTGTCCATATAGGGTAATTGTCCATGATGTCACTCTCCATGATGTCACTGTCTATGTAGGGTTAACTGCCCTGGACATCATTGTCCAAATAGGGTAATTGTCCATGATGTCACTGTCCATGATGTCACTGTCCATGATGTCACTGTCCATGATGTCACTGTCTATATAGGGTAAATGTCCATGATGTCACTCTCTATGATGTCACTGTCCATATAGTGTAACTGTACATGATGTCACTGTCTATATAGGGTAATTCTCCATGATGTCACTGTCCATGATGTCACTGTCTATATAGGGTAACTGTCCATGATGTCACTGTCAATGATGTCACTGTCCATGATTTCAGTGTCCATGTAGGGTAACTGTGCATGATGTCACTGTCCATGATGTCACTGTCCACATAGGGTAACTGTCCATGATTTCAGTGTCCATGTAGGGTAACTGTCCATGATGTCACTGTCCATGATGTCACTGTCCGTGATGTCACTGTCCATAATGTCACTGTCCATGATGTCACTGTCCATAATGTCACTGTCCATGATATCACTGTCCATGATGTCACTGTCCATGATGTCACTGTCCATAATGTCACTGTCCACGATGTCACTGATGTCACTGTCTATATAGGGTAACTGTCCATGATGTCACTGTCCATGATGTCACTGTCCATGATGTCACTGTCCACATAGGGTAACTGTCCATGATGTCACTGTCCATAATGTCACTGTCCATGATGTCACTGATGTCACTGTCTATATAGGGTAACTGTCCATGAGGTCACTGTCCATAATGTCACTGTCCATGATGTCACTGTCTACATAGGGTAACTGTCCATGATGTCACTGTCCATAATGTCACTGTCCATGATGTCACTGATGTCACTGTCTATATAGGGTAACTGTCCATGAGGTCACTGTCCATAATGTCACTGTCCATGATGTCACTGTCCATGATGTTACTGTCCATAATGTCACTGTCCATGATGTCACTGTCCATGATGTCACTGTCTATATAGGGTAAGTGTCCATGAGGTCACTGTCCATAATGTCACTGTCCATGATGTCACTGATGTCACTGTCTATATAGGGTAACTGTCCATGATGTCACTGTCCATGATGTCACTGTCTATATAGGGTAACTGTCCATGATGTCACTGTCCATGATGTCACTGTCCATGATGTCACTGTCCACATAGGGTAACTGTCCATGATGTCACTGTCCATGATGTCACTGTCTATATAGGGTAACTGTCCATGATGTCACTGTCCATGATGTCACTGTCCATGATGTCACTGTCCATAATGTCACTGTCCATGATGTCACTGTCCATGATGTCACTGTCCACATAGGGTAACTGTCCATGATGTCACTGTCCATAATGTCACTGTCCATGATGTCACTTTCCATGATGTCACTGTCCATGATGTCACTGTCAATGATGTCACTGTCCCTATAGGGTAACTGTCCATGATGTCACTGTCAATGATGTCACTGTCCATGATTTCAGTGTCCATGTAGGGTAACTGTGCATGATGTCACTGTCCATGATGTCACTGTCCACATAGGGTAACTGTCCATGATTTCAGTGTCCATGTAGGGTAACTGTCCATGATGTCACTGTCCATGATGTCACTGTCCGTGATGTCACTGTCCATAATGTCACTGTCCATGATGTCACTGTCCATAATGTCACTGTCCATGATGTCACTGTCCATGATGTCACTGTCCATGATGTCACTGTCCACATAGGGTAACTGTGCATGATGTCACTGTCCATAATGTCACTGTCCACTATGTCACTGATGTCACTGTCTATATAGGGTAACTGTCCATGATGTCACTGTCCATGATGTCACTGTCCATGATGTCACTGTCCACATAGGGTAACTGTCCATGATGTCACTGTCCATAATGTCACTGTCCATGATGTCACTGATGTCACTGTCTATATAGGGTAACTGTCCATGAGGTCACTGTGCATAATGTCACTGTCCATGATGTCACTGTCCATGATGTTACTGTCCATAATGTCACTGTCCATGATGTCACTGTCCATGATGTCACTGTCCACATAGGGTAACTGTCCATGATGTCACTGTCCATAATGTCACTGTTCATGATGTCACTGATGTCACTGTCTATATAGGGTAAGTGTCCATGAGGTCACTGTCCATAATGTCACTGTCCATGATGTCACTGATGTCACTGTCTATATAGGGTAACTGTCCATGATGTCACTGTCCATGATGTCACTGTCTATATAGGGTAACTGTCCATGATGTCACTGTCCATAATGTCACTGTCCATGATGTCACTGTCCACATAGGGTAACTGTCCATGATGTCACTGTCCATGATGTCACTGTCCATGATGTCACTGTCTATATAGGGTAACTGTCCATGATGTCACTGTCCATGATGTCACTGTCCATGATGTCACTGTCCATAATGTCACTGTCCATGATGTCACTGTCCACATAGGGTAACTGTCCATGATGTCACTGTCCATAATGTCACTGTCCATGATGTCACTTTCCATGATGTCACTGTCCATGATGTCACTGTCAATGATGTCACTGTCCCTATAGGGTAACTGTCCATGATGTCACTGTCAATGATGTCACTGTCCCTATAGGGTAACTGTCCATGATGTCATAGTCCATAATGTCACTGTCCATGATGTCACTGTCCACATAGGGTAAATGTCCATGATGTCATAGTCCATAATGTCACTGTCCATGATGTCACTGTCCACATAGGGTAAATGTCCATGATGTCACTGTCCATGATGTCACTGTCCACATAGGGTAAATGTCCATGATGTCACTGTCCATGATGTCACTGTCCACATAGGGTAAATGTCCATAATGTCACTGTCCATGATGTCACTGTCCACATAGGGTAACTGTCCATGATGTCACTGTCCATAATGTCACTGTCCACGATGTCACTGATGTCACTGTCTATATAGGGTAACTGTCCATGATGTCACTGTCCTCATAGGGTAACTGTCTACGATGTCACTGTCCATAATGTCACTGTCCATGATGTCACTGATGTCACTGTCTATATAGGGTAACTGTCCATGAGGTCACTGTCCATAATGTCACTGTCCATGATGTCACTGTCCATGATGTCACTGTCTATGATGTCACTGTCCATAAATGGTAACTGTCTATATATAGTCAGTGACATCACCAGGGCCTCCTTCTTGGACTGGGAGATGTCCCCTGTATGTGGGATACACTGCAGCTTCCTCTCTGAGGTCCATGTCAGGGGTCCTCCGGATGTATACTGTACCTCCAATGGAAGACATTCTCTTGCCCACATATTGAGTAGGGGTGGACATACTTTTAGAATAGACCACGTTTTTTGTTGTTTGTTTAAATTTTATACTTGGAGGTGTATAAACTCCAAAATAAATGTGCCTTGAATATCTTCCAGGCAGCATTAAGGTAGCACCTGTGAGGCCGGCACCCATATTAGCCAACTCAGGTGGGGCTTGCAGTTTTGCCTCCCTCCTCCCATTGTATGTGCTCAGTCACGCTGGAGGGTATCTGGGAGGACTCTGTGAGTCGGCCTAATGCTGCCGTAATTGCCCACTGGCCCCTGTTTTGCTTATCACGCACAGGTAGGATTAGCGTAGGTCCCGCACCATCTGAGAAGCCTTGGCGTTGGTGTGCGGGCTCTGGTGTGTCCTTCATATAAGGATATACTGGCATTGGTGTGCGGGCTCTGGTGTGTCCTTCATATAAGGATATACTGGCGTTGGTGTGCGGGCTCTGGTGTGTCCTTCATATAAGGATATACTGGCAAATGTCTCAATTTTACATCAGTGTTGAGGGATTAGACAATGTCATTGTTTACATCTACCACAGTAGTGACCCATATTCCTGTATTATTCTAATTGTTACACATCCACACCGTCTATCTGGTGTAGGATTCTATTGTGGCACTTGTAGTCCGCTGCAGGCATCCTCCATTGTATGCATTCTTATAATGGGGATCGCCCCTAGCAACGGACTACAAGGGCAGGATCTGCTCCCCCAGTATAAATGCACAACCGCATTTGGGGCTGAGCCCCTCCAGCCATTTGATACCACGTTTTTTGTTATTTGTTTATACTTTCAGAATAGTCATAACTTAGAGCAGTGGTCTCAAACTGTGGCCCTTCAGATGTTGCAAAACTTTAACTCCCAGCATGCCCGGACAGCCAACGGCTTGGAGTTGAAGTTTTGCAACATCTGGAGGGCCACTGTTTGAGACCACTGACGCAGAGGAGTTGTCCCAGAAAGACCACCCCTGCCTTATTAGTACCTATGATGTCATAAAGTGGGTCGCCCTGTGGTAGACTCGCACCATCATTCATGGGGATGTGATTCTCTATTTCTTCTGATTTCAACCAAAGCTAGATCGTCCATTGGATGCCCAGGTGGGGAAGGTTCCCCCAGAGAACACTTCCACTGATCCAGAGGCCAATCATGGCGGCTTTACCCCTCTCCAGTAGCTACTTAGCATTGTGCACCATTAAAGGAGTACTCCAGTAAAAAAAAAACTTTTTTTTTATCATATCAACTGGCTTCAGAAAGTTAAACAGATTTGTAAATTACTTCTATAAAAAAATCTTAATCTTACAGTACTTATCAGCTGCTGAAGTTGAGTTGCTATTTCTGTCTGACCACAGTGCTCTCTGCTGACACCTCTGTCTGTCTCAGGAACTGCACAGGAACAAACCGCCATAGCAAACCTCTTCTGCTCTGGACAGTTCCTGAGACAGAGGTGTCAGCAGAGAGCAGTGTGGTCTGACAGAAAATAACAACTCAACTTCAGAGGCTGATAAGTACTGGAAGCATTATGATTTTTTAATAGAAGTCATTTACAAATCTGTTGAAATTTCTGGAGCCTGTTGATATGAAAAAAAAAAAAAGTTTTTCACTGGAATACCCCTTTAATTCCACCAAACATAGACTCTTCCATTGGATGTCCAGGTGGGGAAGATCCCTTCAGAGAACATTTCCGCTGCTCCAATGTCCTATAATGGCGGCTTTACACCTCTCCAGCAGCTACTTGGCATTGTGCCCCATTAATTCTACCAAACATAGACTCCTCCATTGAATGTCCAGGTGGGGAACATCCCTCCACAGAACATCTCCACTGCTCCATAGTCTGATCATGACGGCTTTACACCTCTCCAGCAGCTACTTGGCATTGTGCACCATTAATTCTACCAAACATAGACTCCTCCATTGGATGTCCAGGTGGGGAACATCCCTCCACAGGACATCTCCACTGCTCCATAGTCTGATCATGGCGGCTTTACGTCTCAGCAGCAGCTACTTGGCATTGTGCACCATTAATTCTACTAAACATAGACTCCTCCATTGGATGTCCAGGTGGGGAAGATTTCTCCAGAGAACACCTCCACTGCTCCATAGACTGATCATGGCGCCGTTACGTCTCAGCAGCAGCTACTTGGCATTGTGCACCATTAATTCTACTAAACATAGACTCCTCCATTGGATGTCCAGGTGAGGAACATCCCTCCACAGGACATCTCCACTGCTCCATAGTCTGATCATGGCGGCTTTACGTCTCAGCAGCAGCTACTTGGCATTGTGCACCATGATTTCAGGTCGCTCAACCATAGAATCTGCAGTCCGTGAAGCTCTGGATGAACAGTTCCTGTGCTTATGCTGCCCCCTACTGTTCAGTGTCTACAATGCATGATCTGCTGTAGTGCATTATGGGAGATGTAGTTCGGATTCTTTGCTCCAGCGCAGGATGTGACTCTGGATCTGCGCAGCAGAAAGAAAAGTTGTGATATTTCCGTCCGACTGATCCCGCGACGTACCTGGGATATACATCACAATAAACATGGACTAATGACTCCACTAATGTCCTGTTAAAGTCCGGCACAAGCCGTCCGCTGCCACCACCGCCAACCGTAATGAAGACAGATACGGCTCGGCCGCCACCATCCGGAATATCTTATTTACCAGATTCAGCCGGTAATTACAGTAAAGCAAATAAGACTTAGCGGTGGAGACGCGAGCGCAGATCTAATGTACTCGATGAAGATATATAGAGATTGGAGAAGACTATTTACTCCGCCAGTCACCGCTGAGGTCACTTCCCTGCGCTGCTCCATATATCTCGTCCTGTACGATTAACTCCGTGCGCTCTTATGGATCGCCCCCCGATCAGCAATATTAGTCCTCATTAATAACCCGCACGTGTCATGTTTACAGCCTCCACATCTATTTCCCCCGTCACCGGCATCGATGGGCTGAGCGGCTCCTTAGGGACTATGAGGAGTCAGGAAAGTCAAGGATCTGCTCCGGAACCTGCTGATACATTGTATTAGTGCTCCAGAACCATCCGATACATTGTATCAATTCTCCAGATCCCTCCTGATACATTGTATCAATTCTCCAGATCCCTTCTAAAACATTGTATCAATTCTCCAGATCCCTCCTGATACATTGTATCACTGCTCCAGAATCCTCCAATAAATTGTAAATGCTCCAGAACCCACCTGACACATTGTAATAATGCTCTGGAACCCTGCTGATACATTGCATTAGTGCTCCAGAACCATCCGATGCATTGTATCAATTCTCCAGATCCCTCCTGAAACATTGTATCACTGCTCCAGAATCCTCCAATATATTGTAACAGCTCCGGAACCCTGCTGATACATCGTAAAACTGCTCAGGAACCCTCTTATACATGGTAACACTGCTCTGGAACACTTCGATACATTGTAAAACTGTTCTGGAACCCTGTTGATACATTGTAACAATGCTCCAGAACAATCCGATACATGGTATCAATTCTCCAGATCCCTCCTGATACTTTGTATCACTGTTCCAAAATCCTCCAATATATTGTAAATGCTCCAGAACCCACTTGACACATTGTAATACTGCTCAGGAACCCTCTTATACGTGGTAACACTGCTCCAGAACCTTCCTGATACATTGTATCACTGCTCTGGAACCCTCTTATATTGTAAAACTGGTCCAGAATCCTCCAATAAATTGTAACTGCTCCAGAACCCACCTGATACATTGTAATACTGCTCCGGAACCCTCTTATACATTGTAATGCTGCTCCTGAATCCTTCAAATACATTGTAACACTGCTCCAGAACTGTCTTATATATTGTAACACTGCTCCATACATTGTAACACTGCTCCAGAACCCTCCTGATACATTGTAACGCTGCTCCAGAACCCTCCTGGTACATTGTATCAATGCTTCAGAACCCTCCTGATACATTATAACACTGCTCCAGAACCCTCTTATATATTGTAACACTGCTCCAGAACTGTCTTATATATTGTAACACTGCTCCAGACATTGTAAAATTGGTCCAGAACCCTCCTGATACATTGTAACACTGCTCCGGAACCCTCTTATACATTGTAATGCTGCTCCTGAATCCTTCAAATACATTGTAACACTGTTTCAGAACTGTCTTATATATTGTAACACTGCTCCAGACATTGTAACACTGCTCCAGAACCCTCCTGATACATTATAACACTGCTCCGGAACACTCATATATTGTAACACTGCTCCAGACATTGTAACACTGCTCCAGAACCCTCTTAAATATTGTAACACTGCTCCAGAACCCTCTTATATATTGTAACACTGCTCCAGAACCCTCCTGATACATTGTATCAATGCTCCAGAACCCTCCTGATACATTGTAACGCTGCTCCAGAACCCTCCTGATACATTGTATCAATGCTCCAGAACCCTCCTGATACATTGTAACACTTTGTAGTGTCTTCACAGTCTGCGTTGTTTGGTTTGTTGGTTTAGAATCATCTCCATAAAGTGCGGTTCTAGGGGTTACAGAAAATCCAGACAACCCCCGAGGGGCCACCATGGAAGGATACAACGTCCCCCATCTATATAATGTATACATCAGTGCTCCATAACCTGGGGCAAAACCGGCAGCTAATTCTTTGATCCTTGTTCCTGAACCTGCGGAGCTTCAGCTGTTGCAGAACTACAATTCCCACCATGTTCTGGGATGATAGTTGTTGTAGTTTTGCAACATTTGGAAAGCTAAAATTTGATTGGGGAGCACTCTCCTGCCCCTGTCTTGTAGCCCGATTTCCTTTCTCCTCATAGTGTGATCCCAGCATGATCCTCGGGGGCGGAGCCTGGACTCTTCCCTCCCGCAGACACTTTATCTTTAAGGGCCCATGGATATTTATACTGTACTTGTTTTCCATTGATAGGACTTGGTGGGGGCCACAACACATTTTCTAAATAAAAAATCAAATTGGATAAAATAACAAATTGAGTCTCCTCAGGGGCCGCACGGTCTATGCCCGGGACCAGGCCCCTTTACTGGTTACAAGAACCTACCACAAACGGTTAATATCACAAAAATATCCAAGAAAAAGTCACCGACCAGAGACGTTCAGCACAAAAGACTCCGCTGAGGGGATTTTTACATTTCTTCATCCTTTGCCAAGAAGGTGTCAGACGTTACAATGTGACAATTCTCCGATCCTGACGGGGTAATGAATGGCGCCGCCGACCAACCTGCTCTTGTTATCACAGGAACATTAATACAAATGTCATGTGTGGGGGGGGGGGGGGAGTGTCGGAGCCTGTCAGGGGAACAAAGGGTTAAGGAAGAATCCTACAGCTTCACTACATACAATGTATATGGGGAGAGGAAGAGACCGGAGGACCCCCCCCCCCCCCCACCTTATATACAGCAAGAAGACTCAATACAGAGAGAAAAGGGAAATGTGAATGTGGAGAATATATCAGAGCAAAATGTGCTGAGTACCCCCCCCCCCCCACCACAGAGCCCCAAGTTACCCCCGTCTACACAGAGCCCCAACACCATATGTTACCCCCTGCCCCCCCCACAGAGCCCCAACAATATATGTTACCTCCCTGCCCCCCCACAGAGCCCCAACACTAAGTGTTACCCCCCCTGCCCAAACACCCTGTGTTACCCCCTGCCCCCCCACAGAGCCCCAACACCTTGTGTTACCCCCTGTCGCCACAGAGCCCCAACACCAAGTGTTACCCCCATCCCCATAGAGCCCAAACACCCTGTGCTACCCCCTGCCCCCCACAGAGCCCCAACACCTTGTGTTACCCCCTGCCCCCACAGAGCCCCAACACCAAGTGTTACCCCACGTCCCCATAGAGTTAAAACACCCTGTGTTACCCCCTGCCCCCCACAGAGCCCCAACACCTTGTGTTACCCCCTGCCTCCACAGAGCCCCAACAAAAAGTGTTACCCCCGGTCTCCATAGAGTCCCAACACCCTGTGTTACCTACTGCCCCCACAGAGCCCCAACACCATGTGTTACCCCCTTCCCCCATAGAGCCCCGACACCCTGTGTTACCTACTGCCCCCAAAGAACCCCTGAAACCTGTGTTACCCCCCCCCCAACACCCTGTGTATCCCCGTCATGCCCCCTCCCATAGACTTGTATTGAGGGGGCGGGGCATGATATCATGAGGGGGCAGGGCTATGACATCACAAGCTACTGGAACAGTTTGTTCAAAACGCTGAGCAGCGGAGTACCCCTTTAAGTACCCATTTATTATTATTATTATTATTATTATTATGTAGTTTACACGTGTGGGGTTATTATTATAGCGCTGTGTTTGGTGAGAATGAGGCTGGACCAGAAAATACTTTGTTGGACATTTATGGACTAATATGGACTCATTTTTGTATATATTGGTACATACAGGTGTATTTTTCTTATATTATTGTTATGGTGGTGATTAATATTATTATTGTAATGTTTTATATTTTTAAATAAAAGATCTACAGGACATAACTCAGGATCAGTAATGTAATGAATGTATACAGTGACAGCGCTGTCTATCCGGACACTACTTACTGAATTTTAGTCTTTTATGAAATCCCGACCTTAATCTTTCGTCTTTTGTCAATTTCGTAACCTGAGATTGAATTAACAATGAATATATCCAGGACTGAAGAAATAGTAATAAAAAAAAAAACCTAAAAAGGAATATAATTTCCTGATCCTACAAATAGCGAGCGGCGGCGTTGGATAAGGCGTATCGATAGCAGTGCGGTTGTTCAGTCCTCATTGACTAAAGACTTTGATGGGGCTCAGAACTGATTATGAGATTAGGCGGAGTAAATCCTTTATGTGGAGGGGATTAGACGCTGCCGGGTTCATCTTCATTTACTAAGACCCGGGAACCGTGGATCAGGATGACAGTAATACTTCAGGAAATTAGAGCTTATGGAGCCGCCGAGTCTATTAAGAGGCGACACTTTTCCTCCAGAGCAGCGGTTCCCAAGCGGGGTGCTTCCAGCTGTTGCAAAACTACAATTCCCAGAATGCCCAGACAGCGTTAGAGGAAGAGCAAGAGGTACCCAACCATTTGTGTAGCTCCTGTCCAACCCTTGGACAGGAGCTACACAAATAGTTGCCACTCACTTTACAGGATCTAACTCTAATGCGGTCCCTACTTCGAGGCAGTGTTTGCTAATCAATGTCCTTCCAGCTGTTGCAATACTACAACTCCCAGTATGCCCGGACAGCCAAAGGCTGTCCGGGCATGCTGGGAGTTGTAGTTTTGCAACAGTTCGAGGAACACTGGTTGGGAAGCACTGCCCCAGAGTATGGATTACATTAGAGTTGGATCCTGTTCAGTGAGTTTCAACTATTTGTGTAGCTCCTGTCCAACATCCTGTTGGACAGGAGCTACACAAATGGTTGCCACTTATTTTACAGAATCTGACTCTAATGCTGTGAACACTCTGGGGCTAATCAGGAAAGGCTGTCCGGGCATGATGGGAGTTATAGTTTTGCAACAGTTGGAGGAACACTGCCCCGGAGTATGGATTACATTAGAGTTAGATTCTGTTCTGTGAGTTTCAACAATTTGTGTAGCTCCTGTCCAACATCCTGTTGGACAGGAGCTACACAAATGGTTGCCACTTATTTTACAGAATCTGACTCTAATGCTGCCCACACTCTGGGGCTAATCAGGAAAGGCTGTCCGGGCATGTTGGGAGTTATAGTTTTTCCACAGCTGAAGGAACACTGATTGGGAAACACTCCTGTACAGTGAGTGGCAACCATTTGTGTAGCTCCTGTCCATCAGGGAGTTGAACAGGAGCTACACAAATTGTTGACAATCACTGTACAGAATCTAACTCTAATGCGGTCCATCTAATGCGGACAGTGTTTCCAAACCAATGTTCCTCCTGCTTTTGCAAAACTACCCAGCATGCCCAGAGAGCCATCAGAGTAACATCCTGTTCAGTGATTGTCAACAATTTGTGTAGCTCCTGTTCAACTCCCTGATGGACAGGAGCTACACAAATGGTTGCCACTCACTTTACAGGATCGAATGCTAATGCGGTCCATACTCTGAGGCAGTGTTTGTTAATCAATGTTCTTCCAGCTGTTGCAATACTACAACTCCCAGAATGCCCGGACAGCCAAAGGCTGTCCAGGCATGCTGGGAGTTGTAGTTTTACAGCATTTGGAGGAACACTGGTTGGGAAGCACTGCCCCACAGTTTGGATTACATTAGATTTAGATCCTGTTCAGTGAGTTTCAACTATTTGTGTAGCTCCTGTCCAACATCCTGTCGGACAGGAGCTACACAAATGGTTGCCACTTATTTTACAGAATCTGACTCTAATGCTGTCCACACTCTGGGGCTAATCAGGAAAGGCTGTCCGGGCATGCTGGGAGTTGTAGTTCTGCAAAGGAAAACTGGTTGAGAAGCACTGCCCCGGAGTATGGATTACATTAGAGCTAAATCCTGTACAGTGAGTGGCAACCATTTGTGTAGCTCCTGTCCATCAGGGGGTTGAACAGGAGCTACACAAATGGTTGCCACTCACTTTACAGGATCTAACTCTAATGCGGTCCCTACTCTGGAGCAGTGTTTCCTAATCAGCAAAGGCTGTCCAGGCATACTGGGAGTTGTAGTTTTGCAGCACTAGAGGGACACTGGTAGGCAAACACTGCCCCAGAGTACGGACTTCATTATAGTTAGATCTTGTAGAGTGAGTTACAACCATTTGTGTAGCTCCTGTCCAACAGGGGGTTGGACAGGAGCTACACAAATAATTGCCATTTACTGTACAGGACAGAAACTACACAAATGGTCACCACTTACTTTACAGGATCTAACTCTAATGGCTATCTGGGCATTCTGGGAGTTGTAGTTTTGCAACAGCTGGAAGCACCGTGGTTGGGAACCGCTGCTCAGGGGGCGCACAGCAAAATTCGTAGAAACTTTCCAAACTTTTGCTTGCAATGTACGCGTGACGTTCCGGTTTAAGTGTCGGATACATTAACACTACGGCCTCTTCCTCTTTGTGCCGAGACTTTTTACGACAAAGTTAGTTCGTTAAACTTTACAGGCAGGAAAAAAGTTCGGAGTTTCCCATCAAGTTGAAGGAGAAGAAAAAAAAAAAAAACCCCGTCCATAAAAATGAAAAGGTCCCAAAGCCGTTCTGTAAATGTCAGCAGCTCCCGGTGATGATAAACAGGCGCCGCGCTCATTACCATCCGCCACCGTCCCTCCCCGTAGACTCACACTCCGCGCAGAGCCGCCGACCGCGGGCCATTAAAGCCCAATTTAAATGCATTAGGAAGAGGACGCGATTCTTGCATCTGATAATCCGCCGCGTGCCGGGCGACCTGATCTTTATTTTCCGCCTTTTATTGCATTTTCTCACATTTTTTTTAAAATAAAACTGAACAACACCTTTATCTGGAGTAAAAAACGTATCGTAATAATTGTCAAAAAGGGAAGAAAAAGCTGAGAATATATGGGAAAAAAGGAAACCTGTAAATAAGAATTCTAAGAACAGTGATAGGGTGATTATTGTTATTGTTATCATTGATATTTTTGTTATATTGTTAGAAATTATATTATATTTTATAATATATATCTTTTAGATTTTTATTATGTTTCATTATCATATTAGATTATTATTATTTTTATTATTATTGTTATAATGTTATAAATTATATTATTGTTATATTGTTATAAATTATATTTTATATTATATATCTTTTAGATTATTATTTTTATTATGTTTAATTATCATATTAGATTATTATTATTATTGTTATTATTATTATTATGATTATTATTAATATTATTATTATCCATTGCTAATATTATCTATTGTTAATATTTGTATTTATTATGTAATTATCTTAACCTTTTTATTACACATTTTTATTTTAATTATCATCTTAAATTCTTCATTTAAAATTGTATTAATATCTTTGATTATCAATATTTAATATTTTTTATTTTTTATTATTATTATATAATTTATTATATAGTATTTAGATTTTTATTGTTATATTTTAATATTATGTATGATTTTTTATTAATTATAAATATTGTTGTATATTGTTAATATTTTTTTATTATCCTCACCTTGTTGTTATACTTATTTTTTGTACAATTTTAAAGGGATTCTCTGCTGAAAACATCTTATCCCCTATCCAAAGGATAGATGGTGGGGGTCCATTAGAAAGGGGATAAGATGTCTAGGAACGGAGTACCCCTTTAAAGGGACAGTGACCAAATATCCATTTTTCTGTCATCAAACTGTATCCTATTAGATTTGCACCAGGTGTTAAATAAAGTTGTTTCAAGGAATCCTAGTGTTAGGAGGTATCTAAGATCCTCGGATGTCATCAATGAATACATTGGCTCTATCTATATATTGCACCCAGACGTAATGGGTCGTAAAGACTTTCATGAACTTATCCAGATGCAAATGTGGTTAGACAATTCTATTTTCACAGGCGGAATCCTTATTTTGCCGGAGTCGATGTTGCAGTCCCTACATCATGGCGCTGATATCAATCTCGGGCAGATGACGGGGTTAATGCTCCCGTAAAGAAGACGCTCTTCATCATTTTTATGCATTTGTCCATCGAGTGCTTTTTAATTCTTTGATGTAGAGACCGGGAGAATCGCCGCACGGAGAACTAATAAAAAATGCATTAGTACAAACATGGCAGAGAGCCCAGAGCCGGAACTTCATCCTGGAGAACTCAATGAGGAGGAGTCACCGGACCACGGAGGAGAGAGAGGACTATCCGGGAGAGTTATTCAAGGGAAATTTATGGGCTGGGACCTGATGGTATTGAGCACTGTCCAGACAACAGCCAGGACCATAATATTGGACCACAGCCCAGACCACAGACCTGATCACAGCCCTGACCATTATCCTGACCACTGCACAGACCACATTCCTGACCACAGCCCTGATCACATGGTGGACCATAATCCTGACCATTATCCTGATCACAGCCCAGACCACAGACCTGACTACAGATCTGATCACAGCCCTGACCATTATCCTGACCACAGCCCAGACCACATTCCTGACCACATCCCTGACGACAGACCTGATCATAGGCCTGACCGAAATCCTGACCATTATCCTGACCACAGCCAAGACCACAGACCTGACCATATCCCAGACCACAGACCTGATCACAGCCCTGACCATAATCCTGACCACATTACTGACCACAGCCCTGATCATAGGCCTGACCATAATCCTGACCATTATCCTGACCACAGCTCAGACCACAGTTCTGACAAGCCAAGACCACAGACCAGACACCAGACCCAACCACCGCATAGACCACAGCCCATACCACAGACCTGATCACAGCCCTGACCATAATCCTGACCACAGCCCAGACTACAGACCGGATTACAGCTCAGACCACAGTCCTGACCACTGCCCAAGCCACAGTCCTGACCACAACCCAGACCACAGTCCTGACCACAACCCAGACCGCAGACCTGATCATAGACCAGACCACAGTCCTGATCACTGCCCAGACTACAGTCCTGACCACAGCCCAGACCACAGTCCTGATCACAGCCCAGACCACAGTCCGGACCACAGCCCAGACCACAGTCCTGACCACAGCCCAGACCACAGTCCTGATCGCAACCCAGACCACAGTCCTGATCACAGCCCAGACCACAGTCCTGACCACAGCCCAGACCACAGTCCTGATCACAGCCCAGACCACAGTCCTGATCACAGCCCAGACCACAGTCCTGACCATAGCCCAGACCACAGTCCTGATCACAGCCCAGACCACAGTCCTGACCACAGCCCAGACCACAGTCCTGATCACAGCCCAGACCACAGTCCTGATCACAGCCCAGACCACAGTCCTGATCACAGCCCAGACCACAGTCCTGACCACAGCGCAGACCACAGTCCTGATCACAGCCCAGACCACAGTTGTGATCACAGCCCAGACCACAGTCCTGACCACAGTCCTGATCACAACCCAGAACACAGTCCTGACCACAGTCCTGATCACAACCCAGACCACAGTCCTGACCACAGTCCTGATCACAACCCAGACCACAGTCCTGACCACAGCCCAGATCACAGACCTGATCACAGACCAGACCACATGCCTGACCACAGACCAGACCACATGCCTGACCAAAGACCAGACCACATGCCTGACCACAGACCAGACCACAGTCCTGACCACAGCCCAGACCACAGTCCTGATCGCAACCCAGACCACAGTCCTGATCACAGCCCAGACCACAGTCCTGACCACAGCCCAGACCACAGTCCTGATCACAGCCCAGACCACAGTCCTGATCACAGCCCAGACCACAGTCCTGATCACAGCCCAGACCACAGTCCTGACCACAGCGCAGACCACAGTCCTGATCACAGCCCAGACCACAGTTGTGATCACAGCCCAGACCACAGTCCTGACCACAGTCCTGATCACAACCCAGACCACAGTCCTGACCACAGCCCAGATCACAGACCTGATCACAGACCAGACCACATGCCTGACCACAGACCAGACCACATGCCTGACCAAAGACCAGACCACATGCCTGACCACAGACCAGACCACATGCCTGACCACAGACCAGACCACGTGCCTGACCACAGCCCAGGCCACAGAACTGATCACGGCCCAGACCACAGTCCTGATCACAGTCACGACAAAAGCCAGGACCATAATCCTGATCACAGCACAGAACATAGCCCAGACCACAGACCTGACCTAAGACCCGACCACAGTCCTGATCACAACCCAGACCACAGTCCTGACCACAACCCAGACCACAGTCCTGATCACAGCCCAGACCACAGACCTGACCACAGACCAGACCACATGCCTGACCACAGACCAGACCACGTGCCTGACCACAGACCAGACCACGTGCCTGACCACAGACCAGGCCACAGAACTGATCACGGCCCAGACCACAGTCCTGATCACAGTCACGACAAAAGCCAGGACCATAATCCTGACCACAGCACAGAACATAGCCCAGACCACAGACCTGACCCAAGACCCGACCACAGTCCTGATCACAACCCAGACCACAGTCCTGATCACAGCCCAGACCACAGTCCTGACCACAGTCAAGACAAAAGCTAGGACCATAATCCTGACCACAGCACAGAACATAGCCCAGACCACAGACCCGACCACAGTCCTGATCATGGCCCAGACCACATACCTCATCAGAACCCAGACCACAGTCCTGATCACAGCCCAGACCACATACCTGACCACAGCCCAGACCACAGTCCTGATCACAGCTCAGACCACAGTCCTGACCACAGCCCAGGCCACAGTCCTGACCACAGCCCAGACCACATACCTGACCACAGCCCAGACCACAGTCCTGATCACAGCCCAGACCACATACCTGACCACAGCCCAGACCACAGTCCTGACCACAGCCCAGACCACAGTCCTGATCACAGCCCAGACCACAGTCCTGACCACAGCTCAGACCATATACCTGACCACAGCCCAGACCACAGTCCTGATCACAGCCCAGACCACAGTCCTGACCACAGCTCAGACCATATACCTGACCACAGCCCAGACCACAGTCCTGACCACAGCCCAGAACACATACCTGACCACAGCCCAGAACACAGTCCTGATCACAGCCCAGACCACATACCTGACCACAGCGCAGAACACAGTCCTGATCACAGCCCAGACCACATACCTGACCATTATCCTGACCAAAATCCAGACCACAGCCCTGTTTTTGGAGGCATCACCAATTTTGGTGGTAAGATAAATGGAGACCATAGATCTTTTTGTGGAAGATCCAGTCATTTTGGGATCTGTGACTTTTCTTTCTATGTGTCTATTCACTTCAGTGGTGGTGGTGGCCAGAAAAATAAGAACATAAGTCCTGACCAAGGCCAAGGCATCGATTAAGCTGATCTGACACTTGTGTGTAGTTTCTTGACCACAGAAAACCATTTTACAATAACCCGATGCAAGTATTATCCTGACGTCACTGTCCGGATGTCTCACGTGATGATGTAACAGAGGATAGGAGAATGTATGTGCCACAGCTGTAAGGACACCTGTCGCCTTGGTTACTCCTAGTAATATCACATACAGGTCCATCAGACACGCCACCGAGCTCTTCAGTACAACCCCAATATTGTCTATGGTAGTGGTCTCAAACTGTGGCTCCTCCAGAGGTTGCAAAACTTAAACTTCCAGCATGCTCGGACAGCCAACGGCTGTCCGGGCATGCTGGGAGTTGAAGTTTTGAAACATCTGGAGGGCCACAGTTTGAGGCCACCGGGTTTAAGTTTTGCAACATCTGGAGGGCCACAGTTTGAGGCCACCGGGTTTAAGTTTTGCAACATCTGGAGGGCTACAGTTTGGGACCACGGAGTTAAAGTTTTTCAACATCTAGAGGGCCACAGTTTGGGATCACGGAGTTAAAGTTTTGCAACATCTGGAGGGCTACAGTTCTTTTACCATGAGGTTGAAGTTTTGCAACATCTGGATGGCCACAGTTTTGGACCACGGAGTTAAAGTTTTGCAACATCTGGAAGGCCACAGGGAGTTAAAGTTTTGCAACATCTGGAGGGCCACAGTTTTGGACCACAGAGTTGAAGTTTTGGAACGTCTGGAGGGCCGCAGTTTGGGACAATGGAGTTGAAGTTTTGCAACATCTGGAGGGCCGCAGTTTGGGACAATGGAGTTGAAGTTTTGCAACATCTGGAGGGCCGCAGTTTGGGACAATGGAGTTGAAGTTTTGAAACATCTGGAGGGCCACAGTTTTGGACCACGGAATTGAAGTTTTGCAATATCTGAAGAGCCAAAGATTGGGACCACGGAGTTGAAGTTTTGAAACATCTAGAGGGCCACAGTTTGAGGCCACCGGGTTTAAGTTTTGCAACATCTGGAGGGCTACAGTTTGGGACCACGGAGTTAAAGTTTTGCAACATCTGGAGTGCCACAGGTTGGGACCATGGGGTTAAAGTTTTGCAGCATCTGGAGGGCCACAGTTCGTTTACCATGAGGTTGAAGTTTTGCAACATCTGGAGGGCCACAGTTTGGGACCACGGAGTTGAAGTTTTGCAACATCTGGAGGGCCACAGTTTGGGACCACTGAGAAAGTTTTGCAATATCTGAAGGGCCACATTTTGAGACCACGGAGTTGAAGTTCTGCAACATTATGAGGGTCACAGTTTTGGACCACGGAGTTGAAGTTTTGCAACATCTGGAGGGCCACAGTTTGGGACCACAGAGTTCAAGTTTTCATCATCTATAGGGCCACAGTTTGGGACCATGAAGTTGAAGTTTTGCAACATCTGGAGGGCCACAGTATGGGACCACTGGTCTATGGAGAGGACATGGCTGCATGCTGGACTTTATGCCCCTGTTTGCAATGACTGATACCAAAGAACTCAGTAATTTGGAGGGGGTGCACATACTTTCGTCCGCGCACTGTATATATAGGCTCCCTCAGACTCCATTGCGCTAGGTGTGCAGCCTCCCCCTCCTCCCTCGCATTGAGATTTGATTTATTATCTTCCATTTTAGCAGCTGCGGTAAAACTATCTTTAAATATCCACGTTTTCCAAGCGTGAAATTACTGGCGGGACTCGGCGCCCGGATTGACAGTTTAAGTTGGATTTGGGGTAATTGGTACCTTTCACGGAGGATTCGGCGCTCGGCGAGGAGACTCTGTCAGTGTGTTTAGTAATCTCACCGGGGGGAGTGAAGATTATTACAGGGAGTGAGGAGAGGACCGCGCCGTCCCCGCTGCACCTGCGCCCACCTGGGATTATTCCGCCTTGATTTCCTTCTCCATTTTACAATCATTTCGGCTTATTATTATTCGTGTCTTATTCTACAGAATACATCATCCTCTGCAGCTCTATCTGTATACTGCTGCTATCTATATGGGATCAGAATATATAGTTATATCTGTCCCCTCCAGCTCTATCTGTATACTGCTGCTATCTCTATGGGATCAGAATATATAGTTATATCTGTCCCCTCCAGCTCTATCTGTATACTGCTGCTATCTCTATGGGATCAGTGATGATGACCTCTGGAAACCCCAGGACCTTCTCCCTCTATGACAAGAAAATATACAATTAGTCAATAAGTGATTTATATATATATATATATATATGTCAGTGTTTTCTTCCCACATCCTCGGCTGTGAGCGTGCGGTGCAGACACACGATATATCCTGATCCCATAGAGATAGCAGCAGTATACAGATAGTGCTGGAGGGGAGGGGTATAACTACTATATATCCTGATCCCATAGAGATAGCAGCAGTATACAGATAGAGCTGGAGTAAAGGTGTATAACTACTATATATTCTGATCCCATAGAGATAGCAGCAGTATACAGATAGAGCTGGAGGGGAGGTGTATAACTACTATATATCCTGATCCCATAGAAGTAGCAGCAGTATACAGATAGAGCTGGAGGTAGGTGTATAACTACTATATATACTGATCCCATAGAGATAGCAGTAGTATAACGATAGAGATGGAGGGGAGGTGTATAACTACTATATATCATGATAGCATAGAAATAGCAGCAGTATACAGATAGAGCTGGAGGAGAGGTATATAACTACTGTAGATCCTGATCCCATAGATATAACAGCAGCAGTATAGAGATAGAGCTGGGAGGGGAGGGGTATAACTACTATATATCCTGATCCCATAGAGATAGCAGCAGTATACAGATAGAGCTGGAAGATAGGTGTATAACTATTATATTGCCAATAAATAAAATTAGATTGGGTTATGCTTTGGCCCCAGTATTGGTCTCCATGTTGGTTTTGGACAGTCCCAATTGACCATCCTAAATGCTTTTTTTTGTGTAAGTTTTGCGGAGTATTTTCGGCATCCATCGGTCAGTGACGATGTATCGGTCCTCAGAGCGGAGTCGTCTTTACATAACATATTTCTATGGGTTGTATAACATAAGTGATAATCACCGCCCCGACATCTCCTCTCCGCGATGGTAATCACCGGATGAACCCGCCGCTCGCTACATCTATCAGTTTGCGTCGGGGTTATGGAGGGTCTTGGAGACGTGAGGAGACGGATGGTTCCTGGCGGTGAGTTATCACAGCGGCTCCGCCCCCTCCCCCAGCTGATGATTTCAGGAGATATATTATGGGATGTGACAGTCTGCTTCTCGTCCTCTCCGGCTCGTCACTTATTGTGTCACCAGAAACATTTCATCAAGGTCGGAGCTCCCGCTGCAATGATAAAAAAAAAACACAGAGCGGCAACAAAAACAAGATGGCGGGACTGACAGGCGTCAAGGAGAAGGCCGCGTCCTGCCCCCCATCACCACCGGTGTCTTACGGATTCTGGAATTTACAATATGGGATGTAACTCCATGGGTTTTGTGATGTGATGGCCATGCTGCACTAGGCCTGCCCAGAAGCCCATTTCGGTGCTAGTATGAGGCTGCGGGCTCTTTCTTCCCTCTCTAGGGTGAACTTCTCCTCCATCCTCCGCTCCTTCGCATGGACTAGACCCAGACATTGTCCTGGAATGATTGAGCAGGATCCACTGGTCTATCGCTGTCCTGGACCGCTCACTGTACTGAACTCACGTTCTCTCCATACAGAGGCTAGCCTCAACTACTCTTTCTTCCTCTTAGCAGAGAGGCTGGACAAGGGTGAGCTCTACCTTCCGTTCTGTAAAGAGTGTGTGGTGGATTAACCCTTAGGCAGAAAGGGGAAATGCCAGCACTGCCAGTTTAAAAAAAAATTTACATGTAAAATTTAAATTTACATGTAAATCCTGATACAAAATCAAACTGCGGTGCAAAAAATGTAGGGCGAGACCATGGGGAGGTGACCCTCCTACTGATCTGTCATGTTTCCAATAATGATACGGCCCAGTCACCTCAGATCTCCTTCTCCTCCCATCTCCTTTTCTTCCAATCTCCTTCTCTTCCGATCTCCTTCTCTTCCAATCTCCTTCTCTTCCGGTCTCCTTCTCCTCTGATCTCCTTCTCTTCCAATCTCCTTCTCCTCCGATCTCCTTCTCCTCTGATCTCCTTCTCCTCCGATCTCCTTCTCCTCCGATCTCCTTCTCCTCCGATCTCCTTCTCTTCCGATCTCCTTCTCTGCCGATCTCCTTCTCTTCCGATCTCCTTCTCTTCCGATCTCTTTCTCTTCCGATCTCCTCCTCCGATCTCCTTCTCCTCTGATCTCCTTCTCCTCTGATCTCCTTCTCCTCTGATCTCCTTCTCTTCCGATCTCTTTCTCTTCCGATCTCCTCCTCCGATCTCCTTCTCCTCTGATCTCCTTCTCCTCCGATCTCCTTCTCTTCCGATCTCCTTCTCCTCCGATCTCCTTCTCCTCTGATCTCCTTCTCCTCTGATCTCCTTCTCCTCTGATCTCCTTCTCTTCCGATCTCCTTCTCCTCCGATCTCCTTCTCCTCCGATCTCCTCCTCCGATCTCCTTCTCCTCCGATCTCCTTCTCCTCCGATCTCCTTCTCCTCTGATCTCCTTCTCCTCTGATCTCCTTCTCCTCTGATCTCCTTCTCTTCCGATCTCCTTCTCCTCCGATCTCCTTCTCCTCCGATCTCCTCCTCCGATCTCCTTCTACTCTGATCTCTTTCTCTTCCGATCTCCTCTTCTGATCTCCTCCTCCTCTGAACTTCTTCTCTTTCTCCTTTTGCTTCTTTTTAACTTTTAAAGATAAATTCTCTGGGATCTAAATAAAGTGTGAACTCTGAGCCGGAGACAACAGCCGGGGATAAAGCGTGCGGAGGTTTATGTGGCTTTTATATGCGCTCCATCAGAGTGACTGTAAAAAGCTGAGTGCCATTCAGTGGGATCCGGCTTTATGGAGACATTCGCACTTCTGCGCCAGACGATACGTTTTATGGCGCTCAATGTATAAACGCGTTTTGACGACTCTGGGGAAGATCGAGAAAATCTAATCATTATCCTTCATATCCCAAAAATAGTAAAGACAGAATGATGGAAGACCGCAGAAAAAGTTTTACAAGAATTTGACAGAAATATTTAAAGTGTACCCGTCATTTTAAAAGCTCTTTAAAAAACAACTGCAAGATTATGTTACATTCACCCTTCAGAGTGGTGACAAGGTCATTTTTTATCTTTCACTGCTGATACTGCTTCCCTGCGAGATCCTCCATGATGCACAGATATTTCTCATTTTTTTCTATTTAAGGGCAGGGGAAGGAAGTACCTCTGTGTGTACTGCTGGCAAGCAGCCAAGCTCTGGGCTGCTTGCCAGCAGTATACACAAATGTACTTCCTTCCTTATTTCTCTGGCTAATTCAAAGCACCTACTTTTCTCAGCTTTTCCATGACATTGGGGTGAAGAAAGCTTAAATCTAGCTAGCAGTACACTTACGGGTACTTCCTCCATTATTTCTCTGTTCAATCAAAGCACCTACTCTTCTCTGCTATGCCATGATATAGTGCTAAAGAAAGCTCATTCTCTCTATTTCAGAGCGTGGGGGAAGGAAGAGCCTGTGGGTGTACTGCTGGCAAGCAGCCAAGCTCTTTGCTGCTTGCCAGCAGTACACACACAGGTACTTCCTCCCTTGTTTCTCTTGCACCTACTCTTCTCTGCTATGCCATGACATTGTGCTTAAAAAAGCTAATTCTTGCCAGCTGTACAAACACAGGTACTTCCTCCCAGATTTTTCTGGTCAATCAATGCACCTTCTCTTCTTTGCTATGCCATTATATAGTGCTAATGAAACATCGTTCTCTCTATTTCAGAGTATGGGGGAGGAAGTGCCTGTGTGTGTACTGCTGGCAAGCAGCCAAGCTCTGGGCTGTTTGCCATCAGTACACACAGGTACTTCCTCTCTTATTTCTGAAGCCAATCAAAGCACCTAGTCTTCTCTGCTATGCCATGGTTAGCTTCAGAAATAAGGGAACTGTGTGTGAACTGCTGGCAACCCGCCTGGACTACTTTCCAGCAATACACACACAGGTACTTTCTTTCCCGCCCCCTAAAATAGAGAGTACAAGCTTTCATTAGCACTATGTCATGGCATAGCAGAGAAGAGTAGGTGCTTTGACACAGTGCTGAAGAAAGTTCAATGGACTGAACAGGCTTGTACTGTGCTGGTCTGGCGATTTACACAGTACAGTACTAGATGGCATGTGGGGGGGGTTACTAATGCAAGTGTGTAAGGTGCTATGTGAGAAGAAATAAAAGAAAGTGCAGCAGCACAGCAAGAAAATGTTACACTAAGCACAAGGGAGAGAGACAACAATGCAGAATTGTGTACATATAACAGAAGCTGTCCAGAGCTCTATGGGTGGATAAGGGATGAGTGGAAGCCTAGATTAACCTTTAAGGAACAGGATGAATTATATTCATCAGGCAGACAGGCTCAGCTTCTAGATACACAGTCCAGGCTTTTTCAAGCTTTTTCCTTTTTCTGCACATTCCATGTTATATTCTTGTATATAGGGGCAGTATTATAGTAGTTATATTCTTGCATATAGGAGAGTATTATAGTAGTTATATTCTTGTATATAGGAGCAGTATTATAGTAGTTATATTCTTGTATATAGGAGCAGTATTATAGTAGTTATATTCTTGTATGTAGGGGCAGTATTATAGTAGTTATATTCTTGTATATAGGAGCAGTATTATAGTAGTTATATTCTTGTATATAGGGGCAGTATTATAGTAGTTATATTCTTGTATATAGGAGCAGTATTATAGTAGTTATATTCTTGTATATAGGAGCAGTATTATAGTGGTTATATTCTTGTATATAGGAGCAGTATTATAGTAGTTATATTCTTGTATATAGGAGCAGTATTATAGTAGTTATATTCTTGTATATAGGAGCAGTATTATAGTAGTTATATTCTTGTATATAGGAGCAGTATTATAGTAGTTATATTCTTGTAGCTAGGAGCAGTATTATAGTAGTTATATACTTGTATATAGGAGCAGTATTATAGTAGTTATATTCTTGTATATAGGAGCAGTATTATAGTAGTTATATTCTTGATTAAAGGAGCAGTATTATAGTAGTTATATTCTTGTATATAGGAGCAGTATTATAGTAGTTATATTCTTGTATAAAGGAGCAGTATTATAGTAGTTATATTCTTGTATAAAGGAGCAGTATTATAGTAGTTATATTCTTATATATAGGAGCAGTATTATAGTAGTTATATTCTTGTGTATAGGAGCAGTATTATAGTAGTTATATTCTTGTATATAGGAGCAGTATTATAGTAGTTATATTCTTGTATATAGGAGCAGTATTATAGTACTTATATTCTTGTATATAGGAGCAGTATTATAGTAGTTATATTCTTGTGTATAGGAGCAGTATTATAGTATTTATATTCTTGTATATAGGAGCAGTATTATAGTAGTTATATTCATGTATATAGGAGCAGTATTATAGTAGTTATATTCTTGTATATAGGGGCAGTATCATAGTAGTTATATTCTTGTATATAGGAGCAGTACTATAGTAGTTATATTCTTGTATATAGGAGCAGTATTATAGTAGTTATATTCTTGTATATAGGAGCAGTATTATAGTAGTTATATTCTTGTATATAGGAGGCAATATTATAGTAGTTATATTCTTGTATATAGAAGCAGTATTATAGTAGTTATATTCTTGTATATAGGAGCAGTATTATAGTAGTTATATTCTTGTATATAGGAGCAGTATTATTGTAGTTATATTCTTGTATATAGGGGCAGTATTATAGTAGATATTTTCTTGTATATAGGGGGCAGTATTATAGTAGTTATATTCTTGTATATATGAGCGGTATTATAGTAGTTATATTCTTGTATATAGGAGCAGTATTATAGTAGTTATAGTCCTTTATATAGGAGCAGTATTATAGTAGTTATATTCTTGTATATAGGAGCAGTATTATAGTAGTTATATTCTTGTATATAGGAGGCAGTATTATAGTAGTTATATTCTTGTATATAGGAGCAGTATTATAGTAGTTATATTCTTGTATATAGGAGCAGTATTATAGTAGTTATATTCTTGTATATAGGAGGCAGTCTTATAGTAGTTATATTGTTGTATATAGGAGGCAGTATTATAGTAGTTATATTCTTGTATATAGGAAGCAGTATTATAGTAGTTATATTATTGTATATAGGAGCAGTATTATAGTAGTTATATTCTTGTATATACAGGAGAAGTATTATAGTAGTTATATTCTTGTATATAGGGGCAGTATTATAGTAGTGATATTCTTGTATATAGGAGCAGTATTATAGTAGTTATATTCTTGTATATAGGAGCAGTATTATAGTAGTTATATTCTTGTATATATGGAGCAGTATTATAGCAGTTATATTCTTGTATATAGGAGCAGTATTATAGTAGTTATATTCTTGTATATAGGAGCAGTACTATAGTAGTTATATTCTTGTATATAGGAGCAGTATTATAGTAGTTATATTCTTGTATATAGGGGCAGTATCATAGTAGTTATATTCTTGTATATAGGAGCAGTACTATAGTAGTTATATTCTTGTATATAGGAGCAGTATTATAGTAGTTATATTCTTGTATATAGGAGCAGTATTATAGTAGTTATATTCTTGTATATAGGAGGCAATATTATAGTAGTTATATTCTTGTATATAGAAGCAGTATTATAGTAGTTATATTCTTGTATATAGGAGCAGTATTATAGTAGTTATATTCTTGTATATAGGAGCAGTATTATTGTAGTTATATTCTTGTATATAGGAGGCAGTATTATAGTAGTTATATTCTTGTATATAGGAGGCAGTATTATAGTAGATATATTCTTGTATATAGGAGCAGTATTATAGTAGTTATATTCTTGTATATAGGAGCAGTATTATAGTAGTTATATTCTTGTATATAGGAGCAGTATTATAGTAGTTATATTCTTGTATATAGGAGCAGTATTATAGTAGTTATATTCTTGTATATAGGAGCAGTATTATAGTAGTTATATTCTTGTATATATGGAGCAGTATTATAGTAGTTATATTCTTGTATATAGGAGGCAGTCTTATAGTAGTTATATTGTTGTATATAGGAGGCAGTATTATAGTAGTTATATTCTTGTATATAGGAGGCAGTATTATAGTAGTTATATTATTGTATATAGGAGCAGTATTATAGTAGTTATATTCTTGTATATACAGGAGCAGTATTATAGTAGTTATATTCTTGTATATAGGGGCAGTATTATAGTAGTGATATTCTTGTATATAGGAGCAGTATTATAGTAGTTATATTCTTGTATATAGGAGCAGTATTATAGTAGTTATATTCTTGTATATATGGAGCAGTATTATAGCAGTTATATTCTTGTATATAGGAGCAGTATTATAGTAGTTATATTCTTGTATATAGGAGCAGTACTATAGTAGTTATATTCTTGTATATAGGAGCAGTATTATAGTGGTTATATTCTTGTATATAGGAGGCAGTATTATAGTAGTTATATTCTTGTATATAGGAGCAGTATTTTAGTGGTTATATTCTTGTATATAGGAGGCAGTATTATAGTAGTTATATTCTTGTATATAGGAGCAGTATTATAGTGGTTTTATTCTTGTATATAGGAGGCAGTATTATAGTAGTTATATTCTTGTATATAGGAGCAGTATTATAGTAGTTATATTCTTGTATATAGGAGCAGTATTATAGTAGATATATTCTTGTATATAGGAGCAGTATTATAGTAGTTATATTCTTGTATATAGGAGCAGTATTATAGTAGATATATTCTTGTATATAGGAGCAGTATTATAGTGGTTATATTCTTGTATATAGGAGCAGTATTATAGTAGTTATATTCTTGTATATAGGGGCAGTATTATAGTAGTGATATTCTTGTATATAGGAGCAGTATTATAGTAGTTATATTCTTGTATATAGGAGCAGTATTATAGTAGTTATATTCTTGTATATATGGAGCAGTATTATAGCAGTTATATTCTTGTATATAGGAGCAGTGTTATAGTAGTTATATTCTTGTATATAGGAGCAGTACTATAGTAGTTATATTCTTGTATATAGGAGCAGTATTATAGTAGTTATATTCTTGTATATAGGAGCAGTATTTTAGTGGTTATATTCTTGTATATAGGAGCAGTATTATAGTAGTTATATTCCTGTATATAGGAGCAGTATTATAGTAGTTATGTTCTTGTATCTAGGAGGCAGTATTATAGTAGTTATATTCTTGTATATAGGAGCAGTATTATAGTAGTTATATTCTTGTATATAGGGGGCAGTATTATAGTAGTTATATTCATGTATATAGGAGCAGTATTATAGTAGTTATATTCTTGTATATAGGAGCAGTATTATAGTAGTTATATTCTTGTATATAGGGGCAGTATTATAGTAGTTATATTCTTGTATATAGGAGCAGTATTATAGTAGTTATATTCTTGTATATAGGAGCAGTATTATACTAGTTATATTCTTGTATATAGGAGCAGTATTATAGTAGTTATATTCTTGTATATAGGAGCAGTATTATAGTAGTTATATTCTTGTATATAGGGGCAGTATTATAGTAGTTATATTCTTGTATATAGTAGGCAGTATTATAGTAGTTATATTCTTGTATATAGTAGGCAGTATTATAGTTGTTATATTCTTGTATATAGGAGCAGTATTATTGTAGTTATATTCTTGTATATAGGGGCAGTATTATAGTAGTTATAGTCCTTTATATAGGAGCAGTATTATAGTAGTTATATTCTTGTATATAGGAGCAGTATTATAGTAGTTATATTCTTGTATATAGGAGCAGTATTATAGTAGTTATATTCTTGTATATAGGAGGAAGTATTATAGTAGTTATATTCTTGTATATAGGAGCAGTATTATAGTAGTTATATTCTTGTATATAGGAGGCAGTATTATAGTAGTAATATTCTTGTATATAGGAGGCAGTATTATAGTAGTTATATTCTTGTATATAGGAGCAGTATTATAGTAGTTATATTGTATATAGGAGCAGTATTATAGTAGTTATATTCTTGTATATAGGAGCAGTATTATAGTAGTTATATTCTTGTATATAGGAGCAGTATTATAGTAGTTATATTCTTGTATATAGGAGCAGTATTATAGTAGTTATAGTCCTTTATATAGGAGCAGTATTGTATAAAGCCTGATGGGCTGTATTTGTGCGAGGGGCGGAAGTAATTATCGCTCCCTGCACTTCCAGGTGGGGCTCATTGGGAACAGGTGGGGGCGTGTGTATATAACTCCTCCCTCTCCTACAGGGGCGGAGCTCGTGTCGTTTGTGGAATCTCTGCTTCCTGGGTCTGGTGTTTGAATCTCCCACAAAAATCTTCAGAGCTGCTGCTCACGGTGCGGAGGCCTCGCTGATCATGGGTCTGGGGGGTGCAGGCGCGGCATCCTGGCAGCTCCGCTGACTGTCTTATCTGGGGATGTCTCACTCTGATTATAAGGTAATATTAGGCAGGTATGGTGCGGCCTCAGCATTTCGCGCAGCCCGCTAGCTGCCTCATGGCGACATGTGGACCGCCCGCAACCCGCACAGCTACAATTGTCTATGCCCTTGGGACAGGTTGCGGCAGCTGCCCAGTCCTCGTTAGGCGGTCCTGTCAGCTTGTCTGCTATCGTTAATCTAAAGTTTAATGCAATGCTCTGCGGAGGGTTGTTTCAATATAACGTTTGCTGTATACAGTGTGGTGCAATGCTCTGCAAAGAGTCGTTTGAATATAACTTTTGTTGTGTGCTGCGGTGCTCTGCCTGGTATACGGTGCCCTTGCAGTATACGGTACAGTGTAATGCTCTGCAAAGGGTCTTGTTACAATATAACATGTACTGTATAGTGCAATGCTCTGCAGATAGTTTCGTTACAATATAGTATACATGATATACAGTTATGGTGCAATAATCTGCAGATGGTCTTGTTACAATATAGTATACATGATATACAGCTATGGTGATATGCTCTGCAGATGGTCTCGTTACAATATAGTATACATGATATACAGTTATGGTGTAATACTCTGCAGATGGTCTCGTTACAATATAGTATACATGATATACAGTTATGGTGCAATAATCTGCAGATGGTCTTGTTACAATATAGTATACATGATATACAGTTATGGTGTAATACTCTGCAGCTGGTCTCGTTACAATATAGTATACATGATATACAGTTGTGGTGTAATACTCTGCGGATGGTTTTGTTACAATATAGTATACATGATATACAGCTATGGTGCAATGCTCTGCAGATGGTCTTGTTACAATATAATATATACTATATACAGTATAGTGCTATACTCTGCAGATGGTCTCATTATAAACAAACTTTATACAGTTAGTGCAATGCTCTGCAGATGGGATGGTTTAAATATAACATAATAATATATAGGGCATAGTGCAATGCTCTGCAGAGGGTCGTTACAGTTAGCATGTGCAGTATGGTGCAATGCTCTGCGAAGGGTCTCGCTGCAAGACAGGGTGGCATTTACTGTTTGGTGTGGTGCAATACTCTGCAGAGGATCACATTGCAAGGTAGCATATGCTGTGTGGGGTGATGCAGTGCTCTGCAGAGTGTCTTGTTTCAATATAGTATACAGTAGGGTGCAATGCTCTGTAGAGATATAACATAGGCTACATCCAATTAAATCATAGTATACACAGTGTAATACTCGTTATTTGCACGATCATGGTGTCCATACGGTTCATACGCTTGGTTTATAATGGGTGTACACGCATTACTGGTACAAGGGGCACACGAGTAGAGCATCTGATATAGTTATAATGGGCGTACACGCATTACTGGTACAAGGTGCACACGAGTAGAGCATCTGATATAGTAATAATGGGCGTACACGTATTACTGGTACAAGGTGCACACGAGTAGAGCATCTGATATAGTTATAATGGGCGTACACGTTTTACTGGTACAAGGTGCACACGAGTAGAGCATCTGATATAGTTATAATGGGCGTACACACATTACTGGTACAAGGTGCACACGAGTAGAGCATCTGATATAGTAATAATGGGCGTACACGTATTACTGGTACAAGGGGCACACGAGTAGAGCATCTGATATAGTTATAATGGGCGTACACGTATTACTGGTACAAGGTGCACACGAGTAGAGCATCTGATATAGTTATAATGGGCGTACACGTATTACTGGTACAAGGTGCACACGAGTAGAGCATCTGATATAGTTATAATGGGCGTACACGTATTACTGGTACAAGGTGCACACGAGTAGAGCATCTGATATAGTTATAATGGGCGTACACGCATTACTGGTACAAGGGGCACACGAGTAGAGCATCTGATATAGTTATAATGGGCGTACACGTATTACTGGTACAAGGTGCACACGAGTAGAGCATCTGATATAGTTATAATGGGCGTACACGCATTACTGGTACAAGGTGCACACGAGTAGAGCATCTGATATAGTTATAATGGGCACACACACATTACTGGTACAAGGTGCACACGAGTAGAGCATCTGATATAGTTATAATGGGCGTACACGCATTACTGGTACAAGGGGCACACGAGTAGAGCATCTGATATAGTTATAATGGGCGTACACGTATTACTGGTACAAGGGGCACACGAGTAGAGCATCTGATATAGTTATAATGGGCGTACACGTATTACTGGTACAAGGTGCACACGAGTAGAGCATCTGATATAGTTATAATGGGCGTACACGCATTACTGGTACAAGGGGCACACGAGTAGAGCATCTGATATAGTTATAATGGGCATACACGCATTACTGGTACAAGGGGCACACGAGTAGAGCATCTGATATAGTTATAATGGGCACACACACATTACTGGTACAAGGTGCACACGAGTAGAGCATCTGATATAGTTATAATGGGCGTACACGCATTACTGGTACAAGGTGCACACGAGTAGAGCATCTGATATAGTTATAATGGGCGTACACGCATTACTGGTACAAGGTGCACACGAGTAGAGCATCTGATATAGTTATAATGGGCGTACACGCATTACTGGTACAAGGTGCACACGAGTAGAGCATCTGATATAGTTATAATGGGCGTACACGTTTTACTGGTACAAGGTGCACACGAGTAGAGCATCTGATATAGTTATAATGGGCGTACACGTATTACTGGTACAAGGTGCACACGAGTAGAGCATCTGATATAGTTATAATGGGCGTACACGTATTACTGGTACAAGGTGCACACGAGTAGAGCATCTGATATAGGAATAATGGGCGTACACGTATTACTGGTACAAGGTGCACACGAGTAGAGCATCTGATATAGTTATAATGGGCGTACGCGTATTACTGGTACAAGGTGCACACGAGTAGAGCATCTGATATAGTTATAATGGGCGTACACGCATTACTGGTACAAGGGGCACACGAGTAGAGCATCTGATATAGTTATAATGGGCGTACACGCATTACTGGTACAAGGGGCACACGAGTAGAGCATCTGATATAGTTATAATGGGCGTACACGCATTACTGGTACAAGGGGCACACGAGTAGAGCATCTGATATAGTTATAATGGGCGTACACGCATTACTGGTACAAGGGGCACACGAGTAGAGCATCTGATATAGTTATAATGGGCGTACACGCATTACTGGTACAAGGTGCACACAAGTAGAGCATCTGATATAGTTATAATGGGCGTACACGTATTACTGGTACAAGGTGCACACGAGTAGAGCATCTGATATAGTTATAATGGGCGTACACGCATTACTGGTACAAGGTGCACACGAGTAGAGCATCTGATATAGTTATAATGGGCACACACACATTACTGGTACAAGGTGCACACGAGTAGAGCATCTGATATAGTTATAATGGGTGTACACGCATTACTGGTACAAGGGGCACACGAGTAGAGCATCTGATATAGTTATAATGGGCGTACACGTATTACTGGTACAAGGTGCACACGAGTAGAGCATCTGATATAGTTATAATGGGCGTACACGTATTACTGGTACAAGGTGCACACGAGTAGAGCATCTGATATAGTTATAATGGGCGTACACGCATTACTGGTACAAGGGGCACACGAGTAGAGCGTCTGATATAGTTATAATGGGCGTACACGTATTACTGGTACAAGGGGCACACGAGTAGAGCATCTGATATAGTTATAATGGGCATACACGCATTACTGGTACAAGGGGCACACGAGTAGAGCATCTGATATAGTTATAATGGGCACACACACATTACTGGTACAAGGTGCACACGAGTAGAGCATCTGATATAGTTATAATGGGCGTACACGCATTACTGGTACAAGGTGCACACGAGTAGAGCATCTGATATAGTTATAATGGGCGTACACGCATTACTGGTACAAGGTGCACACGAGTAGAGCATCTGATATAGTTATAATGGGCGTACACGCATTACTGGTACAAGGTGCACACGAGTAGAGCATCTGATATAGTTATAATGGGCGTACACGCATTACTGGTACAAGGGGCACACGAGTAGAGCATCTGATATAGTTATAATGGGCGTACACGTATTACTGGTACAAGGTGCACACGAGTAGAGCATCTGATATAGTTATAATGGGCGTACACGTATTACTGGTACAAGGTGCACACGAGTAGAGCGTCTTCACGGTTTGATAACTCAATAAATTTCTTATCGTTCGTACTCTCATGGTTAATTCATATGCTAATGGCACACTGCTCGTACGTGCATAGTATGTATACAGTTTCATGTGCTAATATCATTATATACGGTACATATACTCACTGACGATACATTCACAGCATTTATACTGTGCAAACTCGTTTATGCTGTTCACCTCATGGTTATTCTCTCACTCGCTGGTGTTTTACACGGTCCACAAACTTGGCTTTTATGCTGTTCACATGTTCACGGTCTTACGTTCTTTCTACCATGTTACGTTCATGGCAATCAAACACCTCGTAATTATCACTGGTTCATACGCTCAAAGTATCATTCGGTTCATGTTAATGGTATTTCATACTGGTTACGGCAGTATACTGCCTATGGTGTTCATACACTCATGGCAGTTATAGTGGTCACACGCTCACGGTTCTTAAGTTGTTCACATGTTCACCGCATTCATACACGCAGGGTTCATACGGTTCATACGCTCCTGGCAGTTATATTGGTTACACGGTCATGGTTTTGTTGTTCACACGTTCACCGCATTCATACATGCAGGGTTCATATGCTCATGGCAGTTATATTGGTCACACGGTTATGGTTTGTTGTTCATCGCATTCATACACGCAGGGTTCATACGCTCCTGGCAGTTATATTGGTTACACAGTCATTGTTTTGTTGTTCACACGTTCACCGCATTCATACACGCAGGGTTCATACGCTCATGGCAGTTATATTGGTCACACGGTTATGGTTTGTTGTTCATCGCATTCATACACGCAGGGTTCATACATTCAGGGCAGTTATATTTGGTTACACGGTCATTGTTTTGTTGTTCACACGTTCACCGCATTCATACACGCAGGGTTCATACATTCAGGGCAGTTATATTTGGTTACACGGTCATGGTTTTGTTGTTCACACGTTCGCCGCATTCATACACGCAGGGTTCATACGCTCCTGGCAGTTATATTTGGTTACACAGTCATTCTTTTGTTGTTCACACGTTCACCGCATTCATACACGCAGGGTTCATACGCTCATGGCAGTAATATTGGTTACACGGTTATGGTTTTGTTGTTCACACGTACACCGCATTCATACACGCAGGTTTCTAATGGTTCACACACATAGTGACATGCTGTTTCGTGCAGTTGTGGCCACGCGCTCATAGCATGTTCACAGCATTATACTGCTCATAGTACTCATACCTCATAGCGTCATACCACATATTAATTCGTAGCACATATGCTCGACACTTATACTGCACATGTACTTGTAGCATTTATACTACACATACACATGGCCTACATCAGGCACATACACTCTTAGCATTGATACCGCAAGTATACTCATAGCATTATACTGCTCATAGTATCATACCACTATACGCTCATAGCATTTATACCACATATACGCTCGTTGTATTCATACCACAGACATGTTCACGTCATGTATATTGCACATAGAATTGTAGCAATACACTACACGGACATTCGTAGCATTCATTCTGTACATACGATGGTAGTAATTATTATGCTGACACGTTGTAGTACTTCTGCGTACATGTAGCATTCATTCTGTTATGTTATCTGCACTAACATCCATAGCGTTTACTGTACATGGGTAATGGTATGTATTCTGCATGTTCATCCATAGCTTCCCGTAGCTTTTACTGTACGTATGTTCATAGCATTCATTCTGTGTATTCGTTCATAGTCTTTTATACGGAAATTTCACTCAGGTTTGTCAGGATTTAGCCCTATTGCCTGACTCCTCTTCAGGTTAAGGGGTCAATGTCGGTTGCTACTGACTCGTTCAGAGCAACCGCATTGTTGTTTATTGTCATGACCTGACAAGTTCTCAGGTCAGATACAACCTCCTCTGTTGTATTTCACGACTACGTTATCAGTTATAGTACACATATTTAACTATCCGGCACAGGTACTCGTTCAAGGGTGGTCATCATTTTAGTGGCACTAATCGGCTGTTCAATACCCGATCACCTGACTCGTTCCTTCAGGGGTTGAATCGCGGTTGTCACTGACTCACATTCAGAGCAACCAATTTCAGGAATAGTCACAATGTTACTCTGTTGCCTGACTCCTCTTCAGGTTAAGGGGTAAGTTGGTTGCTACTGACTCGTATTCAGAGCAATTTTGTCGTTGGTGTATTTGTTATGACCTGTCACGTTTTCAGGTCCGATACAACATCGTCTGTTGTATTTCTCGATTACGTTATTTCGTTATAGTACACAGATTCAACTCTCTGGCATAGTTGCACGTTACGCTCATAGTCTGGTTACGTTCATAGCTTTATTTTGTTGTACTGCACATGGGTAACAGTTTTTCAGCATTTCCATCCTTAGAGTCTACACTACACATATGCTCCCGTAGCTTTACTGTACTCGTGCTCATAGCTTCCATACTGCATATTCGTGCATAATGTTTATACGGAAAGCTTATACAGCTTTGTTAGGATGTTGCCCTATTTGCCTGACTCCTTCAGCTTAAGGGGTTAATGTCGGTTGCTACCGACGAATTTTCAGAGCAATTACATTGTGGTTTATTGTGATGACCTGAGACGTTCTCAGGACAGATACAGCCTCCTCCGTGGTATTTCATGACCACGTTATCAGTTACTTATAGTAGACATATTCAACTATCCGGCATAGATGCACGTTGCCTTTTAAGGAGGGTCGGCATTTAGTGGCAGATATATTGTGTATATAATACAGTTACATGACTCATTTCTTTAGGATCGGGGATTGAATCGTGGTTGCTGCTGTCTCATTTCAGAGCAATTGATTTGACATGGTTGTGTATCTGTCACGTTTCAGATCGCATACAATCTCACTATGGCATTTCACACTTACGTAGTTGAAAAAAAAAAAAAATAAGTGGTTTACAAAGACCTGTGACGTTTACAGGCACAATGATTTCACAAAGACCTGTCATGTCTACAGGCTTGATGGTTTCGCGGGGACCTGTGACGGGTTCAGGCACAACGGTGTCACAAAGACCTGTCAGGTCTACAGGCATGATGGTTCGCCTAAACACTGGTCACGTCTACAGGCACGTTGCTCACGCAGGGACCTGTCATCTGCAACGGGTCATCACTTCCAAGTCCAGTTGGGTCAGTACATTGGCTAGGTAGGTATGTCTGTTGTTACTGTCTCAATCAGGTAAGGTGCCTTCGTGAACCTTGTCAGGCGACATGACCCACACGGTCTATCAGGTAGATAGGTATTTCTTGTCATTTACCTGTCAGTTTAGTTTTTGCCTCTTAAATAGCAGGGGATTGGTGCTTGTCAGACCTGCCATGAAGTTAGCCTTTTCGTGTCTATTTGAAGTAATGTCACAAGTAGGGATGGTGATAGGTATAGTTCAGTTAGTATATTTGGCAGGGAAGGTTATTCTCAGGTTGATTCTTTACAGATGGACGTTTCTACCACGGTTTCAAAGGTATGGTTACCACCTCTAGTAGTCACTAGTTGGTCAGGGCTACTCTTTGAGCACACTAGGTATAGTGTACTTCGGGTAGGTGAAGATTGATGCTGGATGTAGGATGTGTTATTTCAGGAATTGTATTCATCCTAGCATGGTGGCTTTTTGCCCTCTATAGGCCCTCATTGCGCGGTTATGGCACAACTCAGACCGCTATGCTAGGGTAAGATCTTGTATAGGTATGTAGGCAATCTGTCCTGTCACTAGTACACGTATGGAGCCCCGATCACAAATAGTAGTTATATTCTTGTATATAGGAGCAGTATTATAGTAGTTATATTCTTGTATATAGGAGCAGTATTATAGTAGATATATTCTTGTATATAGGAGCAGTATTATAGTAGTTATATTCTTGTATATAGGAGCAGTATTATAGTAGTTATATTCTTGTATATAGGAGCGGTATTATAGTAGTTATATTCTTGTATATAGGAGCAGTATTATAGTAGTTATATTCTTGTATATAGGGGCAGTATTATAGTAGTTATATTCTTGTATATAGGAGCAGTATTATAGTAGTTATATTCTTGTATATAGGAGCAGTATTATAGTAGTTATATTCTTGTATATATGAGCAGTATTATAGTAGTTATATTCTTGTATATAGGAGCAGTATTATAGTAGTTATATTCTTGTATATAGGAGCAGTATTATAGTAGTTATATTTTCTTGTATATAGGAGCGGTATTATAGTAGTTATATTCTTGTATATAGGAGCGGTATTATAGTAGTTATATTCTTGTATATAGGAGCGGTATTATAGTAGTTATATTCTTGTATATAGGAGCAGTATTATAGTAGTTATATTTTCTTGTATATAGGAGCGGTATTATAGTAGTTACATTCTTGTATATAGGGGCATTATTATAGTAGATATATTCTTGTATATAGGAGCAGTATTATAGTAGGTATATTCTTGTATATAGGAGGCAGTATTATAGTAGTTATATTCTTGTATATAGGAGGCAGTATTATAGTAGTTATATTCTTGTATATAGGAGCAGTATTATAGTAGATATATTCTTGTATATAGGAGCAGTATTATAGTAGTTATATTCTTGTATATAGGAGCAGTATTATAGTAGTTATATTCTTGTATATAGGAGCAGTATTATAGTAGTTATATTCTTGTATATAGGAGCAGTATTATAGTAGTTATATTCTTGTATATAGGAGCAGTATTATAGTAGTTATATTCTTGTATATAGGAGCAGTATTATAGTAGTTATATTCTTGTATATAGGAGCAGTATTATAGTAGTTATATTCTTGTATATAGGAACAGTAATATAGTAGTTATATTCTTGTATATAGGGGGCAGTATTATAGTAGGTATATTCTTGTATATAGGAGCAGTCTTATAGTAGTTATATTCTTGTATATAGGAGCAGTCTTATAGTAGTTATATTCTTGTATATAGGAGCAGTATTATAGTAGTTATATTCTTGTATATAGGGAGCAGTATTATAGTAGTTATATTCTTGTATATAGGAGCAGTATTATAGTAGTTATATTCTTGTATATAGGAGCAGTATTATAGTAGTTATATTCTTGTATATAGGAGGCAGTATTATAGTAGTTATATTCTTGTATATAGGAGCAGTATTATAGTAGTTATATTCTTGTATATAGGAGCAGTATTATAGTAGTTATATTCTTGTATATAGGGAGCAGTATTATAGTAGTTATATTCTTGTATATAGGAGCAGTATTATAGTAGTTATATTCTTGTATATAGGAGCAGTATTATAGTAGTTATATTCTTGTATATAGGGAGCAGTATTATAGTAGTTATATTCTTGTATATAGGGGCAGTATTATAGTAGTTATATTCTTGTATATAGGAGTGGTATTATAGTAGTTATATTCTTGTATATAGGAGTAGTATTATAGTAGTTATATTCTTGTACATAGGAGGTAGTATTATAGTAGTTATATTCATGTATATAGGAGCAGTATTATAGTAGTTATATTCTTGTATATAGGAGCGGTATTATAGTAGTTATATTCTTGTATATAGGAGCAGTATTATAGTAGGTATATTCTTGTATATAGGGGGCAGTATTATAGTAGTTATATTCTTGTATAGGGAGCAGTATTATAGTAGTTATATTCTTTTATATAGGAGCAGTATTATAGTAGTTATATTCTTGTATATAGGAGCAGTATTATAGTAGTTATATTCTTGTATATAGGAGCAGTATTATAGTAGTTATATTCTTGTATATAGGAGCAGTATTATAGTAGTTATATTCTTGTATATAGGAGCAGTATTATAGTAGTTATATTCTTGTATATAGGAGCAGTATTATAGTAGTTATATTCTTGTATATAGGAGCAGTATTATAGTAGTTATATTCTTGTATATAGGAACAGTAATATAGTAGTTATATTCTTGTATATAGGGGGCAGTATTATAGTAGGGATATTCTTGTATATAGGAGCAGTCTTATAGTAGTTATATTCTTGTATATAGGAGCAGTCTTATAGTAGTTATATTCTTGTATATAGGAGCAGTATTATAGTAGTTATATTCTTGTATATAGGGAGCAGTATTATAGTAGTTATATTCTTGTATATAGGAGCAGTATTATAGTAGTTATATTCTTGTATATAGGAGCAGTATTATAGTAGTTATATTCTTGTATATAGGAGGCAGTATTATAGTAGTTATATTCTTGTATATAGGAGCAGTATTATAGTAGTTATATTCTTGTATATAGGAGCAGTATTATAGTAGTTATATTCTTGTATATAGGGAGCAGTATTATAGTAGTTATATTCTTGTATATAGGAGCAGTATTATAGTAGTTATATTCTTGTATATAGGAGCAGTATTATAGTAGTTATATTCTTGTATATAGGGAGCAGTATTATAGTAGTTATATTCTTGTATATAGGGGCAGTATTATAGTAGTTATATTCTTGTATATAGGAGCAGTATTATAGTAGTTATATTCTTGTATATAGGAGCAGTATTATAGTAGTTATATTCTTGTATATAGGAGTAGTATTATAGTAGTTATATTCTTGTACATAGGAGGTAGTATTATAGTAGTTATATTCATGTATATAGGAGCAGTATTATAGTAGTTATATTCTTGTATATAGGAGCGGTATTATAGTAGTTATATTCTTGTATATAGGAGCAGTATTATAGTAGGTATATTCTTGTATATAGGGGGCAGTATTATAGTAGTTATATTCTTGTATAGGGAGCAGTATTATAGTAGTTATATTCTTTTATATAGGAGCAGTATTATAGTAGTTATATTCTTGTATATAGGAGCAGTATTATAGTAGTTATATTCTTGTATATAGTAGCAGTATTATAGTAGTTATATTCTTGTATATAGGGGCATTATTATAGTAGATATATTCTTGTATATAGGAGCAGTATTATAGTAGTTATATTCTTGTATATAGGGAGCAGTATTATAGTAGTTATATTCTTGTATATAGGGGCAGTATTATAGTAGTTATATTCTTATATATAGGGAGCAGTATTATAGTAGTTATATTCTTGTATATAGGAGCAGTATTATAGTAGGTATATTCTTGTATATAGGAGCAGTATTATAGTAGTTATATTCTTGTATATAGGAGTAGTATTATAGTAGTTATATTCTTTTATATAGGAGCAGTATTATAGTAGATATATTCTTGTATATAGGAGTAGTATTATAGTAGTTATATTCTTGTATATAGGGGGCAGTATTATAGTAGTTATATTCTTGTATATAGGAGCAGTATTATAGTAGGTATATTCTTGTATATAGGAGCAGTATTATAGTAGTTATATTCTTGTATATAGGAGTAGTATTATAGTAGTTATATTCTTTTATATAGGAGCAGTATTATAGTAGATATATTCTTGTATATAGGAGCAGTATTATAGTAGTTATATTCTTGTATATAGGAGCAGTATTATAGTAGTTATATTCTTGTATATAGGAGCAGTATTATAGTAGTTATATTCTTTTATATAGGGAGCAGTATTATAGTAGTCATATTCTTGTATATAGGAGGCAGTATTATAGTAGTTATATTCTTGTATGTAGGAGGAGTATTATAGTAGATATATTCTTGTATATAGGAGCAGTATTATAGTAGTTATATTCTTGTATATAGGAGCAGTATTATAGTAGTTATATTCTTGTATATAGGAGCAGTATTATAGTAGTTATATTCTTGTATATAGGAGGCAGTATTATAGTAGATATATTCTTGTATATAGGAGCAGTATTATAGTAGTTATATTCTTGTATATAGGAGTAGTATTATAGTAGTTATATTCCTGTATATAGGAGCAGTATTATAGTAGTTATATTCTTGTATATAGGAGTAGTATTATAGTAGTTATATTCTTGTATATAGGAGCAGTATTATAGTAGTTATATTCCTGTATATAGGGAGCAGTATTATAGTAGTTATATTCTTGTATATAGGAGGCAGTATTATAGTCGTTGTAGTTATCTCCTCGGAGCCACTATCATATTAGTTATTCTCTTATCTTTATAGACTATTTTATGTCTTCCCTGGATCTATGGTACATGGTGTCTGGCAGCAGTGAAGGATCTGGCATTCTGTCAGTGGTTTTTGCGCAGGTAGTCGTCAGTATTGGAGATTTACAGCAGATTATGGAGTGGCCGCCTTTCTCGTCATCTGGCGGGAAGGTGGCAGATATGTTTATAGACGTACATGAGGGACCCTTCTATTGCGCAGTCATCTATTCATGTACGGCCGCGCCAAGCGCCGAAGTCTGAGGTGATTTACGCCGGATTATCCAGTAGTGAACTGGAAAAGGCTTCATGTCATGGGACAAATTCATTTTCATAAATTGCAGGAGACGGAGCGGAGGCGGCAGCTTCTACGTAGGCCGAGATATTATCCGAAAATATCTGGATATAAGAAATAATATAGAGAAGAGAAGGAATTAGTGCCGCACCACAATGGTCTTCAACCTGCGGACCTCCAGATGTTGCCAAACTACAACTCCCAGCATGTCCGGACAGCCAACGGCTGTCCGGGCATGCTGGGAGTTGTAGTTTGGCAACATCTGGAGGTCTGCAAGTTGAAGACCACTTGTATATACTGTATATAATGATATATCCCCTGTATATAGTGTATATAATGATATATCTCCTGTATATAGTGTATATAATGATATATCTCCTGTATATAGTGTATATAATGATATATCTCCTGTATATAGTGTATATAATGATATATATCCTGTATATACTGTATATAATGATATATCTCCTGTATATAGTGTATATAATGATATATCTCCTGTATATAGTGTATATAATGATATATCTCCTGTATATACTGTATATAGTGATATATCTCCTGTATATAGTGATATATCTCCTGTATATAGTGTATATAATGATATATCTCCTGTATATAGTGTATATAATGATATATTTCCTGTATATAGTGTATATAATGATATATCTCCTGTATATAGTGTATATAATGATATATCTCCTGTATATAGTGTATATAATGATATATCTCCTGTATATAGTGTATATAATGATATATCTCCTGTATATAGTGTATATAATGATATATCTCCTGTATATAGTGTATATAATGATATATCTCCTGTATATAGTGTATATAATGATATGTCTCCTGTATATACTGTATATAGTGATATATCTCCTGTATATAGTGATCTATCTCCTGTATATAGTGTGTATAATGATATATCTCCTGTATATAGTGTATATAATGATATGTCTCCTGTATATACTGTATATAGTGATATATCTCCTGTATATAGTGATATATCTCCTCTATATACTGTATATAGTGATATATCTCCTGTATATAGTGATATATCTCCTGTATATAGTGTGTATAATGATAAATCTCATGTATATAGTGTATATAATGATATATTTCCTGTATATAGTGTATATAATGATATGTCTCCTGTATATACTGTATATAGTGATATATCTCCTGTATATAGTGATATATCTCCTGTATATAGTGTGTATAATGATATATCTCCTGTATATAGTGTATATAATGATATGTCTCCTGTATATACTGTATATAGTGATATATCTCCTGTATATAGTGATATATCTCCTCTATATACTGTATATAGTGATATATCTCCTGTATATAGTGATATATCTCCTGTATATAGTGTGTATAATGATATATCTCCTGTATATACTGTATATAGTGATATATCTCCTGTATATAGTGTGTATAATGATATATCTCCTGTATATACTGTATATAATGATATATCTCCTGTATATACTGTATATAATTATATATCTCCTGTATATACTGTATATAGTGATATATCTCCTGTATATACTGTATATAGTGATATATCTCCTGTATATACTGTATATAGTGATATATCTCCTGTATATAGTGTGTATAATGATATATCTCCTGTATATAGTGTATATAGTGATACATCTCCTGTATATACTGTATATAATGATATATCTCCTGTATATAGTGTGTATAATGATATATCTCCTGTATATACTGTATATAGTGATATATCTCCTGTATATAGTGATATATCTCCTGTATATAGTGTGTATAATGATATATCTCCTGTATATACTGTATATAGTGATATATCTCCTGTATATAGTGTGTATAATGATATATCTCCTGTATATACTGTATATAATGATATATCTCCTGTATATACTGTATATAATTATATATCTCCTGTATATACTGTATATAGTGATATATCTCCTGTATATACTGTATATAATGATATATCTCCTGTATATACTGTATATAGTGATATATCTCCTGTATATAGTGTGTATAATGATATATCTCCTGTATATAGTGTATATAGTGATACATCTCCTGTATATACTGTATATAATGATATATCTCCTGTATATAGTGTGTATAATGATATATCTCCTGTATATACTGTATATAGTGATATATCTCCTGTATATAGTGATGTAATTTATAATATTTCCGTCCATCTTATGTCGATCTTTTTATTTTTTATCATTTTCGCCCTTTTTATATTTTCCGTCTTTATCCGTTGCAGATAATGAAATATTCCTGTAAACAATTTTATTACAATGTCATTTATTCTCCAGGTTGTTATTTTCCTCTTTTTATTGTATTTTCTCCTTCGATTCTCCCGGTTTCTGTAATGAGATTATCTTGGGGGGGGGGGCAGATGGTTCCCGGGTCCCGGGGACCCTCCAGAGGACTTTGCTTTATTTCTGGATCATTTTCTTTGTGTCTCCTTTGAATATCTGTCATTGTGGATGGGTCGGGATTCTTTGCCAATTGTATGAAGCCCCTCAGGCCGCCCGCCATATTGGATGCCATGGATCTCCTGCCAGACGGCAGATGGTACATGACAGGTCCGGTTCTTATCAGGAGGACACGTATCTCATCCAGCAGACGATGGCGCAGATATTATATCTTCCCGCTATGACGCTGCGTCTATGAGGGAGGCGGACGCACCGCACAAGGCGATCTTTGTAGGATAAGTTGAGTTTTATCACTTTATAAATTGCTTTTTTTATTTTCAACCAAGACAAGTGGGGAAATAAGATTATTTCTATTATGTGCCTCAACATCAAAAGAACAGAATAAGATCCTCCTTATCATCGCCCTACATAATCTAAGCGATATCGAAGAGCGCCACCATATTTACACCTCATGGACTACCTCCTCAAGGAATGTGTCTGTGTTAATAAGCCAATATCATTTCTGACCACATGATGCGCTGTTATATGCTAAAAACATTCATAACTTTCCATGTAATACCACTCCTGACCACATGGTGTGCTTTTATATGCTAAAAACATTCATAACTTTCATGTAATACCACTCCTGACCACATGGTGTGCTGTAATATAATAAAATGATTCATAACTTTACATGTAATACCACTCCCGACCACATTGTGTGCTGTTCTGTGATAAACCATTGATATGCTTTACATGTAATACCAGTCCTAATCACATGGTTTGCTGTTGTGATAGAACCATTATGTTTCACATGTAATACCACTCCTGACCACATATTGTGCTGTAATATAATAAAACGATTCATAACTTTACATGTACTACCACTCCTGACCACATGGTGTGCTGTTATATGATAAAAACCATTCATAACTTTACATCTAATACCACTCCTGACCACATGGTGTGCTGTTCTGTGATAAACCATTCATATGTTTCATATGTAACACCACTCCTGACCACATGGTGTGCTGTTATATAATAAAATGATTCATAACTTTCATGCAATACCACTTCTGACCACATGGTGTGCTGTAATATAATAAAACCATTCATAACTTTACATGTAATACCACTCCTGACCACATGGTGTGCTGTAATATAATAAAATGATTCACAACTTTCATGCAATACCACTTCTGACCACATGGTGTGCTGTAATATAATAAAACCATTCATAACTTTACATCTAATATCACTCCTGACCTCATGGTGTGCTGTAATATAATAAAACAATTAATAACTTTACATGTAATACCACTCCTGACCACATGGTGTGCTGTAATATAATAAAACAATTAATAACTTTACATGTAATACCACTCCTGACCACATGGTATGCTGTTATATGATATGCGGGACCAGCTTAGGGGCAGATCGTGCATAACAAATTGTTCATTCATAACTTTACAAATAATACTACTCCTGACCACATGGTGTGCTGTTCTGTGATAAAACTATAAAAGGGTTACTCCGATTCTCCAGCATTCTGAATTTTTTTTTAAGAATGCTCGGAGCCGGAGGCCGTTATCATGAAGTCACGGTCATGCCCCTTGTGACGTCATGCCTCACCCCCTCCAGTCATGTCTATGGGAGGGGGCGTGTCTGCTGACACGCATCCTCCCATAGACATAAATGGAGGGATCGTGGAATGCTGGCACGAGGGCCATGGCCATGACATCACAACCACTGCCGCAGGAACCCGGCGTTTGTTTAGCAGCGGGACCACCGCGATTAAACATCTTATCCCCTATCAATTTAATAAGGGATGATATGTCTAATAGTGGAGTACACCACTCCTGACCACATGGTGTGCTAGTAACCACCGATAACCTTTGCCTGTAATACCACCCTTGACCACATGAGGTGCTGTTGTGAGATAAAACTATTAACACTTTTGTAAGTAATACCACTCCTGACCACACGGTGTGCTCTTTCGTACTTAAACCATTGACAACCCTTCACTTGTAATTCCAAGCTTGACCACATGATGTGCTGTTGAGAGATAAAACTATAAACAATGTTGTAAGTAATACCACTCCTGACCACACGGTGTGCTCTTTCGTACTTAAACCATTGACGACCCTTCACTTGTAATACCAAGCTTGACCACACGATGTGCTGTTACGTGATAAACTATAAACCCATCAATCAGTCAATCACCCGTAGGACACATTTTCACAGTTTTGCTCATCTCTATGGTGATAATATGAAATTATGACAGATTTTAAAATATGTGGAGGAAAAAGTGTTAAAATATTCCTCCTCGTCTGTGTAGGAAATAATTCATGAAAATAATAAATGTATTTAGATGTCAATGATTTCCCTACGGCATAAACAGCTAAATAAAGTAAAAATCTTCACCCGCTCCCCCAGCACAGATGTGCGACAGATTTCGCCTTTTCTCGGGGACGTATCCGCCTTCTAGGGTTACAAATATCGCGGCTTCATTATATAAATAAGGATCAGGCTCCTCCGGCTGAAGCCTGTCACGTCTTATACGTGTAGAGGAAGAATCCCATGTGAGGGCGCCTCGGCTGCGGGTGATCGTGGCAGAACTATCGGCACTCACCGAGACTGCGCCAATTCATTCTCTGTATCTCTATGAGTGCGGGGGCCCACCTTCTAGATTTCTCTATTGTCAACCACAATGGCTTCGTTGGACAACACTGGATGTGCCCCCTCACCGCGATCCAACTCTGCTACCGCCAATAGCGTCCTGAATGCCCATTGCTCCAGTTCTTCCTTCTTTACACCTGATGTTTTCCTGTTGATTCTACCAATATTGGCGTCCACCATCTAATTTGTACGATAAATAATGAAAAATTCTATTGGCAATCTTTATATGTGACTTTTCAGTCCAATCGGACCTTAAAAAAAAATTATTTACTCGTGCGGAGGATGGGGAAGATGGACTAGTCTAGAAAGGACAAAGGAGTATGAAAGAAGAGGATGGAGGAGTCTGAAAGAGGACAGAGGGGTCTGGAGGAGGAGGACAGGGGAGTCTGGAGGAGGACAGAGGGGTCTGGAGGAAGATGACAGAGGAGTCTGGAGGAGGAGGACAGAGGGGTCTGGAGGAGGAGGACAGGGGAGTCTGGGGGAGGACAGAGGGGTCTGGAGGAGGAGGACAGGGGAGTCTGGGGGAGGACAGAGGGGTCTGGAGGAGGAGGACAGGGGAGTCTGGGGGAGGACAGAGGGGTCTGTAGGAGGAGGACAGATGAGTCTGGAGGAGGACAGAGGGGTCTGGAGGAGGAGGACAGATGAGTCTGGAGGAGGACAGAGGGGTCTGGAGGAGGAGGACAGGGGAGTCTGGAGGAGGACAGAGGGGTCTGGAGGAAGAGGACAGAGGAGTCTGGAGGAGGAGGACAGGGGAGTCTGGGGGAGGACAGAGTGGTCTGGAGGAGGAGGACAGGGGAGTCTGGGGGAGGACAGAGGGGTCTGGAGGAGGAGGACAGGGGAGTCTGGAGGAGGACAGAGGGGTCTGGAGGAAGAGGACAGAGGAGTCTGGAGGAGGAGGACAGGGGAGTCTGGGGGAGGACAGAGGGGTCTGGTGGAGGAAGACAGGGGAGTCTGGGGAGGACAGAGGGGTCTGGAGGAGGAGGACAGGGGAGCCTGGGGGAGGACAGAGGGGTCTGGAGGAGGAGGACAGGGGAGTCTGGAGGAGGACAGAGGGGTCTGGAGGAGGAGAAGAGAGGGGTCTGGAAGAGGAGGACAGGGGAGTCTGGGGGAGGACAGAGGGGTCTGGAAGAGGAGGACAGGGGAGTCTGGGGGAGGACAGAGGGGTCTGGAGGAGGAGGACAGATGAGTCTGGAAGACGACAGAGGGGTGTAGAGGACAGAGGAGTCTGGAGGAGGAAGACAGAGGAGTCTGGAGGAGGAGGACAGAGGAATCTGGAGGAGGAGGACAGAGGAGTCTGGAGGAGGAGGACAGAGGAATCTGGAGGAGGAGGACAGAGGAGTCTGGAGGAGGACAGAGGGGTCTGGAGGAGGAGGACAGAGGGGTCTGGAGGAGGAGGACAGAGGAGTCTGGAGGAGGAGGACAGAGGAGTCTGGAGGAGGAGGACAGAGGAGTCTGGAGGAGGACAGAGGGGTCTGGAGGAGGAGGACAGAGGAGTCTGGAGGAGGAGAACAGAGGAGTCTGGAGGAGGAGAACAGAGGGGTCTGGAGGAGGAGAACAGAGGGGTCTGGAGGAGGAGGACAGAGGGGTCTGGAGGAGGAGAACAGAGGTGTCTGGAGGAGGAGAAGAGAGGGGTCTGGAGGAGGAGAACAGAGGGGTCTGGAGGAGGAGAACAGAGGGGTCTGGAGGAGGAGAACAGAGGGGTCTGGAGGAGGAGAACAGAGGGGTCTGGAGGAGGAGGACAGAGGGGTCTGGAGGAGGAGGACAGAGGGGTCTGGAGGAGGAGAACAGAGGGGTCTGGAGGAGGAGGACAGAGGGGTCTGGAGGAGGAGGACTGAGGGGTTCTGCAGTGAATTGTAGTTTTGCAGAAGCTGGAGGAACTCTGGATAGAAAACTCTGGTCTATTGTTCACAGCACAGCATGGAAGACCGCTCGCCTGTGCTTCAATGAGTGGGAGTGAGAAAAGTGACCTCACACTTACAAACAAGGAATCCTGGGACTTTTAGTTGAAGGGAGAGAACTCCAACAGGAAATAGCCACAACAACCCTGAACCTGCTGGAATGCTCCCCAAGGGTCCATGTTTTGGTGGGTTTGTACTATATGGCGGGTCCGCTCTTATTATTAGAGATACTTTTCGTTCCCCGCCTGTGATTGTTGTGCAGAGAATCCGCTTCACGTCTCCCGCTCGGGGCCACCGCACCTTGTACTGAACTGAGATTTCGGCTTCCGCTTTATGTTTCGCTCTTTATTTATTTTGTCCTATTCCGACCCCTATAACCTTTTTATTTCTCCTTATACGGCCTGTATGAGGGTAATTTTTTTGTGCCCCAATCTGTAGTTTTTAACAGGACCGTTTTTGTTTTGATGGGACTTTTTGATCATTTTTTTAAATAAAATTCGGGAGTTGCAGCAAGTTACTAACTACAACTCCCAGCATGCCCTGATACAGTCTGTGGGTTAGCAGCTGCCCTAAAGGAAAACTACAACTCCCAGCATGTTGGACTATATAGTAGTATATAGTATAGGTCAGTGTTTCCCAACCTGGGGTGCCTCCAGCTGTTGCAAAACTACAACTCCCAGCATGTTGGACTATATAGTAGTATATTGTATAGGTCAGTGTTTCCCATCCAGGGGAGCCTCCAGCTGTTACACAACTACAACTCCCAGCATGTTGGACTATATAGTAATATATAGTATAGATCAGTGTTTCCCATCCTGGGGTGCCTCCAGCTGTTACAAAACTACAACTCCCAGCATGTTGGACTATATAGTAGTATATAGTATAGGTCAGTGTTTCCCAACCAGGGGGTGCCTCCAGCTGTTGCAAAACTATAACTCCCAGCATGTTGGGCTATATAATAGTATATAGTATAGGTCAGTGTTTCCCAACCAGGGGTACCTCCAGCTGTTGCAAAACTACAACTCCCAGCATTTTGGACTATACAGTAGTATATAGTATAGGTCAGTGTTTTCCAACTAGAGTGCCTGCAGCTGTTGCAAAACTACAACTCCCAGCATGCCTGGACAGCCGTTGGTTTGGAAACACTGGTAGAGTATATGGTGCAACAATCCACAAGTTGGAGGATTGGTTGGATATATACCGGCCATTAATATAAATATACCGGCAGGGAGTCATTCCTAGTCGTGGCAGACTCAGCGTGCCTCAGGGTGTGAGGAGCCCGGGGTTAGGACCCCGTCGTGGCCTCATCTGCTCCTGAACTCGATGACTTTGCTGGAGAACTTCATTGTGTTCGTCTTTTGCTGTCTGTTCTTGGAGTCTTCATCCATTTTTAATGGCCGGCGCACCAAGTTCCCAGAAGACCCTTGGGCAGAACAACATCCGAGTGCATCCGAACGTTTAGTCATTGAACCTTCACAGGCGGCAGCTTTCTGCTTCAGATTTATTCTTGAAGTTATAAAAACTTTTGACACATCATAGAAAAACTTCATAAGGCCCACATGCAGTGACCCCGATCTATTGGGACCATCGATAAGAGGCTGCGCCGGCTCTAGGCTCCTGGCTTCATTTAGAAAGGTGCACTATATGGCCAAAAGTTGGTGCACCCCGCGCCATCGCACCTATATAAACATCTAATTCTAGCTGTGGATGTAAATGTGGAAGGGGTTCCTTTGCCAGTTATAAGAGCCCCCCACAAGATATTTTTTTTTTTTTTTTGGGAGGGGGAGGGCTTCAGAAATTTATACAGTATTTGTGAGGTCTGTCCCTGATATTGGGGGAAAGGTCGGGTCACAGCTGCTGCACCACTTCACCACAGAGGTGTTGGATGGGTTTGAGGTCCAGGCTGTATGCATCATGGTCACCGCTCTGTGAGTCAGCATGGTCACCGCTCTGTGAATCAGCATGGTCACCGCTATGTGAGTCAGCGTGGTCACTGCTCTGTGAGTCAGCATGGTCACTGCTCTGTGAGTCAGCGTGGTCACTGCTCTGTGAGTTAGTGTGGTCACTGCTCTGTGAATCAGCATGGTCACTGCTCTGTGAGTTAGTGTGGTCACCGCTCTGTGAGTCAGCATGGTCACCGCTCTGTGAGTCAGTATGGTCATTGCTCTGTGAGTCAGCATGGTCACCGTTCTGTGAGTCAGTATGGTCAGTGCTCTGTGAGTCAGCATGGTCACCGCTCTGTGAGTCAGCATGGTCACCACTATGTGAGTCAGCATGGTCACCGCTCTGTGAGTCAGCATGGTCATCGCTCTGTGAGTCAGCATGGTCACCGCTCTGTGAGTCAGCATGTTCACCGCTCTGTGAGTCAGCATGGTCACTGCTCTGTGAGTCAGCATGGTCACTGCTCTGTGAGTCAGCATGTTCACCGCTCTGTGAGTCAGCATGGTCACTGCTCTGTGAGTCAGCATGGTCAGTGCTCTGTGAGTCAGCATGGTCACCGTTATGTGAGTCAGCATGTTCACCGCTCTGTGAGTCAGCATGGTCACTGCTCTGTGAGTCAGCATGGTCAGTGCTCTGTGAGTCAGCATGGTCACCGTTATGTGAGTCAGCATGGTCACCGCTCTGTGAGTCAGCATGGTCACCACTATGTGAGTCAGCATGGTCAGTGCTCTGTGAGTCAGCATGGTCACCGCTCTGTGAGTCAGCATGGTCACCGCTCTGTGAGTCAGCATGGTCACCGCTCTGTGAGTCAGCATGTTCACCGCTCTGTGAGTCAGCATGGTCACTGCTCTGTGAGTCAGCATGGTCACTGCTCTGTGAGTCAGCATGTTCACCGCTCTGTGAGTCAGCATGGTCACTGCTCTGTGAGTCAGCATGGTCAGTGCTCTGTGAGTCAGCATGGTCACCGTTATGTGAGTCAGCATGGTCACCGCTCTGTGAGTCAGCATGGTCACCACTATGTGAGTCAGCATGGTCAGTGCTCTGTGAGTCAGCATGGTCACCGCTCTGTGAGTCAGCATGGTCACCGCTCTGTGAGTCAGCATGGTCACCACTCTGTGAGTCAGCATGGTCACCGTTCTGTGAGTCAGCATGGTCACTGCTCTGTGAGTCAGCATGGTCACCGTTATGTGAGTCAACATGGTCACCGCTCTGTGAGTCAGCATGGTCACCGCTCTGTGAGTCAGCATGGTCACCGCTCTGTGAGTCAGCATAGTCACTGCTCTGTGAGTCAGCGTGGTCACCGCTCTGTGAGTCAGCAGGGTCAGTGCTCTGTGAGTCAACATGGTCACTGCTCTGTGAGTCAGCGTGGTCACCACTCTGTGAGTCAGTATGGTCACCGCTCTGTGAGTCAGCATGGTCACCGCTCTGTGAGTCAGTATGGTCACCGCTCTGTGAGTCAGCATGGTCACCACTTTATGAGTCAGCATGGTCACCGCTTTATGAGTCAGCATGGTCACCACTTTATGAGTTAGCATGGTCACCGCTTTAAGAGTCAGCATGGTCACCGCTCTGTGATTCAGCATGGCCAGTGCTCTTAGTCAGTATGTTCAGCGCTCTGTAAGTAAGCATGGACATCACTTGGTAAATCATTATGGTCACTGTTCTTTGAGTCAGCATGGTCACCACTTTATGGGTCAGCATGGTCACCGCTCTGTGACTTGTTACTCCTGCAGGAGACTCTAGATTCGGGGCTTAGGAGAAGTTGCCCCTTTATAGCCGGGTGCACTTGTTGCTGTTGTTGTGACGCCTAAGTTATGGTGTGTCCACGGGTGTGAAGGGTGTAGGTGGATGGGGCAGATGGTATTAACCCCAGGAGCAAGATGTTCTTAAATCTTTACTCCGCTCCCCAGTGTCCGGAACTCAATGCTCCGAATGCTAGGTGCAGGCTTCCGCGTTCACGCCAGCCCCCTCGTGACGTCACGGCCTGCCCCGTGATGTCACGCCCCGCCCCCTCAATGAAAGTCTACGAGCCGTGGCCCCCTCCCATAGACTTGCATTGAGGGGACAGGGCACGACGAGGGGGCGGGCGTGAACACGGAAGGCCGCACCCAGCGTTTGGAACATTGAGTTCCGGACGCTGGGGAGCGGAGTAACCCTTTAACCCCCTAATGTTCATGATGCCAGAGTAGTTTTTGAGGATCGGTAACCACCCAAACGATATCCCTGTTATCCCAAGGTTAGGCAGGGCAAGAAGAGTCCACAACCAGGTTAGGGTTAACGGAGGCTTTACTGAGGTCAGACAGTTGTTATAGTCTCTACAGCTCGGCCAGGATCCCAGAGAGGTGGCCAGGAACACGGAAAGGGCCCTGCAGCTTTCTTGGGGTTACAATACTTTTGGATCAGACTTCAATGCAGCCACTCTATAATTGACTCGACAGGTAACTTGAATGGTTGTAGGTAGAGACAGTAGACATAGATGGCTGGACTTACTGACAGATGAAGGCTTGTGGCCCCCAGGGGTACTGGATACTGGATCTGAGGTGTCTGTGCTTTGCTGTCCTCAGCAGAAAAAGAGAGATTGTAAGAGAGCCAGAAGCCCATAGGTCAAGCTGCAGGTCAGCTGGTTAGCTGGTGCTATCTGGGTAACATAGCACATCATGTGAACATAACAGGTGATACCTCCAAAGGTTCTTAACCCCTTAAGGACCAAGGACGTACCGGTACGTCCTTGGTCCTGCTCTCCTGATATAACGCGGGGTTACACGGTAACCCGGCATCATATCACGGCGGGCACGGCGTCATAGTGAAGCCGGGACCCGCCGCTAATATCGTGCAGCGCCGATCGCGGCGCCGCGCGCTATTAACCCTTTAGCCGCGCGCTCAGAGCTGAGCCGCGCAGCTAAAACAGAAAGTGAAAGCTGCCGGTTAACTCAGTGGGCTGTTCGGGATAGCTGCGGCGAAATCTCGGCATCCCGAACAGCTTACAGGACAGCGGGAGAGCCCCTACCTGCCTCCTCGCTGTCCGATCGCTGAATGACTGCTCAGTGCCTGAGATCCAGACATGAGCAGTCATGCGGCAGAATCATCAATCATTGGTTTCCTATGAGAAACCAGTGATCAATGATAAAGATCAGTGTGTGCAGTGTTATAGGTCCCTATGGGATAACAATGATCAGTATAAGAGATCAGTGTGTGCAGTGTTATAGGTCCCTATGGGATAACAATGATCAGTATAAGAGATCAGTGTGTGCAGTGTTATAGGTCCCTATGGGATAACAATGATCAGTATAAGAGATCAGTGTGTGCAGTGTTATAGGTCCCTATGGGATAACAATGATCAGTATAAGAGATCAGTGTGTGCAGTGTTATAGGTCCCTATGGGATAACAATGATCAGTATAAGAGATCAGTGTGTGCAGTGTTATAGGTCCCTATGGGATAACAATGATCAGTATAAGAGATCAGTGTGTGCAGTGTTATAGGTCCCTATGGGATAATAATGATCAGTATAAGAGATCAGTGTGTGCAGTGTTATAGGTCCCTATGGGATAATAATGATCAGTGTGTGCAGTGTTATAGTCTCCTATGAGACAATAATGATCAGTATAAGAGATCAGTGTGTGCAGTGTTATAGTCTCCTATGAGACAATAATGATCAGTATAAGAGATCAGTGTGTGCAGTGTTATAGGTCCCTATGGGATAACAATGATCAGTATAAGAGATCAGTGTGTGCAGTGTTATAGTCTCCTATGGGATAATAATGATCAGTATAAGAGATCAGTGTGTGCAGTGTTATAGGTCCCTATGGGATAACAATGATCAGTATAAGAGATCAGTGTGTGCAGTGTTATATGTCCCTATGGGATAACAATGATCAGTATAAGAGATCAGTGTGTGCAGTGTTATAGTCTCCTATGGAATAACAATGATCAGTGTGTGCAGTGTTATAGTCTCCTATGGAATAACAATGATCAGTGTGTGCAGTGTTATAGTCTCCTATATATAACACTGTAAAAAAAAAAGTGAAAAAAAAGTGAATAAAGATCATTTAACTCCTCCCCTATTAAAAGTTTGAATCACCCCCCTTTTCCCATAAAAAAAAAAACACAGTGTAAATAAAAATAAACATATATGGTATCACCGCGTGCGGAAATGTCCGAATTATAAAAAATATATAATTAATTAAACCGCACGGTCAATGGCGTGCACGCAAAAAAATTCCAAAGTCCAAAATAGTGCATTTTTGGTCACTTTTTATATAATTTAAAAATGAATAAAAAGCGATAAATAAGTCCTATCAATGCAAAAATGGTACCGTTAAAAACTTCAGATCACGGCGCAAAAAATGAGCCCTCATACCGCCCCATATACGGAAAAATAAAAAAGTTATAGGGGTCAGAATATGACAATTTTAAACGTATTAATTTTCCTGCATGTAGTTATGATTTTTTCCAGAAGTCGGACAAAATCAAACCTATATAAGTCGGGGATCATTATAATCGTATGGACCTACAGAATAAAGATAAGGTGTCATTTTTACCGAAAAATGTACTACTTAGAAACGGAAGCCCCCAAAAGTTACAAAACGGCGTATTTTTTCAATTTTGTCGCACAATGATTTTTTTTTCCGTTTCACTGTAGATTTTTGGGCAAAATGACTGACGTCATTACAAAGTAGAATTGGTGGCGCAAAAAATATCATATGGATTTTTAGGTGCAAAATTGAAAGAGTTATGATTTTTTAAAGGCAAGGAGCAAAAAACGAAAATGCAAAAATGGAAAAAACCCTGGTCCTTAAGGGGTTAAAGGTCCTTTATATACCTATACATAGCATTATGCTCTATATTTACAACACTATACATAACATTAGACTGACTACAATGGGGGAGACACTTCAGGAGGGCCCCTAGGACAATGAGGGACTCAACCTGATAGGGTCTAAGTACTGTACAGGGTTATATCCTGTATTGGGACATCACACTATGAAGGAGCAGGAGCCTAATTGTTATTGGGGGAATAATGTCCTGGAGTTGGGGGGGGTCACATAATTATCAACAGTCCTGATTATCAGACAAACCTGGTAAACTGGTGTCATGTCTCAGAGGGGGAACAGTCAGCCCTAAATGAACCCTAACCCAATGACCCTACCTATTTGGACGATCTACTCTAAAGTGCACCGAAAGGGATAAAATGGTTAGACAACATTCCGGGTCAAGATCAAACACAACAAAGACCAGATCAGAATCCGAACCAGAGTCAGGACGAGGTCAAACCAGAGGGCGGAAACCGAATCCGAGAACAATGTAACTATGTAACTATGTAACTATGTGCACCAGTGGCCAGCAGGGGGAGTATGGAATGCCAATGCCATCATTCCCGATCTACACAGGGCTGGCCAAAGGGGCAACGCAACGCAGACCTGTGTGTACCTAACAACTGGCCCGCAAACAGGCTCCCCTGCAACCCCCTCCAAGATATGGTGCTGTGGGGTAATTCCAGGACTTAAAGGGGTACTCCACCCCTAGACATCTTATCCCCTATCCAAAGCTGCACCCGGAGTTTGTTTAGAGCGTCGGGCCACGCCCCGCTTGTGACGTCACGGCTACGCCCCCTCAATGCAAGTCTGTGGGAGGGGGCGTGACGGCCATCACGCCCCCTCCCATAGGCTTGTATTGAGGGGGCTTGGCCGTGACGTCACGATCGGGGCGTGGCCTTGACGTCACGAGCCTCCACCGCACATCACCAGTCATCCGGCACAGAGCGGTCATCCAGCGGCGGGACCCCCGCGATCAGACATCTTATCCCCTATACTTTGGGTAGAGGATAAGATGTCTAGGGGCAGAGTACCCCTTTAAGTGTCCCAATTTTGGCGATTTTACTGTAAGTGATAGCAAAAAGGTGTGAAACGCGATTTCCCATCTGGGATTTGAGGCTGTTGACGCTTGTTTGTTCATTTACCTTTATCTCTGACACAATTCCTCAGCGGAGACAAATATGAGCTGAGAACGGCGAGAACGGAAAATCGGAAGAGCCTCAGCATGAAGCGAATAGAAGCCGTGACCGGGAGGACAGCGATAGAAATCCCAGGATTAACCTCAGGAGGCAGCACAGTGTGCGGGTCACATGATGGAATCCATCGGCGCTGGCGTTTCCTAACCTCTGTCTGCAGCAGCGATTTTTGGTTATGGCATTTTTCGCTTTTTCCTCCATGCTTTTTAAGAACCTTATTTTTTTAATGCACTTTTTATGTTTTTTATTATTTTTAGTATTATTATTATTATATCATAATGTTAAAATGTTATTCCTGGAAGGAAGTGGAAAAAATGTAAGTTTGTCTATTTTTATTTTATTATCTTTTATGGCGCTTACAATGTAAAATTTTGAGAGTTTTTGTTACAAAATGTTTTTTTTTATTGCTTTATTTCATTTTATTTTTTTATTTGATACAATAAAGTTTATATTTTTGTGTGGTGTTTTTTCAATTTTTTGTGTGTGTTTTTTGTGTTTTTTGTGACGTACTCAGCTCTTCTCCATCTGCACAAGCCTCTCAGAGTTAAAGAGGGATAAATTAATTTTCTGCTGTATGTTCCGGCGAATACAATTCCCTTCTGTTCTCTGAAATGCGGGTGCGGACGGTCGCACTTATATTTTCTCAGCCACTTACTGAGGCCACTTGAGACACCAGAGAGGCTTCAGATCAAAGTTCAGACCTGAGTGAATTATTTTTCTCGGTTGTTCTGATGAAAATGTAATTTCCCACTTACAGAATGTTTTTCCCGCACAGCGACAGAGCCACAAAGACTAAGTGACAGGCGGCCATAACAGTCCGGGCTCACAGGCACCCCCTGAGCTGATGTTGGGGGGTCCACACTGTACTGTAGACTGTGGCGGGCAGCACTGCACCTCACTACCCTGTTGTACTTCTCAGGTGCAGTGTGATGGAGAAGTGCAGTGTCCCAGTACAGATCCTGCTTCCACTGAAGTATTTGGCTGTTGCATGGTTGCAGTGTTGTTACAATATGTGATGGAGAAGGTTTTGTATAACAGTGCAGTGTCCCAGTACAGATTCTGCTTCCATTGAAGTATTTGGTTGTTGTTTGGTTGCAGTGTTGTTACAATGTGTGATGGAGAAGGTTTATATAACAGTGCAGTGTCCCAGTACAGATCCTGCTTCCATTGAAGTATTTGGTTGTTGTATGGTTGCAGTGTTGTTACAATATGTGATGGAGAAGGTTTTGTATAACAGTGCAGTGTCCCAGTACAGATTCTGCTTCCATTGAAGTATTTGGTTGTTGTTTGGTTGCAGTGTTGTTACAATGTGTGATGGAGAAGGTTTATATAACAGTGCAGTGTCCCAGTACAGATCCTGCTTCCATTGAAGAATTTGGTTGTTGTTTGGTTGCAGTGTTGTTGCAATGGGTGATGAAGGTTTAAAAAATAATGCAGTGTCCCAGTACAGATCCGGCTTCCATTGAAGTATTGGGTTGTTGTATGGTTGCAGTGTTGTTGCAATGTGTGATGGAGAAGGTTTATATAACAGTGCAGTGTCCCGTTACAGATTCTGCTTCCATTGAAGGATTTGGTTGTTGTTTGGTTGCAGTGTTGTTGCAATGTGTGATGGAGAAGGTTTATATAACAGTGCAGTGTCCCAATACAGATCTGGCTTCCATTGAAGGATTTGGTTGTTGTTTGGTTGCAGTGTTGTTGCAATGTGTGATGGAGAAGGTTTATATAACAGTGCAGTGTCCCGTTACAGATTCTGCTTCCATTGAAGCATTTGGTTGTTGTTTGGTTGCAGTGTTGTTGCATTGTGTGATGGAGAAGGTTTAGATAACAGTGCAGTGTCCCAGTACAGATCCTGCTTCCATTGAAGTATTTGGTTGTTGTATGGTTGCAGTGTTGTTGCAATGTGTGATGGAGAAGGTTTATATAACAGTGCAGTGTCCCAGTACAGATCCTGCTTCCATTGAAGAATTTGGTTGTTGTTTGGTTGCAGTGTTGTTGCAATGGGTGATGAAGGTTTAAAAAATAATGCAGTGTCCCAGTACAGATCCGGCTTCCATTGAAGTATTGGGTTGTTGTATGGTTGCAGTGTTGTTGCAATGTGTGATGGAGAAGGTTTATATAACAGTGCAGTGTCCCGTTACAGATTCTGCTTCCATTGAAGGATTTGGTTGTTGTTTGGTTGCAGTGTTGTTGCAATGTGTGATGGAGAAGGTTTATATAACAGTGCAGTGTCCCAATACAGATCTGGCTTCCATTGAAGTATTGGGTTGTTGTATGGTTGCAGTGTTGTTGCAATGTGTGTGTCACGATTCCGGCTGGCAGGAGGTGGATCCTCTGTGCCAGAGAGGGATTGGCGTGGACCGTGCTAGTGGACCGGTTCTAAGTCACTACTGGTGTTCACCAGAGCCCGCCGCAAAGCGGGATGGTCTTGCTGCGGCGGTAGTGACCAGGTCGTATCCACTAGCAACGGCTCAACCTCTCTGACTGCTGAAGATAGGCGCGGTACAAGGGAGTAGACAAAGCAAGGTCGGACGTAGCAGAAGGTCGGGGCAGGCAGCAAGAATCGCAGTCAATAAGGCAAGCAGGAGGTCAAGTACACGGTATGGATAATCACAGTAACGCTTTCACTAGGCTCTAAGGCAACAAGATCCGGCAGGGGAGTGCAGGGGCAGAGGTAAGATATAGTCTGGGAGCAGGTGGAAGCCAATTAAGCTAATTGGGCCAGGCACCAATCATTGGTGCACTGGCCCTTTAAGTCTCAGAGTGCTGGCGCGCGCGCGCCCCAGAGAGCGGAGCCGCGCGCGCCAGCACATGACAGCAGGGGACGGGAACGGGTAAGTGACCTGGGATGCGATTCGCGAGCGGGCGCGTCCCGCTGTGCGAATTGCATCCCCGACGGCCATGACAGTGCAGCGCTCCCGGTCAGCGGGACCGACCGGGGCGCTGCGGAGAGAGAGACGCCGTAAGCGCTCCGGGGAGGAGCGGGGACCCGGAGCGCTAGGCGTAACAGTACCCCCCCCCCTTAGGTCTCCCCTTCTCTTTGTCCGGTAACTGCCTCCCCTGGGATGAGGACACCGGGAAAGAATGGAGGGATTCCTCAACGGCAGGCAGTACAGCAGGAGTGGGAATGGGGAGGGAGGGCAGAGGGCGAGGCCTGGCACGGGGCAGTGTGACACCAGGACGGGGGCCATGAGGAGGCACCGAGGCTTGCCTGACTGGACTGGGAGGGGGGGAGAGGCACTTCTTATGGCAGGACGGCAGACCGGTTACAGGGGGAACCACAGGGTCAAGGCAGGGAGTACTGGGAACCGGTTTAAGGCAGTCCTTGAAACAAGAGGAACCCCAGCTCTTGATCTCCCCTGTGGACCAATCCAGGGTTGGGGAATGGTGTTGAAGCCAGGGTAGTCCAAGGAGAATTTCGGAAGTGCAATTGGAGAGGACCAAAAACTCAATTTTTTCGTGATGAGGTCCGATGCACATTAGGAGGGGCTCCGTGCTGTAACGCACGGTGCAATCCAACCTGACTCCGTTGACCGCGGAAATGTAGAGTGGCTTGACGAGACGGGTCACCGGGATGCGGAATTTATTCACCAAGGACTCACGAATAAAATTCCCAGAGGCACCAGAGTCCAGGCAGGCCACGGCTGAGAGGGAGGAGTTGGATGAAGGGAAAATCCGCACGGGCACCGTGAGACGTGGAGAAGCCGACTTAGACTCAAGAGACGCCACACCCACGAGAGCTGGGTGCGAGCGTGCGTTTCCCAGACGTGGAGGACGGATAGGGCAATCCACCAAAAATTTTTCGGTACTGGCACAGTACAGACAAAGATTAGCTTCCCTACGGCGATTCCTCTCCTCCTGGGTCAGGCGAGACCGATCCACTTGCATGGCCTCCTCGGCGGGAGGCCTAGGCATAGATTGCAACGGAGACTGTGGGAGAGGTGCCCAGAGATCTAAGTCTTTTTCCTGGCGGAGCTCTTGATGTCTCTCAGAAAAACGCATGTCAATGCGAGTGGCTAGATGAATGAGTTCATGCAGGTTAGCAGGAGTCTCTCGTGCGGCCAGAACATCTTTAATGTTGCTGGATAGGCCTTTTTTAAAGGACGCGCAGAGGGCCTCATTATTCCAGGAAAGTTCAGAAGCAAGAGTACGGAATTGTATGGCGTACTCGCCAACAGAAGAATTACCCTGGACCAGGTTCAGCAGGGCAGTCTCAGCAGAAGAGGCTCGGGCAGGTTCCTCAAAGACACTTCAAATTTCCGAGAAGAAGGAGTGTACAGAGGCAGTGACGGGGTCATCGCGGTCCCAGAGCGGTGTGGCCCATGACAGGGCTTTTCCAGACAGAAGGCTGACTACGAAAGCCACCTTAGACCTTTCAGTAGGAAACTGGTCCGACATCATCTCCAAGTGCAGGGAACATTGCGAAAGAAAGCCACGGCAAAACTTAGAGTCCCCATCAAATTTGTCCGGCAGGGACAAGCGGAGGCTAGGAGTGGCCACTCGCTGCGGAAGGGGTGCAGGAGCTGGGGGAGGAGATGGTTGCTGCTGTAGCAGAAGTTGCGACTGAAGTTGTTGCACTATGGTGGACACTTCCGACAGCTGGTGGGTTAGATGGGCGATCTGTCGGGCTTGCTGGGCGACCACCGTGGTGAGATCAGAGATGGAAGGCAGGGGAACCTCAGCGGGATCCATGGCCGGATCTACTGTCACGATTCCGGCTGGCAGGAGGTGGATCCTCTGTGCCAGAGAGGGATTGGCGTGGACCGTGCTAGTGGACCGGTTCTAAGTCACTACTGGTGTTCACCAGAGCCCGCCGCAAAGCGGGATGGTCTTGCTGCGGCGGTAGTGACCAGGTCGTATCCACTAGCAACGGCTCAACCTCTCTGACTGCTGAAGATAGGCGCGGTACAAGGGAGTAGACAGAAGCAAGGTCGGACGTAGCAGAAGGTCGGGGCAGGCAGCAAGAATCGCAGTCAATAAGGCAAGCAGGAGGTCAAGTACACGGTATGGATAATCACAGTAACGCTTTCACTAGGCTCTAAGGCAACAAGATCCGGCAGGGAAGTGCAGGGACAGAGAACAGATATAGTCTGGGAGCAGGTGGAAGCCAATTAAGCTAATTGGGCCAGGCACCAATCATTGGTGCACTGGCCCTTTAAGTCTCAGGGAGCTGGCGCGCGCGCGCCCCAGAGAGCGGAGCCGCGCGCGCCAGCACATGACAGCAGGGGACGGGAACGGGTAAGTGACCTGGGATGCGATTCGCGAGCGGGCGCGTCCCGCTGTGCGAATTGCATCCCCGACGGCCATGACAGTGCAGCGCTCCCGGTCAGCGGGACCGACCGGGGCGCTGCGGAGAGAGAGACGCCGTAAGCGCTCCGGGGAGGAGCGGGGACCCGGAGCGCTAGGCGTAACAGTGTGATGGAGAAGGTTTATATAACAGTGCAGTGTCCCAGTACAGATTCTGCTATCATTGAAGATTTTGGTTGTTGTATGGTTGCAGTGTTGTTGCACTGTGTGATGGAGAAGGTTTATATAACAGTGCAGTGTCCCGTTACAGATTCTGCTTCCATTGAAGGATTTGGTTGTTGTTTGGTTGCAGTGTTGTTGCAATGTGTGATGGAGAAGGTTTATATAACAGTGCAGTGTCCCAATACAGATCTGGCTTCCATTGAAGTATTGGGTTGTTGTATGGTTGCAGTGTTGTTGCAATGTGTGTGTCACGATTCCGGCTGGCAGGAGGTGGATCCTCTGTGCCAGAGAGGGATTGGCGTGGACCGTGCTAGTGGACCGGTTCTAAGTCACTACTGGTGTTCACCAGAGCCCGCCGCAAAGCGGGATGGTCTTGCTGCGGCGGTAGTGACCAGGTCGTATCCACTAGCAACGGCTCAACCTCTCTGACTGCTGAAGATAGGCGCGGTACAAGGGAGTAGACAAAGCAAGGTCGGACGTAGCAGAAGGTCGGGGCAGGCAGCAAGAATCGCAGTCAATAAGGCAAGCAGGAGGTCAAGTACACGGTATGGATAATCACAGTAATGCTTTCACTAGGCTCTAAGGCAACAAGATCCGGCAGGGGAGTGCAGGGGCAGAGGTAAGATATAGTCTGGGAGCAGGTGGAAGCCAATTAAGCTAATTGGGCCAGGCACCAATCATTGGTGCACTGGCCCTTTAAGTCTCAGGGTGCTGGCGCGCGCGCGCCCCAGAGAGCGGAGCCGCGCGCGCCAGCACATGACAGCAGGGGACGGGAACGGGTAAGTGACCTGGGATGCGATTCGCGAGCGGGCGCGTCCCGCTGTGCGAATTGCATCCCCGACGGCCATGACAGTGCAGCGCTCCCGGTCAGCGGGACCGACCGGGGCGCTGCGGAGAGAGAGACGCCGTAAGCGCTCCGGGGAGGAGCGGGGACCCGGAGCGCTAGGCGTAACAGTACCCCCCCCCCCCTTAGGTCTCCCCTTCTCTTTGTCCGGTAACTGCCTCCCCTGGGATGAGGACACCGGGAAAGAATGGAGGGATTCCTCAACGGCAGGCAGTACAGCAGGAGTGGGAATGGGGAGGGAGGGCAGAGGGCGAGGCCTGGCACGGGGCAGTGTGACACCAGGACGGGGGCCATGAGGAGGCACCGAGGCTTGCCTGACTGGACTGGGAGGGGGGGAGAGGCACTTCTTATGGCAGGACGGCAGACCGGTTACAGGGGGAACCACAGGGTCAAGGCAGGGAGTACTGGGAACCGGTTTAAGGCAGTCCTTGAAACAAGAGGAACCCCAGCTCTTGATCTCCCCTGTGGACCAATCCAGGGTTGGGGAATGGTGTTGAAGCCAGGGTAGTCCAAGGAGAATTTCGGAAGTGCAATTGGAGAGGACCAAAAACTCAATTTTTTCGTGATGAGGTCCGATGCACATTAGGAGGGGCTCCGTGCTGTAACGCACGGTGCAATCCAACCTGACTCCGTTGACCGCGGAAATGTAGAGTGGCTTGACGAGACGGGTCACCGGGATGCGGAATTTATTCACCAAGGACTCACGAATAAAATTCCCAGAGGCACCAGAGTCCAGGCAGGCCACGGCTGAGAGGGAGGAGTTGGATGAAGGGAAAATCCGCACGGGCACCGTGAGACGTGGAGAAGCCGACTTTGAATCAAGAGACGCCACACCCACGAGAGCTGGGTGCGAGCGTGCGTTTCCCAGACGTGGAGGACGGATAGGGCAATCCACCAAAAATTTTTCGGTACTGGCACAGTACAGACAAAGATTAGCTTCCCTACGGCGATTCCTCTCCTCCTGGGTCAGGCGAGACCGATCCACTTGCATGGCCTCCTCGGCGGGAGGCCTAGGCATAGATTGCAACGGAGACTGTGGGAGAGGTGCCCAGAGATCTAAGTCTTTTTCCTGGCGGAGCTCTTGATGTCTCTCAGAAAAACGCATGTCAATGCGAGTGGCTAGATGAATGAGTTCATGCAGGTTAGCAGGAGTCTCTCGTGCGGCCAGAACATCTTTAATGTTGCTGGATAGGCCTTTTTTAAAGGACGCGCAGAGGGCCTCATTATTCCAGGAAAGTTCAGAAGCAAGAGTACGGAATTGTATGGCGTACTCGCCAACAGAAGAATTACCCTGGACCAGGTTCAGCAGGGCAGTCTCAGCAGAAGAGGCTCGGGCAGGTTCCTCAAAGACACTTCAAATTTCCGAGAAGAAGGAGTGTACAGAGGCAGTGACGGGGTCATCGCGGTCCCAGAGCGGTGTGGCCCATGACAGGGCTTTTCCAGACAGAAGGCTGACTACGAAAGCCACCTTAGACCTTTCAGTAGGAAACTGGTCCGACATCATCTCCAAGTGCAGGGAACATTGCGAAAGAAAGCCACGGCAAAACTTAGAGTCCCCATCAAATTTGTCCGGCAGGGACAAGCGGAGGCTAGGAGCGGCCACTCGCTGCGGAAGGGGTGCAGGAGCTGGCGGAGGAGATCGTTGCTGCTGTAGCAGAAGTTGCGACTGAAGTTGTTGCACTATGGTGGACACTTCCGACAGCTGGTGGGTTAGATGGGCGATCTGTCGGGCTTGCTGGGCGACCACCGTGGTGAGATCAGAGATGGAAGGCAGGGGAACCTCAGCGGGATCCATGGCCGGATCTACTGTCACGATTCCGGCTGGCAGGAGGTGGATCCTCTGTGCCAGAGAGGGATTGGCGTGGACCGTGTCGGTGGACCGGTTCTAAAATGCTACTTAGAGCCCGCCGCAAAGCGGAATGGTCTTGCTGCGGCGGTAGCAACCAGGTCATATCCACTAGCAACGGCTCAACCTCTCTGACTGCTGAAGATAGGCGCGGTACAAGGGAGTAGACAGAAGCAAGGTCGGACGTAGCAGAAGGTCGGGGCAGGCAGCAAGAATCGCAGTCAATAAGGCAAGCAGGAGGTCAAGTACACGGTATGGATAATCACAGTAACGCTTTCACTAGGCTCTAAGGCAACAAGATCCGGCAGGGAAGTGCAGGGACAGAGAACAGATATAGTCTGGGAGCAGGTGGAAGCCAATTAAGCTAATTGGGCCAGGCACCAATCATTGGTGCACTGGCCCTTTAAGTCTCAGGGAGCTGGCGCGCGCGCGCCCCAGAGAGCGGAGCCGCGCGCGCCAGCACATGACAGCAGGGGACGGGAACGGGTAAGTGACCTGGGATGCGATTCGCGAGCGGGCGCGTCCCGCTGTGCGAATTGCATCCCCGACGGCCATGACAGTGCAGCGCTCCCGGTCAGCGGGACCGACCGGGGCGCTGCGGAGAGAGAGACGCCGTAAGCGCTCCGGGGAGGAGCGGGGACCCGGAGCGCTAGGCGTAACAGTGTGATGGAGAAGGTTTATATAACAGTGCAGTGTCCCAGTACAGATTCTGCTATCATTGAAGATTTTGGTTGTTGTATGGTTGCAGTGTTGTTGCACTGTGTGATGGAGAAGGTTTATATAACAGTGCAGTGTCCCAGTACAGATCCTGCTTCCATTGAAGTATTTGGTTGTTGTATGGTTGCAGTATTGTTGCAATGTGTGATGGAGAAGGTTTAGATAACAGTGCAGTGTCCCGATACAGATCCTGCTTCCATTGAAGTATTTGGTTGTTGTTTGGTTGCAGTGTTGTTGCAATGTGTGATGGAGAAGGTTTATATAACAGTGCAGTGTCCCAGTACAGATCCTGCTTCCATTGAAGAATTTGGTTGTTGTATGGTTGCAGTGTTGTTGCACTGTGTGATGGAGAAGGTTTATATAACAGTGCAGTGTCCCAGTACAGATCCTGCTTCCATTGAAGTATTTGGTTGTTGTTTGGTTGCAGTGTTGTTGCAATGTGTGATGGAGAAGGTTTATATAACAGTGCAGTGTCCCAGTACAGATCCTGCTTCCATTGAAGTATTTGGTTGTTGTATGGTTGCAGTGTTGTTGCAATGTGTGATGGAGAAGGTTTATATAACAGTGCAGTGTCCCAGTACAGATCCTGCTTCCATTGAAGAATTTGGTTGTTGTTTGGTTGCAGTGTTGTTGCAATGTGTGATGGAGAAGGTTTATATAACAGTGCAGTGTCCCAGTACAGATCCTGCTGCCATTGAAGTATTTGGTTGTTGTTTGGTTGCAGTGTTGTTGCAATGTGTGATGGAGAAGGTTTATATAACAGTGCAGTGTCCCAGTACAGATCCTGCTTCCATTGAAGTATTTGGTTGTTGTTTGGTTGCAGTGTTGTTGCAATGTGTGATGGAGAAGGTTTATATAACAGTGCAGTGTCCCAGTACAGATCCTGCTTCCATTGAAGTATTTGGTTGTTGTATGGTTGCAGTGTTGTTGCAATGTGTGATGGAGAAGGTTTATATAACAGTGCAGTGTCCCAGTACAGATCCTGCTGCCATTGAAGTATTTGGTTGTTGTTTGGTTGCAGTGTTGTTGCACTGTGTGGTGGAGAAGGTTTATATAACAGTGCAGTGTCCCAGTACAGATCCTGCTTCCAATGAAGTATTTGGTTGTTGTATGGTTGCAGTGTTGTTGCACTGTGTGATGGAGAAGGTTTAGATAACAGTGCAGTGTCCCGTTACAGATCCTGCTTCCATTGAAGTATTTGGTTGTTGTATGGTTGCAGTGTTGTTGCAATGTGTGATGGAGAAGGTTTAGATAACAGTGCAGTGTCCCAGTACAGATCCTGCTGCCATTGAAGTATTTGGTTGTTGTTTGGTTGCAGTGTTGTTGCAATGTGTGATGGAGAAGGTTTATATAACAGTGCAGTGTCCCAGTACAGATCCTGCTTCCATTGAAGTATTTGGTTGTTGTTTGGTTGCAGTGTTGTTGCAATGTGTGATGGAGAAGGTTTATATAACAGTGCAGTGTCCCAGTACAGATCCTGCTTCCATTGAAGTATTTGGTTGTTGTATGGTTGCAGTGTTGTTGCAATGTGTGATGGAGAAGGTTTAGATAACAGTGCAGTGTCCCGATACAGATCCTGCTTCCATTGAAGTATTTGGTTGTTGTATGGTTGCAGTGTTGTTACAATGTGTGATGGAGAAGGTTTAGATAACAGTGCAGTGTCCTGATACAGATCCTGCTTTCATTGAAGTATTTGGTTGGTGTATGGTTGCAGTGTTGTTGCAATGTGTGATGGAGAAGGTTTAGATAACAGTGCAGTGTCCCGATACAGATCCTGCTTCCATTGAAGTATTTGGTTGTTGTTTGGTTGCAGTGTTGTTGCAATGTGTGATGGAGAAGGTTTAGATAACAGTGCAGTGTCCCAGTACAGATCCTGCTTCCATTGAAGTATTTGGTTGTTGTATGGTTGCAGTGTTGTTGCAATGTGTGATGGAGAAGGTTTAGATAACAGTGCAGTGTCCCGATACAGATCCTGCTTCCATTGAAGTATTTGGTTGTTGTTTGGTTGCAGTGTTGTTGCAATGTGTGATGGAGAAGGTTTATATAACAGTGCAGTGTCCCAGTACAGATCCTGCTTCCATTGAAGAATTTGGTTGTTGTATGGTTGCAGTGTTGTTGCACTGTGTGATGGAGAAGGTTTATATAACAGTGCAGTGTCCCAGTACAGATCCTGCTTCCATTGAAGTATTTGGTTGTTGTTTGGTTGCAGTGTTGTTGCAATGTGTGATGGAGAAGGTTTATATAACAGTGCAGTGTCCCAGTACAGATCCTGCTTCCATTGAAGTATTTGGTTGTTGTATGGTTGCAGTGTTGTTGCAATGTGTGATGGAGAAGGTTTATATAACAGTGCAGTGTCCCAGTACAGATCCTGCTTCCATTGAAGAATTTGGTTGTTGTTTGGTTGCAGTGTTGTTGCAATGTGTGATGGAGAAGGTTTATAGAACAGTGCAGTGTCCCAGTACAGATCCTGCTGCCATTGAAGTATTTGATTGTTGTATGGTTGCAGTGTTGTTGCAATATGTGATGGAGAAGGTTTATATAACAGTGCAGTGTCCCAGTACAGATCCTGCTTCCAATGAAGTATTTGGTTGTTGTTTGGTTGCAGTGTTGTTGCACTGTGTGATGGAGAAGGTTTATATAACAGTGCAGTGTCCCAGTACAGATCCTTCTTCCATTGAAGAATTTGGTTGTTGTATGGTTGCAGTGTTGTTGCATTGTGTGATGGAGAAGGTTTATATAACAGTGCAGTGTCACAGTACAGATCCTGCTTCCATAGAAGTATTTGGTTGTTGTTTGGTTGCAGTGTTGTTGTATTGTGTGATGGAGAAGGTTTATATAACAATGCAGTGTCCCAGTACAGATCCTGCTTCCATTGAAGAATTTGGTTGTTGTATGGTTGCAGTGTTGTTGCATTGTGTGATGGAGAAGGTTTATATAACAGTGCAGTGTCCCAGTACAGATCCTGCTTCCATTGAAGAATTTGGTTGTTGTATGTTTGCAGTGTTGTTGCAATGTGTGATGGAGAAGGTTTATATAACAGTGCAGTGTCCCAGTACAGATCCTGCTTCCATAGAAGTATTTGGTTGTTGTTTGGTTGCAGTGTTGTTGTATTGTGTGATGGAGAAGGTTTATATAACAATGCAGTGTCCCAGTACAGATCCTGCTTCCATTGAAGAATTTGGTTGTTGTATGGTTGCAGTGTTGTTGCATTGTGTGATGGAGAAGGTTTATATAACAGTGCAGTGTCCCAGTACAGATCCTGCTTCCAATGAAGTATTTGGTTGTTGTTTGGTTGCAGTGTTGTTACAATGTGTGATGGAGAAGGTTTATATAACAGTGCAGTGTCCCAGTACAGATCCTGCTTCCATTGAAGAATTTGGTTGTTGTTTGGTTGCAGTGTTGTTACAATGTGTGATGGAGAAGGTTTAGATAACAGTGCAGTGTCCCGTTACAGATCCTGCTTCCATTGAAGTATTTGGTTGTTGTATGGTTGCAGTGTTGTTGCAATGTGTGATGGAGAAGGTTTATATAACAGTGCAGTGTCCCAGTACAGATCCTGCTTCCAATGAAGTATTTGGTTGTTGTTTGGTTGCAGTGTTGTTGCACTGTGTGATGGAGAAGGTTTATATAACAGTGCAGTGTCCCAGTACAGATCCTTCTTCCATTGAAGAATTTGGTTGTTGTATGGTTGCAGTGTTGTTGCATTGTGTGATGGAGAAGGTTTATATAACAGTGCAGTGTCCCAGTACAGATCCTGCTTCCATAGAAGTATTTGGTTGTTGTTTGGTTGCAGTGTTGTTGTATTGTGTGATGGAGAAGGTTTATATAACAATGCAGTGTCCCAGTACAGATCCTGCTTCCATTGAAGAATTTGGTTGTTGTATGGTTGCAGTGTTGTTGCATTGTGTGATGGAGAAGGTTTATATAACAGTGCAGTGTCCCAGTACAGATCCTGCTTCCATTGAAGAATTTGGTTGTTGTATGTTTGCAGTGTTGTTGCAATGTGTGATGGAGAAGGTTTATATAACAGTGCAGTGTCCCAGTACAGATCCTGCTTCCATAGAAGTATTTGGTTGTTGTTTGGTTGCAGTGTTGTTGCACTGTGTGATGGAGAAGGTTTATATAACAGTGCAGTGTCCCAGTACAGATCCTGCTTCCATTGAAGAATTTGGTTGTTGTATGGTTGCAGTGTTGTTGCATTGTGTGATGGAGAAGGTTTATATAACAGTGCAGTGTCCCAGTACAGATCCTGCTTCCATTGAAGAATTTGGTTGTTGTATGTTTGCAGTGTTGTTGTATTGTGTGATGGAGAAGGTTTATATAACAGTGCAGTGTCCCAGTACAGATCCTGCTTCCATAGAAGTATTTGGTTGTTGTATGGTTGCAGTGTTGTTGCATTGTGTGATGGAGAAGGTTTATATAACAGTGCAGTGTCCCAGTACAGATCCTGCTTCCATTGAAGTATTTGGTTGTTGTATGGTTGCAGTGTTGTTACAATGTGTGATGGAGAAGGTTTATATAACAGTGCAGTGTCCCAGTACAGCTCCTGCTTCCATAGAAGTATTTGGTTGTTGTATGTTTGCAGTGTTGTTGCATTGTAAGGCTTCACTCATATTACAGAGAAGACCAGAGACTTTTCTCCTGCCCCTCCCCCGGCCGCGGTTCTTGTCGCAGATTTGGAATTGTTCATCAGGTGTAAATGTGAAGTAATTCATTTCTATGTAAATGACGTCTCCGCTCCGTGATGAGGCGCAGCGCTGCCATACACTGTAATGTAATGTTATTTAGGGGCGATGAGATGTGACAGGCGGCAGAGGAGCTGGCAGGACATCAACACTGCAGGGTCACCCATCTGTATAACCCAACGTGTAACATCTTATACTGGAGACAGATACAAGACTAGAGATAGAATGATAGATATGAGATAGATATGAGATAGATAGATAGATAGATAGATAGATAGATATGAGATAGATAGATAGATAAATATGAGATAGATGGATAGATAGATAGATATGAGATAGATAGATAGATATGAGATAGATAGATATGAGATAGATAGATATGAGATAGATAGATATGAGATAGATAGATATGAGATAGATAGATATGAGATAGATATGAGATAGATAGATAGATAAATATGAGATAGATGGATAGATAGATAGATATGAGATAGATAGATATGAGATAGATAGATATGAGATAGATAGATATGAGATAGATAGATAGATATGATATAGATAGATATGAGATAGATATGAGATAGATAGAAATGAGACAGATATGTAGATAGATAGATAGATAGATATGAGATAGATAGAGAGATAGATAGAGAGATATGAAATAGATATATATGAGATAGATAGATATGAGATAGATAGATATGAGATAGATAGATATGAGATAGATAGAAATGAGACAGATATGTAGATAGATATGAGATAAATAGATAGATAGATATGAGATAGATAGATATGAGATAGATAGAAAAATATGAGATAGATAGATAGATATGAGATAAATAGATATGAGATAGATAGAAATGAGATAGATAGATATGAGATAGATAGATATGAGATAGATAGAGAGATAGATAGAAAGAAAGATATGAGATAGATAGATAGATATGAGATAGATAGATGATAGATAGATATGAGATAGATAGATATGAGATAGATATGAGATAGATAGTTATGAGATAGATAGAAATGAGATAGATAGATAGATATGAGATAGATAGAGAGATAGATAGAAAGAAAGATATGAGATAGATAGATATGAGATAGATAGATGATAGATAGATATGAGATAGATAGATATGAGATAGATAGATAGATATGAGATAGATAGAAATGAGATAGATAGATAGATATGAGATAGATAGATAGAAAGATATGAGATAGATAGATATGAGATAGATATGAGATACATAGATAAGAGATAGATAGATAGATAGATAGATATGAGATAGATAGAGAGATAGATATGAGATAGATAGATAGATATGAGATAGATAGATAGATAGATAGATATGAGATAGATATGTAGATAGATAGATATGTAGATAGATATAAGATAGATAGATAGATATGAGATATATAGATAAATATGAGATAGATAGATATGAGATGGATAGGTAGATAGATAGATATGAGATAGATAGATAGATAGAAAGATATGAGATAGATATGAGATAGATAGATAAGAGATAGATAGATATGAGATAGATAGAGAGATAGATATGAGATAGAGAGATAGATATGAGATAGATAGGTAGATAGATAGATAGATATGAGATAGATAGATAGAAAGATATGAGATAGATAGATATAAGATAGATAGAGAGATAGATATGAGATAGATAGATATGAGATAGATATGAGATACATAGATAAGAGATAGATAGATAGATAGATAGATATGAGATAGATAGAGAGATAGATATGAGATAGATAGATAGATATGAGATAGATAGATAGATAGATAGATATGAGATAGATAGATATGTAGATAGATAGATATGTAGATAGATATAAGATAGATAGATAGATATGAGATATATAGATAAATATGAGATAGATAGATATGAGATGGATAGGTAGATAGATAGATATGAGATAGATAGATAGATAGAAAGATATGAGATAGATATGAGATAGATAGATAAGAGATAGATAGATATGAGATAGATAGAGAGATAGATATGAGATAGAGAGATAGATATGAGATAGATAGGTAGATAGATAGATAGATATGAGATAGATAGATAGAAAGATATGAGATAGATAGATATAAGATAGATAGAGAGATAGATATGAGATAGAGAGATAGATATGAGATAGATATGAGACAGATAGATAAGAGATAGATATGAGATAGATAGATATGTAGATGGATATATATAAGATAGATAGATGGATAGATAGATATGAGATAGATAGATATGAGATAGATATATATAAGATAGATAGATGGATAGATAGATATGAGATAGATAGATATGAGATAGATATGAGATAGATAGTTATGAGATAGACATATATGAGATAGATAGATATGAGATACATATGAGATAGATAGATATGAGATAGATATGAGATAGATAGATAGATATGAGATAGATATGAGATAGATAGATATGTAGATGGCTAGATATGAGATAGATAGATAGAGAGATATGAAATATATATATATATATATATATATATATATATATATATATATGAGATAGACAGATATGAGATAGATAGATAGATAAATATGAGATAGATATGAGATAGATAGATATGAGATAGATAGATATGAGATAGATAGATAGAGAGATATGAGATATATATATATAGATATGAGATAGATAGATATGAGATAGATATATATAAGATAGATATATGGATAGATAGATATGAGATAGACAGATATGAGATAGATAGATATGAGATAGATAGATATGAGATAGATAGATAGATAGATAGATATGAGATAGATATGAGATAGATAGATATGAGATAGATATGAGATAGATAGATATGAGATAGATAGATATGAGATAGATAGATAGATATGAGATAGATAGATAGATATGAGATAGATAGATAGATATGAGACAGATAGATAGATAGATAGATAGATAGATAGATAGAAATGAGACAGATAGATATGAGATAGATAGATATGAGATAGATAGATATGAGATAGATAGATATGAGATAGATAGATAGATATGTGACAGATAGATAGATAGATAGATAGATAGATAGATAGATAGATAGAAATGAGACAGATAGATATGAGATAGATAGATATGAGATAGATATGAGATGAGATAGATAGATATATAGATAGATAGATAGAAATGAGACAGATAGATATGAGATAGATAGATATGAGATAGATAGATATGAGATAGATAGATATGAGACAGATAGATATGAGATAGATAGATAGATAGATAGATAGAGAGATAGGGGGATATTTATCAAAACCTGTCCAGAGGAAAAGTTGCCCAGTTGCCCATAGCAACCAATCAGCTCGCTTCTTTCATTTTTAACAAGGCCTGTGCAAAATGAAAGCAGCGATCTGATTGGTTGCTATGGGCAACTGGGCAACTTTTCCTTTGCACAGGTTTTGATAAATCTCCCCCATAGAGTGGTAAAGTATACGGGAAAGTGGTGGATGGTTTGTATATCTCACCTGGTTTCCTCAGCCAGGCACGATAAAGAGATCCAGAAGGTTATGCTGCTGTAGCGGAGGATAGTCTGTTGGGGTCTTTTGTTGAAGTTACATGGTCTGGATTTCCTTGTTGGAGGTGTCAGTGCTCCAGTCCACCCCCCTTGTCCACTGCGGGTTTCCCTACTCCAAGGTGTTCTCAGGGGAGGCTTCCTGTGATTGCTGGGGAGGAAGCCTTATAGCAAACGGTTGTTCAGGTTTTAGTGCTGGAGAGACTGAGATGAGAAGCAGCCACAGCCAGAACTGCAGCTCCAACCTCCCAGGTCTGAACCTTCCTCTATGGACATTTTGGGGGTTTCCTTGGGGCCAGACATTAGGCCCACAGTATGATAGAGAGGTATCTTGACGTTTATTTCCTCACACAGGGATACAACGTTTCACCCGTCTTAACGGTCTTTATCAAACATAGAAAGTGACCAAAAAGTGCAACACACTAATTAAACAGCGATTATCCATCATCATCCAACTGGGGACAAAAAAGGAGAAATATACATACAATGAAAACGTGAAGATAATGTGATAATTGATAGAGAGGGGTATTGTTACGCCGAGCCCCTGCTCCTCCGGGTCCCTGCTCCTCCGTGGAGCGCTCGCAGCGTTCTCCTCTCTGCAGCGCCCCGGTCAGACCCGCTGACCGGGAGCGCTGCACTGACATTGCCGGCAGGGATGCGATTCGCATAGCGGGACGCGCCCGCTCGCGAATCGCATCTCAAGTCACTCACCTGTCACGTCCTGGCGCGCGCGGCTCCGCTCCTTAGGGCGCGCGCGCGCCAGCTCTCTAAGATTTAAACGGCCAGTGAACCAATGATTGGTGCCTGGCCCAATCAGTCTAATTAGCCTCCACCTGCTCCCTGTCTATATAACCTCACTTCCCCTGCACTTCCTCGCCGGATCTTGTTGCCTTGTGCCAGAGAAAGCGTTTAGTGTTGTCCAAAGCCTGTGTTCCAGATCTTCTGCTATCGCCATTGACTACGAACCTTGCCGCCTGCCCCCGACCTTCTGCTACGTCTGACCTCGCCTCTGCCTAGTCATTCTGTCCCACGCCTTCTCAGCAGTCAGCGAGGTTGAGCCGTTGCCGGTGGATACGACCTGGTTGCTACCGCCGCAGCAAGACCATTCCGCTTTGCGGCGGGCTCTAAGTAGCATTTTAGAACCGGTCCACCGACACGGTCCACGCCAATCCCTCTCTGACACAGAGGATCCACATCCAGCTAGCCGAATCGTGACAGTAGATCCGGCCATGGATCCCGCTGAGGTGCCGCTGCCAAGTCTCACTGACCTATCCACGGTGGTCGCTCAGCAATCGCAGCAAATTGCCCAACAAGGACAGCAGCTGTCGCAGTTGACCGCCATGGTACAGCAACTTCTGCCACAGCTACAGCAGCAACCATCTCCTCCGCCAGCTCCTGCACCTCCTCCGCAGCGAGTGCCCGCTCCTAACCTCCGCTTGTCCCTGCTGGACAAATTTGATGGGGACTCTAGACTCTGCCGTGGATTTCTGTCTCAATGTTCCCTACATATGGAGATGTTGTCGGACCAATTTCCTACAGAACGGTCTAAGGTGGCGTTCGTAGTGAGTCTTCTGTCTGGGAAGGCCCTGTCATGGGCCACACCGCTCTGGGACCGCAATGATCCTGCCACAGCCACAGTCCAGTCCTTCTTCGCTGAAGTCCGTAGTGTCTTCAAGGAACCAGCCCGAGCTTCTTCTGCCGAGACTGCCCTGCTGAACCTGGTCCAGGGTAATTTCAGTAGGCGAGTACGCCATCCAATTCCGTACTCTCGCCTCCAACTTATCCTGGAATAACGAGGCCCTCTGCGCGAGCTTTAAAAAAGGCCTATCCAGTAACATCAAGGATGTGCTGGCCGCACGAGAGATTCCTGCCAACCTGCAAGAACTTATCCATTTGGCCACACGCATTGACATGCGTTTTTCTGAGAGACACCAGGAGCTCCGCCAGGAAAAGGACCTTGATCTCTGGGCACCTCTCTCCCAGTATCCTTTGCAATCTACCCCTGTGCCTCCCGCCGAGGAGGCTATACAAGTGGATCGGTCTCGCGTGACCCATGAAGAGCGGACTCGCCGCAGAGATAAAAAGTTATGTCTGTACTGCGCTAGTACCGAACATTTCTTGGTGGATTGCCCTATTCGTCCTCCACGTCTAGGAAACGCACGCACCCAGCTCACGTGGGAGTGGCGTCTCTTGGTCTGAAGTCTGCTTCTCCACATCTCACTGTGCCCGTATGGATTTCTCCTTCTGCCAACTCCTCCTTCTCAGCCGTGGCCTTCTTGGACTCTGGTTCTTCTGGAAATTTTATTCTGGACTCTTTGGTAAATAAGTTCTGCATCCTGGTGACCCGTCTCGTCAAGCCGCTCTACATTTCTTCGGTCAACGGAGTGAAGTTGGACTGTACTGTGCGTTACCGCACAGAGCCCTTGCTTATGAGCATTGGACTGCATCACGAGAAAATAGAATTTTTTGTTTTGCCCACCTGCACCTCTGAAGTCCTCCTCGGTTTGCCATGGCTCCAGTGTCATTCTCCCACCCTTGACTGGACCACCGGGGAGATCAAGAATTGGGGTCCTGCTTGCCACAAAAAATGCCTCACGTCTCCTCCCAGTCCCGTCAGGCAAGCCTCAGTGCCTCCTCCTACACCTGGTCTCCCCAAGGCCTATCAGGACTATGCTTTGCCTCCTCATAGCCCCCGTCCTGGTAACACTCTGCCCTGTGCCAAGCTTCACCCTCTGCCCCCCCTTCCCATTCCCACTCCTTCTGAACTGCCTGCCTTTGATGAGGAAACCCTACAATCGCTCCCAGTGTCCTCGTCCCACGTGAAGCAGATGAAAAAGAGGGAGGGACCTAAGGGGGGGGGGTACTGTTACGCCGAGCACTCCGGGTCCCTGCTCCTCCCTTGAGCGCTCGCGGCGTTCCTCTCTCTGCAGCGCCCCGGTCAGACCCGCTGACCGGGAGCGCTGCACTGACACCGCCGGCGGGGATGCGTTTCGCATAGCGCTCGCGAATCGCATCCCAAGTCACTCACCTGTCGCGGTCCCCGGCTGTCACGTCCTGGCGCGCGGCTCCGCTCCTTAGGGCTCCAGTGATTGGTGCCTGGCCCAATCAGTCTAACTAGCTTCCACCTGCTCCCTGTCCATATAACCTCACTTCCCCTGCACTTCCTTGCCGGATCTTGTTGCCTTGTGCCAGAGAAAGCGTTAGTGTTGTCCAGAGCCTGTGTTCCAGACTTTCTGCTATCGCCATTGACTACGAACCTTGCCGCCTGCCCCGACCTTCTGCTACGTCTGACCTTGCCTCTGCCTAGTCCTTCTGTCCCACGCCTTCTCAGCAGTCAGCGAGGTTGAGCCGTTGCCGGTTGATACGACCTGGTTGCTACCGCCGCAGCAAGACTATCCCGCTTTGCGGCGGGCTCTGGTGAAAACCAGTAGCATCCCTAGAACTGGTCCACCGACACGGTCCACGCCAATCCCTCGCTGACACAGAGGATCCACATTCAGTCTGCCGAATCGTAACAGGTATATTATATATTCATACCCTCAGTATATAGTAGTACAGGGCCTCGTACAGTGTTAGACATGTTAATAGTGTACAGTATACAGCTGTGTGCATTAAATACACTAGGGGGCAGGATCAGCACTCACCACGAGGAGGAAAACTCCATGGTGGAGTCGGTCGTACAGATCGCTGTGTGAATATAGTCGTGGCGAGCTAGAATGACAGGATCAGTGTCTGGCCAATCAGGGGAGTGAATAGTGGATTGCTAAGATACCTCTGCATGACGCATTGTGGATACATTGTATATAGTGACCGGGGGTGAAGACTTTCTGGATACATTGCATATAGTGACCGGGGGTGAAGACTTCCTGGATACATTGTATATAGTGACCGAGGGGGTGAAGACTTTCTGGATACATTGTATATAGTGATCGGGGGTGAAGACTTTCTGGATACATTGTATATAGTGATCGGGGGTGAAGACTTTCTGGATACATTGTATATAGTGATCGGGGGTGAAGACTTTCTGGATAAATTGTATATAGTGACCGGGAGTGAAGACTTTCTGGATATATTGTATATAGTGACCAGGGGGTGAAGACTTTCTGGATACATTGTATATAGTGACCGGGAGTGAAGACTTTCTGGGTACATTGTATATAGTGACCGGGGGGGAAGACTTTCTGGATACATTGTATATAGTGATTGGGGGGGTGTAGACTTTCTGTATATATTGTATATAGTGATCGGGGGAGAAGACTTTCTGGATACATTGTATATAGTGATTGGGGGGGTGTAGACTTTCTGGATACATTGTATATAGTGACTGGGGGGGTGAAGACTTTCTGTATATATTGTATATAGTGATCGGGGGAGAAGACTTTCTGGATACATTGTATATAGTGATTGGGGGGGGGTGTAGACTTTCTGGATACATTGTATATAGTGACTGGGGGGGGGTGAAGACTTTCTGGATACATTGTATATAGTGACCGGGGATGAAGACTTTCTGGATACATTGTATATAGTGACCAGGGGTGAAGACTTTCTGGATACATTGTATATAGTGACCAGGGGTGAAGACTTTCTGTATACACTGCATATAGTGACCGGGGTTGAATACTTTCTGGATACATTGTATATAGTGACCGGGGGTGAAGACTTTCTGGATACATTGTATATAGTGACCGGGGGTGAAGACTTTCCGGATACATTGTATATAGTGACTGGGGGTGAAGACTTTCTGGATACATTGTATATAGTGACCGGGGTTGAATACTTTCCGGATACATTGTATATAGTGACCGGGGGTGAAGACTTTCTGTATACTCTGCATATAGTGACCGGGGGTGAAGACTTTCTGTATACATTGTATATAGTGACCGGGGCTGAAGACTTTCTGTATACATTGTATACAGTGACCGGGGGTGAAGACTTTCTGTATGTACTGCATATAGTGACCGGGGTTGAATACTTTCCAGATACATTGTATATAGTAACCGGGGCTGAAGACTTTCTGTATACACTGTATATAGTGACCGGGGGGGGGGGGGGTGAAGACTTTCTGTATACACTGTATATAGTGACCGGGGGGGGGGTGAATACTTTCTGTATACACAGTATATAGTGACCGGGGTTGAATACTTTCTGGATACATTGTATATAGTGACCGAGGGGTGAAGACTTTCTGTATACATTGTATATAGTGACCGGGGCTGAAGACTTTCTGGATACATTGTATATAGTAACCGGGGCTGAAGACTTTCTGTATACACTGTATATAGTGACCGGGGGGGGGGGGGTGAAGACTTTCTGTATACACTGTATATAGTGACCGGGGGGGGGGGGGTGAATACTTTCTGTATACACAGTATATAGTGACCGGGGTTGAATACTTTCTGGATACATTGTATATAGTGACCGAGGGGTGAAGACTTTCTGGATACATTGTATATAGTGACCGAGGGGTGAAGACTTTCTGGATACAATGTATATAATGACTGGGGGTGAAGACTTTCTGTATACACTGTATATAGTGACGGGAGGGGGGGGTGAAGACTTTCTGTATACACTGTATATAGTGACCGGGGGGGGGTGAAGACTTTTTGTTTACACTGTATATAGTGACCGGGGGGGGGGGGGGGGGTTTGAAGACTTTCTGTTTACACTGTATATAGTGACGGGGGGGGGGTGAAGACTTTCTGTATACACTGTATATAGTGACTGGGGTGGTGAAGACTTTCTGTTTACACTGTATATAGTGACTGGTGGGGGGGGGGAAGACTTTCTGTATACACTGTATATAGTGACTGGGGGGTGAAGACTTTCTGTTTACACTGTATGTAGTGACCGGGTGGGGGGGTGAAGACTTTCTGTATACACTGTATATAGTGACCGGGTGGGGGGGGTGAAGACTTTCTGTATACACTGTATATAGTGACTGGGGGGTGAAGACTTTCTGTTTACACTGTATATAGTGATGTCCTCCAGCACCACGGACATCTCTCTCTCTCTCTCTCTCTCTCACTCTCACTCTCTCTCTCTCTCTCTCTCTCACTCTCTCTCTCGCTGTCACTGACCATTGGGTCCCCGTATCTCAGGGAGATGTCCTGCTCATCCTGACCCTGCAGGTATATGAGGGCACGGACCCTACTCCCCGCCCCGCACCATCACGTCATTGGGGCCATTGGTTTACATCTGGTGCTTTTCCATTGGGTTGGGCTCTGGTCGGTGACTGGACCATTGCAGAACCATAGTTGACCCAATGACTGTGGGTGCCAAGACCCTGTGGCCCAGTGATTTACATGTGGTCTCATCTAACCAGGGGCCCCTCACCTCACCCGATTGTTAAGGGGCCCAGTCAGGTACCAAATGGCCCAGCCCCAGATCCACCCAGTGCATCATAACCTGGACCCATGGTGCCCAAGGCCATCGGAACCGACCACTCATACCCACCGGTGACATTACCGTGCGCCCGCGCGGGGTCAGAGGTCACAATCAGCCGCTGTTGCCTGCAGTCCACACTGACATCTTTCCCCTGGAGGCCCATTTGCAAGTGGACTATCATTTTTTTGTTTTTACTATGTTGACAAAAAAGTAAGGTGAGTGTGTGGGGGGACTCCCTGGCTATTAGGGAACACACACCTACTATAAAGGGGACTACCTGAATAATGGGGGACACACGCCTGCTATATAGGGGACTACCTGAATAATGGGGGACACATACCTGCTATATAGGGGACTACCTGAATAATGGGGGGACACACAACTGCTATATAGGGGACTACCTGAATAATGGGGGACACACCTACTATATAGGGGACTACCTGAATAATGGGGGACACACAACTGCTATATAGGGGACTACCTGAATAATGGGGGACACACAACTGCTATATAGGGGACTACCTGAATAATGGGGGACACACAACTGCTATATAGGGGACTACCTGAATAATGGGGGGACACACCTACTATAAAGGGGACTACCTGAATAATGGGGCACACACAGCTACTATAAAGGGGACTACCTGAATAATGGGGGACACACAACTGCTATATAGGGGACTACCTGAATAATGGGGGACACACAACTGCTATATAGGGGACTACCTGAATAATGGGGGACACATACCTGCTATATAGGGGACTACCTGAATAATGGGGGGACACACAACTGCTATATAGGAGACTACCTGAATAATGGGGGACACATACCTGCTATATAGGGGACTACCTGAATTATGGGGGACACTCACCTGCTATATAGGGGACTACCTGAATAACGGGGGACACATACCTGCTATATAGGGGACTACTTGTATAATGGGGGAACACACCTGCTATATAGGGGACTACCTGCATAATGGATGACACACACCTGCTATATAGGGGACTGCCAGCATAATGGAGGACACACCTGCTATATAGGGGACTACCTGCAAAATAGGGGACACACACCTGCTATAAAGGGGAACTACCTGAATAATGGGAGGCACACACCTGCTATAAAGGGGAACTACCTGAATAACGGGGGACACACACCTGCTATATGGTGGCTACCTGAATAATGGGGGACACACACCTGCTATACGGGGGGCTACCTGAATAATGGGGGACATACACCTGCTATATGGGGGACTACCTGAATAATGGGGGACACACACCTGCTATATGGGGGACTACCTGAATAATGGGGGACACACATCTGCTATATAGGGGAATACCTGAATAATCGGGGACACATACCTGCTATATAGGGGACTACCTGCATAATAGGGAACACACACCTGCTATATGGGGGACTACCTGCATAATGTGAAACACACACCTGCTATATGGGGGACTACCTGCATAATAGGGAACACACACCTGCTATATGGGGGACTACCTGCATAATAGGGAACAAACACTTGCTATATGGGGGACTACCTGCCTAATGCGGGACACACACCTGCTATATGGAGGACAACCTGCATAATGGGACACACACACCTGCTATATAGGGGACTACATGCATAATGGATTACACATCCCTGCCTTAATACAGATGATGTCATCGGTCACTGACTGCAGCTTTATACAGATGATGTCATCGGTCACTGACTGCAGCTTTATACAGATGATGTCATCGGTCACTGACTGCAGCTTTATACAGATGATGTCATCGGTCACTGACTGCAGCTTTATACAGATGATGTCATCGGTCACTGACTGCAGCTTTATACAGATGATGTCATCGGACACTGACTGCAGCTTTATACAGATGATGTCATCGGACACTGACTGAAGCTTTATACAGATGATGTCATCGGTCACTGATTGAAGCTTTATACAGATGATGTCATCGGTCACTAACTGCAGCTTTATACAGATGATGTCATCGGACACTGACTGCAGCTTTATACAGATGATGTCATCGGACACTGACTGCAGCTTTATACAGATGATGTCATCAGACACTGACTGAAGCTTTATACCGATGATGTCATCGGACACTGACTGAAGTTTTATACAGATGATGTCATCGGACACTGACTGAAGCTTTATACAGATGATGTCATCGGACACTGACTGCAGCTTTATACAGATGATGTCATCGGACACTGACTGAAGCTTTATACAGATGATGTCATCGGACACTGACTGCAGCTTTATACAGATGATGTCATCAGACACTGACTGAAGCTTTATACCGATGATGTCATCGGACACTGACTGAAGTTTTATACAGATGATGTCATCGGACACTGACTGCAGCTTTATACAGATGATGTCATCGGACACTGACTGCAGCTTTATACAGATGATGTCATCAGACACTGACTGAAGCTTTATACTGATGATGTCATCGGACACTGACTGAAGTTTTATACAGATGATGTCATCGGACACTGACTGAAGCTTTATACAGATGATGTCATCGGACACTGACTGCAGCTTTATACAGATGATGTCATCGGACACTGACTGAAGCTTATACATATGGCAGCTCTTGTTATACCTCCACATTACTGACTGCGCTCTGGATAGTTACATGTCTCGGCCCTGTACACACAGTCACATCTCACAAGCATTTTACTACTCGGTGCCAGCTCTTTAATTTCATACAAGGCTTCCCATTGGTCGGCTGTGGTTGCTATGGAGACGAGGTTCACTTTCGCAGTGATTAGCGCCGAACAGGTGCCTAACTCTTCCCAGTAAAATATTTCCCCCATTGAGGCCGTAATCTCCTATTACATAGCGGGTGACTCCATTATACCGAGATTTATCAGCCGTTAAGTGGAGATAACAAGTTCGGGGAGGATAAACCCATGAAAACGCAGCGGTCAGGTTCAGCTTCTCTAAATTTACTCTGGAGTTTAGACCATGAGGAACAGAGACATCAATAACCAGAGAAGAGGCAGAGACACCGGGGGGGCGGACACTTCCCCTCCGCAACACAACGGCGCCATTGTAAGCAGATCATTAATGAGAGCTAAAGAGACACGAGGTACAAAAGAAGCGCAAAAACAGCAAAAAGTATCAGAGCGTAACGTGACGTCTCAGTCATGTCCCGGTGTTGCTGCGTTTTTTTTTTGAAAATCTGAGCAAAAACGTAAATGTGATTGTAATATGTGAATAAACCCGAACTGTCTAGAGTCTACATTGTAACAACTTGTTATCTCCATGACGACTCAAATGTTCTTCAATAAAATAAGTATTGCGCCATTCTGACCCCTATCATTTTTTTCCGTATACGGAGCTGTATGAGGGCTCATTTTTGTGCGACAATCTGTAGTTTTTATAATTTTTTTTATTCAATTTATTGGGATTTATTATGCGACGAAAAATCAACAATTCTGGAATTTGGTATTATATATATATATATATATATATATATATATATATATATATATATACATTAGGGGTGTGAATCGCCAAGAATTTGCCGATTCGATTCGAATCGCGATACCAGTGTGGCGATTCGATATATCCCGATATATCGCGATACCGTCTAGGTGACAATACATCACGATATATCCCGATTCTGTTGAAAAAACAATGTCTTTTACGCTTTTATTAAAACTTTATTTTTATTTTTATTTTTTTTGGTGCACTTTATTAGTCTTTTAGGAATCATTAGATTCCTCAGACAGATGAATAGATTCTATTGAACTCCATTTATCTGCGATCCATTGATAGAGCCTGGTCCAGCCAGGATCTATCAATGACAGAGCCACGGAGAGCCTACACATCTCCCTTTAGACACCGCTGTCAGCTTTGACAGCGGCGATCTAAAGGGTTAATAGCCAGCCGCGGCGATCGCCGCATGCTGGCTATTAGCGGCGGCCCCCGGCTACTGAGAACAGCCGGGGGCTGCAGAGTATGGAGCGGGCACGAGTCGGGAGCCCACTCCATACATACTGCAGAGCACCGCATGCTGGATATTAGCGGCGGTGATGCATCAGCGGCCCCCGGATACTGAAATCAGCCGGAGGCCGCAGAGTATGGAGCGGGCACGAGTCGGAGCCCGCTCCATACATCCAGAGCGCCGCCGCCGCCGCGTCAGATGGCTGACAAAATGTGGAACTTGTATCTCCTGATGCCCGGGACATGCTTTCTGTGCATCAGGAGATACAAATTCCACATCACTAAAGCGATTTTTCACTTGCCGATACTGAATCGATTCAAAATATTTTTGAATCGATTCAGTATCGGCAAGTGAAAAATCGCGATAATCGCGGGAATCGATTTTTTTCTTACATCCCTAATATATATATTGTTTTTTTTTTTTCTCATATGTGTCGTTCACCACCTGGAATAATTATGTTTTAATAGTTTGAAAATCTCCGCTTGTGATACCAAATGTTTATTTTATAAATTTTTTATACATTTTTGTATTTTTAAAATGGGAAAGGGGGGGGGATTAAAATTTGTATTAGGGGAGGGGCATTTAAATATTTTTTTTAAAACTTATTATTATTATTTTTTTATTATTCTTAAACTTTTACACTATTACATGCAATCAGTCATTGGCCATGATGAAGCGCATGTGAGTGAGAAACGGCCCGTCGGCCACTGTTGTATCGTTGACCTGAAAGAATAAAACTTTGTGAAACTGCATTTCCAGTGCTTCCTCAAGTCTTCTTCCATTTTTGGATTGCTTTTCTTGGTCTCCGGAGAATAGAACACGGACACGTGTTTCAGCCATTAGTGTCCAGGTGTTGACCCGATTCACACTACTCCTTCCCGCTACAAAAAGGTACGCGGCAGTGCCGTACTCACTATATCTTCTATATGGGCTAGATTGTATCCAGTTCCAAGCTATAAACATCTGAATGTGTTCCTGTTCAATGACAGCAATGGTCCAAATGAAATGGGAGAGTTCCAGTGAAAGTTCCAGAACTTTTCAGTGTTTCTGTTCAATGACAACAATGGTGCAAAGGAAACTGGAGAGTTCCGGTAAAAGTTGCCGAATTTTTCAGCATGTGTTCCTGTTCAATGACAGCAATGGTCCAAATGAAATGGGGGGTTCCAGTGCACGTGTTCCTGTTCAATGACAGCAATAGTGCAAATGAAATGGGAGAGTTCCAGTGCACGTGTTCCTGTTAAATGACAACAATGGTGCAAATGAAATGGGAGAGTTCCAGTGCACGTGTTCCTGTTCAATGACAGCAATGGTGCAAATGAAATGGGAGAGTTCCAGTGCACGTGTTCCTGTTCAATGACAGCAACGGTGCAAATGAAATGGGAGAGTTCCAGTGCATGTGTTCCTGTTCAATGACAGCAATGGTGCAAATGAAATGGGAGAGTTCCAGTGCATGTGTTCCTGTTCAATGACAGCAATGGTGCAAATGAAATGGGGGAGTTCCAGTGCACGTGTTCCTGTTCAATGACAGCAATGGTGCAAATGAAATGGGGGGGGTTCCAGGGCACGTGTTCCTGTTCAATGACAGCAATGGTGCAAATGAAATGGGGGAGTTCCAGTGCACGTGTTCCTGTTCAATGACAGCAATGGTGCGAATGAAATGGGGGGGTTCCAGTGCATGTGTTCCTGTTCAATGACAGCAATGGTACAAATGAAATGGGGGGAGTTCCAGTGCACGTGTTCCTGTTCAATGACAGCAATGGTGCAAATGAAATGGGGGGGTTCCAGTGCATCTGTTCATGTTCAATGACAGCAATGGTACAATTGAAACTGTAGAGTTCCAGTAAAAGATGCAGAACTTTTCAGCGTGTATTTCTGTTCAATTACAACAATGGTGCAAATGAAATGGGAGAGTTCCGGTGAAAGTTGCAGAACGTTTCCGCACTTTCCGATTCACTGCCCACTACCACTACTTTACGATACCTTGAATATTCATGGTTGGTCGGGCGCCGGTGGTCACTGACCGCTCTTGGCAGCAGATACTTATTTGTAACCATTCCCCCGGATTGTTTAGGATTCATAGCGGCACAGAATCTCATCCCCGCACGGAGTTTAACAAATGTCGCCCTTCTTTATACATTCAGCTCCAGGCGGATGAATCATTTTTATTCTCCTTCCTCCTTGGGAAGAATAATGAAGCAAGTTCTTCTTCGCAGGTATCCACCAGTCACCGAGAGGAGGCAGGTGAGGCGCCGCGCCTGGCACCAGATATATGGTTCTACAGAGGGGTATTTGTACATGGCACCTCGCCTCAGCCAGTTTCTATGGTAATGAGATTATGACTATTCATTTCGGGAGTCGGCTCCCATCTGATTCATTATGTACATTACACACTTCTCTCTGTGCATTTTATAGGCCATTATTTTCCCTAAGCACATTACTCTTTTAACTTTCTTTCGGGGGAAGCAGAAGTCTTGGTAATTGGTCGGCAAATCCTCCGAGGGAGTGTGAACACGGAAAATGTATTTAGTATTAAATTAGAGCGGAGATATTAAGATATTAAGACCATGGTTGGGTTTGGTCTGAGGAACGCTCAGTCCTTGCCGAGGTCTAATCGGTTCCGAGCACGCAGCGCTCATAATTCTATACATCATGAGGGGCGAGGCAACACATTTAATTGCTCCGAATCTCGCCGCGCTGGGTGTAGGGACTTAAAGGTGTACTCCTCCTCTAGACATCTTATCCCCTATCCAAAGGATAGGGGAGAAGATGTCTGATCATGGGGGTCCTGCCCCAGAGAACCCCCCGCGATCTCCGTTGCACCCGTCGTTCGTTTAGAGCGTCAGGTGCAGCACCGGAGGCTCGTGACATCACAACCGCGCCCCGCTCATGATGTCACGGCCACGCCCCCTCGATGCAAGTCTATGGGAGGGAGCGTGACGTACAAACACTGCCATTTCACAGGGTTTTTAAGTGGAAATAGGGAGAGGTTCCTGTGTGGGGCCGCCTTTTTAGGACGAGTAACACTTGCCAAGAAGGGAATTAATAGGGCGAGAGTCGGGCCTCACAGGGAAAGTTTTTACCCCCACCGGTTACAATGGACCATACATTGTTCCCTTCCCCCTTTTAGAGGTCTTTGCATCACATCAACACATGGTGGTTTTTGCACACCTTTACTTTTGTTTGATTTAAGAAAAATATATTTTATCCTAAGAATATTATTAAAAGTTAAGTTTTACGTAATACATATCCTCAATACTTGTGCACACTAACACAAAAGAGACCGTTTTCTTCTGCCTACCTGCCTCAGCTACTATTCTGATCCTGCCACCCGCCTGATGCAACAAATCTGATGCCAAGTTCTACTTTTCTCAGCCACCTCCGCCACCGGATACTTGTATTGCCACCCACCGCACCACTTTCTGGACTCCTGATTCTGCGGATGCCACCTCCAGGCTGTCTCATTCTGCCACCATATGTTCTCCTCATGCTGATGCCACCTCCAGGTTGTACCATTCAGCCACTATATGGTCTTCTCATGCTGATGCCAACTGCAGGCTGTGCCATTCAGCCACTATATGGTCTTCTCATGCTTCAGCCACCTCCAGGCTGTGCCATTCAGCCACTATATGGTCTCCTCATGCTGATGCCACCTCCAGGCTGTCTCATTCTGCCACCATATGTTCTCCTCATGCTGATGCCACCTCCAGGGTGTGCCATTCAGCCACTATATGGTCTTCTCATGCTGATGCCACCTCCAGGCTGTCTCTTTCTGCCACCATATGTTCTCCTCATGCTGATGCCACCTCCAGGCTGTACCATTCAGCCATTATATGGTCTTCTCATGCTGATGCCAACTGCAGGCTGTGCCATTAAGCCACTATATGGTCTTCTCATGCTGATGCCACCTCCAGGCAGTCTTATTCTGCCACCATATGTTCTCCTCATGCTGATGCCACCTCCAGGCTGTCTCATTCTGCCACCATATGTTCTCCTCATGCTGATGCCACCTCCAGGGTGTGCCATTCAGCCACTATATGGTCTTCTCATGCTTCAGCCACCTCCAGGCTGTGCCATTCAGCCACTATATGGTCTCCTCATGCTGATGCCACCTCCAGGCTGTCTCATTCTGCCACCATATGTTCTCCTCATGCTGATGCCACCTCCAGGGTGTGCCATTCAGCCACTATATGGTCTTCTCATGCTGATGCCACCTCCAGGCTGTCTCTTTCTGCCACCATATGTTCTCCTCATGCTGATGCCACCTCCAGGCTGTACCATTCAGCCATTATATGGTCTTCTCATGCTGATGCCAACTGCAGGCTGTGCCATTCAGCCGCTATATGGTCTCCTCATGCTGATGCCACCTCCAGGCAGTCTTATTCTGCCACCATATGTTCTCCTCATGCTGACGCCACCTACAGGCTGTGCCATTCAGCCACTATATGGTCTTCTCATGCTTCAGCCACCTCCAGGCTGTGCCATTCAGCCACTATATGGTCTTCTCATGCTGATGCCACCTCCAGGCTGTCTCATTCTGCCACCATATGTTCTCCTCATGCTGATGCCACCTCCAGGCTCTACCATTCAGCCACTATATGGTCTTCTTATGCTTCAGCCACCCCAGGCTGTCATTGAGCCACAATATGGTCTCCTCATGCTGCTGCCACCTCCAGGCTTTGTCAATTTACCGCCTTGTAGTCTCCTCATGCTGTTGGCACATTAAATAAAACATTTTAGGTTCATCTATTTGAAATCTTCAATTTAAATGTTAACAAATATCTTGAATCTTTTCAAGTGTGAGGCACTATGGTCTTGTCAGGCTGTTGCCACCTCCAGGCTGTGTCCTTCAGCCACTATATGTTCTCCTCCTGCTAATGCCACCTCCAGGCTGTGCCATTCAGCCACTATATGGTCTTGTTAGGCTGTTGCCACCTCCAGGCTTTGTCATTCAGCCACTATATGGTCTCCTCACACTTATGCCACCTCCAGGCTCTGTCATTGTGCCGCTCTGCGGCAGGGATTCTAATAGCGATGCCTGTAATCTGCATGTTATTCTGAATAACAGTATTATTTCACTACCCCAGCACACTCCATATGCGTGTTAGAACACAGAAAAGTGTTCTACACTAGTGCAATGCAAATATTTATCCCAAATATTGCATAATTGCGAATATTGCAAATATAGTGCTAAATATTCGCAATTACGAATATTCGCATTTTTTTCACAGCACACATCACAGTGATCATCCCTCCCTGCTTCCAGCTTGTGGTGGAAACAAGGCTCCAATACTAGTTACTGTGTCAGAACAGTGGGCGCCCGAAAATTTGCATATGTGAATATTCGCTTATGCGAATTTTCGAGCATATTGATCCCTTCCTTCTTTTAGCTCTTTTATCACGCATTCACCATATCAAAATTTATGGTGAATGCGCATGTGCATGCAAATTTTATGGCACATAGTAAAAAAAAAAAGGCCGCGAACATGCGAATTTTGCGAATATATGACGAATATTCGTCCATAAATTCGCGAAATAGCGTGAATTTGAATATGGCCTATGCCGCTCAACACTATTCTACACCCCTATTGAGGCTCTCTGTAGTCCAGAAATAGCCATTTTTAATACAGATTCTCCGCAAATAGATTTGGAGGGAACAAAATTTTTATGGAAAATTTGGCGAATCAGCCGAATCAAATTTTTCAAAAAATTTGCTAATTTCTAGTCATGAGCCTTCGCCCCGCATCGCCATTCATCCGGTACGGAGTAAAGTTTGCTCCGTGCACTGGATATCTGGAGAGCCACAGCCAAGATTGCGGGGGTCTCCAGTGGGGCAACCCCCGCGATCAGACAGCTTATCCCCTATCCGTTGGGGATATGTTATCTAAATGACTGGGCACAGCTTCTAATCAGCAGTTACAAATCCTGCGCATCAAATCTGCGCAGGATCCCGTACCCTAAAACAGTAGACTTAGATAACATTACATCGAATACTTATCTTTAGAAATTGACCAGACCCGGCCAGACACCCATTCAGAGCATAGATTTTAACAAGATAAATATTTCCACCGCCCTTGTCTTGGCTGACTAGTAGCAACCGTGTTCTTTAAAGGGGTACTCCGATCCTGAAGCATCTTATCCCCTATCCAAAGGATAGGGGATAAGATGTTTCACCGCGGGGGTCCCGCCACTGGGGACCCCCGCAATCTTGTATTCGCCACCCTCCTGTTTGAGCTGCATGCCGCGGTGCCAGCTCACAAACAGCCGGGTGGTTACCACGGGGCCAGAGTATCGTGACGTCATGCCTCCGCCCCCATGTGGTGTCACCCCCCGCCCCTGCTATGCAAGTCTATGAGAGGGGGCGTGACGGATGTCACGCCCACTCCCATAGACTTGCATAGCGGGGGCCGGGCGGCCGTCACGCACCCTCCCATAGACTTGCATGGCGGGGGGTGACGTCACACGGGGGCGGAGTCGTGATGTCACGATACTCCGGCCCCGTGGTCACCACCTGGCTGTTTGTGAGCTGGCACCAAGGCGTGCAGCTCAAACAGGTGGGTGGCGAATACAAGATTGTGGGGGTCCCCAGCGGCAGGACCTCCGCGGTGAGACATCTTATCCCCTATCCTCTGTCAGTAGTATCTATCACCCGCACTAATCCTGTCACAAAGACTTGTAGTGCGGATGATGCTGATTAAAACGGTACTCACATTGTGTAGATCCGCCCAACCGTTCCGCCACAAATTGCGTTTTTCTATATATGCTATTGAGTGCCTTGGGGCATGGGCGGAGCTCCCATCCGAGCTTCAGGCACCCTGACGTCATCTTCACCAGGCGACCGCTGCGCCCAACTCATCAATATTCATAAACCCCCTCCCTGCTCCTTTGGCATAGTACTTCGTTATAGTACTGCGCATGCGCCGCTTACTGTGCAATGACGTCTGCAGCTGTGAAGAAGAGGTGAAAGCCGCTTCTGGGAGGACACAGTAAGCGGCGCATGCGCAGTACTATAACACGACCGAAGGAGCAGGGAGGGGGGGTTTATGAATATTGATGACAGCGGCCGCCCAGCGAAGAGGACATCAAGGTGCCCGAAGCTCGGTTTGGAGCTCCGCCCATGCCCCAAGGCCCTCATTAGCATATATATAGAAAAACGCAATTTGTGGCGGAACGTTTGGGCAAATCTACACAATGTGAGTACCGCTTTACTCAGCATCACCCGCACTACAAGCCTGTGTAACAGGTTTAGGCTGCATTCACATCTCGTTTTTGCAATACGGGTCCCGTATCCCTTTTCTGTACAAAAAACGTATGTTTCCAAACCGGAACAAAACTTATGCAACCGTATATGCCTCCGCAGGTTTTTAAACCATATACGGTTTAAAAACATTTGCATACGTTTTAATACGTTTTCCTTGAAAAAAAAACGGATATGTTTTTATGTTTGTCAGCATTTTAAATAAAGTTGTTTTTTTTATTGAATTTCCCCCCAAAAAATCCCCCCCCCCCCCCAAGAAAAATAAATAAATATGAAAAACCGTATTGTGCAAACCGGATGTAACCGTACGCACATACGGTTCAGTACGGTTACCATAGAACTCCATTTTAAAATAACCGTAAATGGGTTGTATCTGGGTTTTCCACCAGGACACAAAACCGTACTAGACTACAGTTTTGTGTTCGGGTAAAAACCATATAAGCCCGTAAATAATGTAAAACGTACACAGCCTGATGCTACGGTTGGCATACGGTTTACAATGACATGTCTATATATATGGTTTGCAATACGGTTCAATACGTTTTTTCAGTGAAACCGGATACGGGAACCGTATTGCAAAAACGAGATGTGAATGCAGCCTTAATGTGGGTGATACTACTGCCAGATTTCCTTTAAAACAGTAGACTTAGATAAGATTCCAAAGGACACTCGTAATTAGAAATTGACCAGACCCGACCTAAGGCCCATTTAGGTCCCAGATTTCAACAATGCAAATGTTTCCACAGACCTATCTTGTAGTAACTTTGTTGTTCAGACCAGTAGACTTAGATTAGACTCTAAAGAATACTTTTAGTTAGAAACTGGAAATCCCAGAATATTTGTACAGACACAAAGCTCAAATAACCATTAAAAATGTAACATGATGATTTTGACGTGATAACTAACCTCCCTTTTTTTGTCAAATGTAAAAACGAATGCGCTTCCATATAATAAACAGAACTTTCTCTGAGAACTCTCTGATAACACTTGGGAACTCTCTGCGTTGTCTTGCTGAGAAAGAGCGTTATACCAACATTTTGTCTGGTGTATATTTCTTTACTTTACTTGTCCTCATATCTCGACCTCCTATCTTGACCTCCTATCCCGTCCTCCTATCTCGACCTCCTATCCCAACTTCCTATCCAGACCTCCTATCCCGTCCTCCTATCCCGACCTCCTATCCTGACATCCTTTCCCGACCTCCTATCTCGACCTCATATCTCAACCTCCTATCCCGTCTATCCCGTCCTCCTATTCCGACCTCCTATCCCAACCTCCTTTCCCGTCCTCATATCTTGACCTCCTATCTTGATCTCCTATCCGATCCTCCTATCTCGAACTCCTATCCAGACCTCCTATCCCGTCCTCCTATCCTGACCTTCTATCCCGTCCTCCTATCTCGACCTCTTATCCCAACCTCCTATCCAGACCTCCTATCCAGACCTCCTATCTTGTCCTCCTATCTTGTCCTCCTATCCCGACCTCCTATCCCGACATCCTATCCCGATCTCATATCTCGTCCTCATATCCCGTCCTCCTATCCCGACCTCCCATCCTGTCCTCATATCCTGACTAGTAATATGTGACCAGGTAATGAAATAGCTCCAGCCTAACGGAAATTATATGGGAACATATATTTCCCATTGATTTGCATGGGACTTTAAAAAAAAAAAACCCTGACCCTCACAAATGGGGGTAGTTAAGGTTAAATTAACTATCCTATATTTTAAGTGGACATATAAGTAACATGTGACCAAGTTTCATGCTAATATATTTAGCCGTTTGAAAGTTTTTGTGGAACATACATACATAAATACACATATACATACACACACACACACGTTGAGTTTTATATATATAGATGTTGACACTCAGCAGTATACAGCAGCAGTCACGTACATTTCAAGGCCTCATCCGCAACTATCCTTGACAACACGTCCCGCAACTCAGAAAAAATACCAGGAACCCACGTAGTGGGACACGGCAGATGGAGTTTACCATCTGGTGGAAGAAGAATAATGGTCAAGCAGGCCTTTACTGAGTTCCATTGAAGAAAAACATTCAAAGGGGTACTCCGCTACCAGACATCTTATCCCCTATCCAAAGGATTGGGCATAAGATGTCTGATCACGGGGGTCCGGCTACCGGATGATCTCCGTGTACATACCCGGTGTTCTGAACATTATGCTCAGAATGCTGGGTTTGGGAGGCCGTGATCGTGATGTCACACCACCCCCCTTCCATTCATGTCTATGGGAGGGGGCGTGAATGCCTTCACTTCCCTTCCCATAGACATGTAGAGGGCGTGGCGGGACGTCATGACCACGGCCCACTGCAATCAGACAGCTTATCCCATATCCAAAGAATAGGGGATAAGCTGTCTCATTGCAGTGGGCTGTGGTCATGATGTCCCGCCACGCCTTCTACATGTCTATATGAGGGGATGTGACGGCCTTCACGCCCCCTCCCATAGACATGAATGGAAAGGGGGGGTGGCTATCCAAAGGATAGCGGATAAGATGTCCAATCGCTGGGGTCCCGCTGCTGAGGCACCCCAGTCATTCGTGCAAGGAGCGAAATGCACTCCGTGCCGGGTGACTGGCGACTACAGTCGCTACACCCTCCATTCATGTCTATGGGAGGAGGCGTGACGGCTACGTAGTAGCCGTCACGCCTCCTCCCATAGACATGAATGGAGGGGGCATGGCGTGACTTCCTGAACGCAGGCCGCCTCTGCCGGCCTGGAGTTTATGGGCGTCCCCAGCAGCAGGACCCCCGCGATCAGACATTTTATCCCCTTATCCAAAGGAGTACCCCTTTAAGATTCTAAAGAACAAAAGGATCAGGCACTCGCAATCCACCATGCCTGATCCCTCTTATATCTCATATATATATATATATTTTTTTTTTTTTTTTTTTTTTTTTTATTTATTTTTTTTTTTTGTTTTATTATTTCTTTTTTATTTTTATTATTTTTTTAGTTTTAATATGGGATTTATTTCACATGGACACAATAATTCAATATTTTTAATCAGCAAAACACTTTACCATAATATGAGAGGATTGTTCACTATATAACAATCTGATATGGTTTATAGTGTCACAATATATGAAATATATGATGATATGGGGTTCATACAAAAGATATATTGACATATTATTATATTTTTTACCTTTTTTTTTAATCGTTTTTATATTCGTTGTCTATAAAGGACGAGTTACGCAGCTCAGGGTTTTTCTTAAATAAAAATTTCTCCGATCTTAAATGGTCACAAAGAAAAAAAAAAAAAAAGCCTAAAACGTCTCAATGAGATTTATGTGTAAATTTACAATTTCCCATCACCCCCCCCCCCCCCCCCCCTCAAGTTACATGGAATGATGTGCGCGCGACGCGGCGTGTGCGGCGGCAGAGGTGACGTGCGGCTGGCTGCGGAGCTCTCCCCGGTTTTAGTGGAGGATTTGATTCCAGCAGATGGTTCGTATTGTTCTGACGATTTAATGTTGCAGAACTAACACTTTATCGCTTATTTCACATCTTTCTTTTGTGTTTATGACGCGATTCTGCAGAGGTCAGAGGAAGTTCTCAGGGAATCTTCTCCATCACTTTGTGTGAAGGAAACTGAGAGTATAGAGCTGCACTCACTATTCTGCTGATGAGGTCACTGTGTACATACATTACATTACTTATCCTGTACTGATCCTGAGTTATATCCTGTATTATACTCCAGAGCTGTACTCACTATTCTGCTGGTGAGGTCACTGTGTACATACATTACATTACTTATCCTGTACTGATCCTGAGTTATATCCTGTATTATACTCCAGAGCTGTACTCACTATTCTGCTGGTGAGATCACTGTGTACATACATTACATTACTTATCCTGTACTGATCCTGAGTTATATCCTGTATTATACTCCAGAGCTGTACTCACTATTCTGCTGGTGAGGTCACTGTGTACATACATTACATTACTTATCATGTACTGATCCTGAGTTATATCCTGTATTATACTCCAGAGCTGTACTCACTATTCTGCTGGTGAGATCACTGTGTACATACATTACATTACTTATCCTGTACTGATCCTGAGTTATATCCTGTATTATACTCCAGAGCTGTACTCACTATTCTGCTGGTGAGATCACTGTGTACATACATTACATTACTTATCCTGTACTGATCCTGAGTTATATCCTGTATTATACTCCAGAGCTGTACTCACTATTCTGCTGGTGAGGTCACTGTGTACATACATTACATTACTTATCCTGTACTGATCCTGAGTTATATCCTGTAGATCTTTTATTAAAAAATATAAAACATTACAAAAAGAATAAACATCACCATAACAATAATACAAACAACATACACCTGTATAATATATACAAAAATGAGTCCATATTAGTCCAAAAATGTCCAACCAAGTATCTTCTGGTCCAGCCTCATTCTCACCAAACACACCGCTATAATAACAACCACTACTAAACACTCTACAATAATAATAATACTTACAGTAATAATAACAATAATAACTAAAAACTGGTCCGGTTGCATTTCCCCACCCAAAATAATAAATATGTGTCAAACCACCAACAAACACCACAAACAGAAAAACCGAATATACAATGTTTTTTTTAATATTTTTTGTATATTATTATTATTATTTATTTTTTTTAATTTTTTTAATTTTTTTATTTTTTTTTTTTATTTATTTTTTTTTATTTTTTTTTTTTTTATTTTGTCCCTGAGCTGGTCCCGCATCCCATGCCCCCAGTACATGATAACAGACGTCCATGAACCAGTCCAGGATTTTTTTTTTTTTTAAACAAAAAGTCCCACACAGAATCCCCCCTCCCCCCATCTACCCACCACCCAACCTAGCACTAAACCCCAACACAACACAACCCCTAGAAAAAAAATACAATATATATACATATATACACATATACATAAATGTACAAACAAAACAAATATATACAAAATAATACGAACCAAACAACAAACATCAATAAGGCTTTTCAATCACACAAACCCCTAAAGCTCAAGTTCAGTGCCTGCAAGCCCTATATCACCATATATCTACAGCACAAGACAAAAAGACTAATGTGCCAGCATCAGCCCACCACCAGGGGGAGACAACAGGCTAAGGCACTTTAAAGGCAGAGCCCCTCCACAGACGAGAGGCCCTGCCAGCACCCAGCCTCTCGTACTCCAGAGAACGCACCTTCACCAGGTCACAAAGAATGTTCCTAACCACCTCACCCACAGGGAGGATTTTACGCTGCGTCGACACTAAACACCGTGCGTTCCACGTGTAATACCTGACCACTGAGCTGACTAGGAATAAAGTGCACCGGTCCCAGCCTCCAAGGTTTCTGAATGCCCCATAGGCCCATTCCGCATAGGAGAGACTGGCAAGCCGAGGCCAACCAATGGAAGCGCCCACCCTGGTGTAAACCTCTGTGTTAAAGGGACAATGAAGCAGAAAATGCTCCATGCTTTCCAGCATGCCTCCACACTCTTCGCGGGGACATCCCCGGTCATCAGAGCTCCTGCACTTCAGATTGTCCCTCACACACAGTTTCCCATGGAAGCAGCGCCAAGTCAAGTCCCAAAACTTCAAGGGGATCCTGATAGAATTCAAAAGCTCTAAACCCACCTCCAGATCCCGACTTGGGCAGTCCTTGAGTGCCAATGGCCTCTGGAAATGAGAAGACAGGACCCTCTTGTCAAGGAATTTCCTCGACAGAGTCCTAATCTCTCACATCCCCAGACCCCACCTACGAATAACCTTCAGAACCGGGGTAGCATAAGCCGGGAGATGCCCGTGTGGTGTGCGAAGATCCTTCACTTGCCCTCCTGTCTCCCATTCCTGGAAGAAAGGCCGAAACCATCCCCTACAGGAGGATACCCACGGAGGAGCCCTCTCTGACCAGAGGTTTGCTATATTGGTCTTAAGAAAGGTATTCACTAGGAACACCACAGGGTTGACCATACACAACCCCCCTAGTCTCCTCGTACGGTAAGTAACCTCCCTCTTCACTAGGTTCAGTCTATTCCCCCATAACATTTGGAAGAACACACTGTAGACCCGGGTCCAAAGAGGTTCTGGCAACATGCATACACTGCCCAGATATATCAGCAAAGGGAGCAGGAAAGTTTTCATCAGGTTAACCCTTTCCCGGAGGGTCAAAGACCAACCCTTCCACTGATCTACCTTCTGAGCGGCGATCTTAAGCCTGCTGTCCCAGTTTTGTTTGGGGTAATCCCCTTGGCCAAATTCGATGCCGAGGACTTTTGCGGATTCCTGGGGCTCTGGAAGGGTGTCCGGGAGATCAAAATCAGGATCTCCCCCTCCCAGCCAGAGACTCTCACACTTATCCTGATTGATCTTGGACCCGGATGCCTCCGAGTAGCGGTCCACCTCTGACATCACCCATCTGCCCTCCTCTTGTGAGGAGACAAACACGGTGACATCATCAGCGTACGCTACCGCCCTCAGAGCCGAATCCGGCACCGCCAGGTCCATTCTCACCCCTGCCAACGGTCCACAATCAATCCCTCTAAGGAAAGGATCGATTGCAAACACGTACAGCAAAGGGCTCAAAGGACAACCCTGACGGACACCAGACCCAACCTCAAAAGAGCGGCCAATCCAACCATTCACAAGCGGGAAACTCTCTGCCCCTACATACAAGGTCTTAAGCCAATCAACAAACCCCCCTGGCAGGCCATATCTCAGAAGGACAGACCAGAGGTACTCATGGTTAACCCGATCAAACGCTTTTGCCTGATCCAAGGAAAGCAAGTACCCCTTCCAGTGGCCAGCCCTACCCTGCTCCACAGCCTCTCGGACACTGAGCACAGCACTGAATGTACTGCGGCCCGGAACAGAGCAATGCTGAGCCCCCGAAAGGAGCCGGGGTGCAAATTCCACCAGCCGGTTAAACAGCACTTTTGCCAGAATCTTTCTGTCCGCATTGAGAAGTGCTATGGGACGCCAATTCTCAATGTGGGACGGGTCTTTACCCTTTGACAGGATGATCAGCGCTGACCTCCTCATTGACTTTGGCAGAGTGCCCGAGGATAGACACTCATTAAAAACCGCAGTCAAGAGGGGAACCAAAGTGTCCTTAAAGGTCTTATAGAACTCAGATGTTAAGCCATCCGGACCGGGTGACTTCTTGAGGGCAAGCCCATCAATAGCCATCCTGACTTCCTCTTCCCGGATCATCTCTGTCAAAACGTCAAGAGAGGGGTCTACTCCTGGTTCAGGGACGGTTTCAGCCAAGAAAGCTGATACCTTATCTCGATCTAGATCCTTCCTTCCCAAGAGGTGCGAGTAGAAGGATCTGATGACCTCCAGGATCCCTGATCTGGACCTTTTCAAGGATCCCGTACTATCAATCAGTCCTGAGACTACTTTACTATTCACTGACATCTTGCAGTTTCTGTAAGGGTCGGGCGAGCGGTACTTCCCGTAATCCCTCTCAAAAACCAAAGATGCGTACCTATCGTACTGGCACTTCATCAGCAAGGACTTCACTCTGGAGATATCCTCTTGGCTACCTCCAGTCGAGACAAGGTTCTCAAGTTTCTTCCTCAGGCCCTGGTACAAGCGGTACCTGTTTAGGCTTCTGAGGCCCGAGAGCTGGCGGAAGAATCTCGCAACCCTTTCCTTGAAGATCTCCCACCACTCTGACTTACTGCTACAAAGGCCCAGCAATGGTACCTGGCTCTGATGAAAATCCTCAAAGGACTGTCTTATCTCCGCTTCTTCCAAGAGAGATGAATTCAGCTTCCAATAGCCTCTGCCCATCCGGGGGGGTCTCTGTGACATTCAGAGAAAACAAAATTAAACAGTGATCGGAGAACTCCACCTCAACAACAGACACTGCTGAAGAGACGGCTTCCTCCTTTAAATAAAACCTGTCTATCCTAGACCTACAACTACCCCTATGATAGGTGAATCCCGCGTGGCCTGGGGTGTGCCGGATGTGGACATCCACCAGGCGAGCCTCACTCGCTATGCTATTAAGGGCGACGCTATCATAAGTCAGCTTGTCTCTGGCACCTCCCCTGTCTTGGGGCCTCGTGACAGCATTGAAGTCCCCTCCAAAGACCACCTGCCGACTTGTAAAAAGATAGGGCTTGATCCTCATAAAGAGGCACTTCCGGTCCCACTTAGACTGTGGGCCGTAGATGTTAATAAGGCGAAGTTCTTGTCCCCTCATGAGGACATCTAAGATCAGGCACCTCCCCATTTCTAACTCGATAACCCGTCGGCATTCTACCGCTGCGGTAAAAAGGACCGCCACTCCGCTATACGGCTCGGCCCCAAGAGACCAGTAGGAGGGCCCATTCCTCCACTCTCTTTTAGCCTTGTAGATAGATGACATGTCTGTTAGCCTGGTCTCCTGCAAAAATAAAATATCAGCATTAATATGGGCAAAAAAATCATAGGCAGCAAATCGAGCCGTATCTGACTTAATGCTGGCGACATTAATGGACGCCAGCGTCAACGGAGAGGGTGCCGCCATCAAGGGTGATTGAGTTAAACAGCTTTCTTTTTCCCACTCCCCTTCTCACCCTCCACATCAGAAGAACTCTTCACCCTCTTTAGAGAAATTGAAGTGTCCATCTCACCAGACGTCGTTTTACTTTCCTCGTCTCCGGATTCAAGGCCAGTCCCTTCCCCCGAGGACATAACCTCCCCAGGGGAAGAGGACTCGGCGCCCCCTGGAAGCCCCTCTGCCACCTCCCCCTCATCCTCCCCCTCCGAAGAAGAGGAGGAGACGTCCCTGAGGGGTCGGAATCGATTGGAAAGGCCAACCAGAGGGGAGTCAGTTTTGCCCTCCTGTGGCACCTGGACCAGGGTGGGAGAAGATCTCAAATCTCCCTTTTTTTTTTTACTTGTACCCCGCTTTCGTGTCTCCTTCTGCCATCCCACATCATCCTCCTCCACGCTATCTGAGGAGATGGCACCTTCCTCATTCTGGATCCTCCTGACCTCCTCATTCAGCTCGCCATCCCTCGGGGTCTCAGCAGCAAGGTTGGCCTCTGGGACAGAATGAGAGGTCGTCCCAGTAACCCGGGCTTTCCCCATCACCCTATCCCTTTGGCGTTTATCAAGACGTCTTAGTTGGGCTGGTGTCTTTTTCTTGCTGTTCCTCACTGACCCCTCAGTTCCTCCACCCCTGCTAGTCCCCTCCCCAGCAGATTCCGGCTCGTGATCTTCACCCGCTGGGGACAAGACTGCATTAGCGAAAGAACGAGGACAACGACTGAATGGGTGACCTAAGTCACAACACAGGTGACACCTAATCTCTGCACAAGATGCGGCAAGATGGCCTACACCCCCACACAAGGCACATTTCTGCACCGTACAGTTTGCACTGAAGTGTGTGGGGTCACCACATCTGTGACAGAGCTTCGGCTGACCCCGGTAGAAAATCTGGATACGATCCCTACCGAGAAAGGCAGAGGATGGAATATGGGTAACTGTATTTCCTGAACGTTTAAGTTTTACCAAAAACGTCCAGGCTCCTGACCAGATGCCAAACTCGTCCCTGTTCTTCTGCGGGACCCCCATTACCTCGCCATACCGTCCTAACCAGGTGATGATGTCAACACAAGAGAGTGATTCGTTACGGGTCAAAACGGTCACTCTCTTGATTTCGTTTTGGCGAGACAATGCCTGTATGGCAAAGTCTCGCCAGCCGGGCTCATTCTTTACCAATTCATAATTCGACCAGAAAAGCTCAAGACCCTCTGGCCGAACAAAACTGATATCGAATTCAGGAGTACCGTAGGGATGTATCAAGGCGAAGATATCAACTGCCTTGAAGCCCATCTTTAGCAAGAGCTCAACCACTTTCGTCCTTGAAGGACACATATCTTCGCCCTGCCACCGAAGACGGACTACATTCCTACGGTTACTACCTGCCCCGGCTGTTGGGAGGGACCACACAGTATCGCCCCCTCTTTCCTCTCGGAAGGCAGAGAGACCGTGTCTCTCTATCCAGAAGGACAGATCAACTGCTCTACCCTCTACATTAATCGACCTTTCCCCCTTTTTCAGAGCCTCCAGGAGACGTCGCTGCAATAAACCTTCCCTAGAGTCAGGAGACGAGGAAAGTATTCTACTTCCCCCAGCAGTGACATTGGCATAACTCCTATGATCTGTCACCACTGGGGGGGCAACCGGACCAGACCCTGCACCTACACCACTGCCGATGACAACATCCCCACCACCCCCAATGACAACATTAGCACCAACTCCAATAACATGGTCACCACCTCCCCCAAAAACACCTTCCCCAGTAACATCAATCTCCATCCTCTCCCCAGTCATACATCCCCCAACCCCATTTACCCCATCACTCACACTGGCTGGACCAGCAACAGGTAAACCGGCAAATGATGATGATGATGGTGATGTTGATGAAGATACATTTTCAGTCCGTTGTGCCTCGGCATCACGGGGCACTAGAGCTGGGACAACCTCCGCTGGCCCTTTAAGGGACCGGGCAGCATGCTTACCCAGTCTAGAGGAGGCCCCAGCCCTGTTCTTATTAGTGCCCTCCGCCTCATCAGCAATTTCTGCAGTCTTATCAGGGCGCCGCTGATCAATGGGATCAGCGGCGCCAATACAAAATAAGATTTGTTCTTTTCTTTTGGGAGCATCTGCTACATCTGTAGTCACCGCGACTACCTCCGGCACTGAGTCACCCCCCCCTCCCACAGGGGAGCGAACTACAGCACCGGAGTCTGCCTCTCTCCCCACCGCTGGGCCGCCCTCACTGTCCGGCCTTGCAGCCAGTGCCTTCTCTGCTCCATCCCTGCTACTGCAAACAGGCATGGAGTTTTGCGCCCTTTTAGTACCTGTACTCTCCCCGCTCCTTTGCACCGAGTCCACCACAGAACACGGGCTGGGCTGGGTAACGGGGCTTGCACAATGAGCTGACCCTGCGGCCGACTCAGGGTTTACAGGGAGGGGGGTGTAGATGTAACTCACCACTTCTTGCCGCTTTGGCTTGGTCTTCTTTTTCTTCTTACCCCCAGGTGCCTCATTTGGGAACTCATCTCCGAACACCAGATTCTGAGGACACACTGGGGATTCCAGCATACGTATCTGGGCCATTAGCGCCCCTCCCTGGTAGCTGTTGTCACTGTCTTCCCCTGAGTCGGCAGGTGATACTGCTGGTTGCTGTGCAGGGGGCCCACTGTACGGGGCCTGCTGCTGTTGCGACAGGCCACCAGGTGGATCTGGCTGTTGTTCTCCCTCTATCTCCTCCTCATCATCCACCTGGCTCTCAGGTTGCAGCCCCATCAACCTTCTCTGTTTCTTTTCATCCATATCTCTGAAACGCTCTTGATTTTTCAGCTTTTCTTTAAATGGTCCACTCATCTCCAGCAATTCCTCCTTTCTTTCCTCCAAAGCATTTATTTCAGCCATCAGACCTTTTATCTGTGCCTGGACTTCAGGCTTCTTCTTCTTTGGGGTAACCTCCAGCCTAGAACGGACATGGCGAAGTTCCTCCTGAAGCCTCCTCACAGCTTTCCTGGCGTCTTCATACTCACGGAGGTGACTTACGACCCGGGTAGTATAGGTGGAAATAGACTCCCGGGTCCTCAGCACTCCCCAGCCTTCCTCACTGAGGTCGGCTTCACCTCCGTGAGCACTCTGCCTTCCTCCAGATGACCTTGGCTTTCTGCTGGCAGCACCCAGCTTTCCCAAATTGGGATCCTCGTTTCCAGAAACCTTTCGGCCTCTTGCCTCTGTGGGGGGTGTTGGAGTGACATTGCTGCGACTCCGGGTGGATCGCCTAACCCCCAGATCTTCTGATGTACAGGCCGCTTGCTGGCCTCTCCTGCCTCCCTGCGGCCTACTCCGGGAGGCAGAAGCCTGGGCCTCGCCTCCCTCACTCATCCCTGGAAACCCACTCCCTCCCTGGGGAGGAGAAAGCAGGTCCCAGGTGGAACAGGTGGTAATTCCCTGGAGCTCAGGAGGCACAGCAGACACCACCACACAGCTGAACTGAAGCAGAACCACACCCACAACTGATTGGCTCCCACTCCAGAGCTGTACTCACTATTCTGCTGGTGAGGTCACTGTGAACATACATTACATTACTTATCCTGTACTGATCCTGAGTTATATCCTGTATTATACTCCAGAGCTGTACTCACTATTCTGCTGGTGAGGTCACTGTGTACATACATTACATTACTTATCCTGTACTGATCCTGAGTTATATCCTGTAGATCTTTTATTAAAATTTCAAACATAACAATAAAAAAATTACAAAACATAAACATATCATATCCGACAGAACATAATCAATATAACGATCATAAAACCAACACCATAGCATAAAATACAACACCGGTCCACCCCACACTCATTCCTGCACACAAACAAATATATACATTATTTACAAAAGACAGATTCCTATAATACCCATTATACCCATACCATACTAATAAACTATATACACTAATACTAAATGTGAATTTCCTGGCCCAGTTGCAATACCAAAAACCCAATACCAGTAATATACCAAAAAGAATAACAACAACAACAATAATAATATATACAAAATAATAAAAACCAACACAAACAAAATAACACCACATTTTTTTTTTTTTTTTTTTTTTTTTTTTTTGGGCCCTGAGCTGGTCCCGCATCCCATGCCCCCAGTACATGTTACCAGACGTCCATGAACCAGTCCAGGATTTTCTGTATATATAAAAGTCCCATACAAACCCCCTCCCCCCTTTTTAACCCACCACCCAACCTAAACTAAACCCAAACCCCAGGTGGCATCACACAATATGTACAATATATACATTACATAAAATATACACAGACTAACAATATATACAATACATAAGTATACAAATAGACTACAACAATAAATACAATAACAAATACATATAACACTATAAGCCAAACAACAAACCCCTAAAGCTCAAGTTCAGCGCCTGCAAGCCCTATATTACCATAAACCAACTGCTCAAAACAAAAAGACTAATGTGCCAGCATCAGCCCACCACCAGGGGGAGACAACAGGCTAAGGCACTTTAAAGGCAGAGCCCCTCCATAGACGAGAGGCCCTGCCAGCACCCAGCCTCTCGTACTCCAGAGAACGCACCTTCACCAGGTCACCGAGAATGTTCCTAACCACCACATCCACAGGGAGGATTTTACGCTGCGTCGACACTAAACACCGTGCGTTCCACGTGTAGTACCTAACCACTGAGCTGACTAGGAATAAAGTGCACCGGTCCCAGCCTCCAAGGTTTCTGAATGCCCCATAGGCCCATTCCGCATAGGAGAGACTGGCCAGCCGAGGCCAACCAATGGAAGCGCCCACCCTGTTGTAAACCTCTGTGTTAAAGGGACAATGAAGCAGAAAATGCCTCCACACTCTTCGCGGGGACATCCCCGGTCATCAGAGCTCCTGCACTTCAGATTGTCCCTCACACACAGTTTCCCGTGGAAACAGCGCCAAGTCAAGTCCCAAAACTTCAAGGGGATCCTGATAGAATTCAAAAGCTCTAAACCCACCTCCAGATCCCGACTTGGGCAGTCCTTGAGCGCCAATGGCCTCTGGAAATGAGAAGACAGGACCCTCTTGTCAAGGAATTTCCTCGACAGAGTCCTAATCTCCCCCATCCCCAGACCCCACCGACGAATAACCTTCAGAACCGGGGTAGCGTAAGCCGGGAGATGCCCGTGTGGTGTGCGAAGATCCTTCACTTGCCCTCCTGTCTCCCATTCCCTGAAGAAAGGCCAAAACCATCCCCTACAGGAGGATACCCACGGAGGAGCCCTCTCTGACCAGAGGTTTGCTATATTGGTCTTAAGAAAGATATTCACTAGGAACACCACAGGGTTGACCATACACAACCCCCCTAGTCTCCTCGTACGGTAAGTAACCTCCCTCTTCACTAGGTTCAGTCTGTTCCCCCATAACATCTGGAAGAACACACTGTAGACCCGGGTCCAAAGAGGTTCTGGCAACATGCATACACTGCCCAAGTATATCAGTAAAGGGAGCAGGAATGTTTTGATCAGGTTAACCCTTTCCCGGAGGGTCAAAGACCAACCCTTCCACTGATCCACCTTCTGAGCGGCGATCTTAAGCCTGCTGTCCCAGTTTTGTTTGGGGTAATCCCCTTGGCCAAATTCGATGCCGAGAACTTTTGCAGATTCCTGGGGCTCTGGAAGGGCGTCCGGGAGATCAAAACCAGGATCTCCCCCTCCCAGCCAGAGACTCTCGCACTTATCCCGGTTGATCTTGGACCCGGATGCCTCCGAGTAGCGGTCCACCTCTGACATCACCCATTGGCCTTCCTCTTGTGAGGAGACAAACACGGTGACATCATCAGCGTACGCTACCGCCCTCAGAGCCAAATCCGGCACCGCCAGGTCCATTCTCACCCCCGCCAACGGTCCACAATCAATCCTCCTAAGGAAAGGATCAATTGCAAACACGTACAGCAACGGGCTCAAAGGACAACCCTGACGGACGCCAGACCCAACCTCAAAAGAGCGGCCAATCCAACCATTCACAAGCGGGAAACTCTCTGCCCCTGCGTACAAGGTCTTAAGCCAATCAACAAACCCCCCCGGCAGGCCATATCTCAGAAGAACAGACCAGAGGTACTCATGGTTAACCCGATCAAATGCTTTTGCCTGATCCAAGGACAGCAAGTACCCCTTCCAGTGGCCAGCCCTACCCTGCTCCACAGCCTCTCGGACACTGAGCACAGCACTAAATGTACTGCGGCCCGGAACAGAGCAATGCTGAGCCCCCGAAAGGAGCCGGGGTGCAAACTCCACCAGCCGGTTAAACAGCACTTTTGCCAGAATCTTTCGGTCCACATTGAGAAGTGCTATGGGACGCCAATTCTCAATGTGGGACGGGTCTTTACCCTTTGACAAGATGATCAGCGCTGACCTCCTCATTGTCTTTGGCAGAGTGCCCGAGGATAGACACTCATTAAAAACCGCAGTCAAGAGGGGAACCAAAGTGTCCTTAAAGGTCTTGTAGAATTCAGATGTTAAGCCATCCGGACCGGGTGACTTCTTGAGGGCAAGCCCATCAATAGCCATCCTGACTTCCTCTTCCCGGATCATCTCTGTCAAAACGTCAAGAGAGGAGTCTACTCCTGGTTCAGGGACGGTTTCAGCCAAGAAAGCTGATACCTTATCTCGATCTAGATCCTTCCTTCCCAAGAGGTGCGAGTAGAAGGATCTGACGACCTCCAGGATCCCTGATCTGGACCTTTTCAAGGATCCCGTACTATCAATCAGTCCTGAGACTATTTTACTATTCACTGACATCTTGCAGTTTCTGTAAGGGTCGGGCGAGCGGTACTTCCCGTAATCCCTCTCAAAAACCAAAGATGCGTACCTATCGTACTGGCACTTCATCAACAAGGACTTCACTCTGGAGATATCGTCACGACTACCTCCAGTCGAGACAAGGTTCTCAAGTTTCTTCCTCAGGCCCTGGTACAAACGGTACCTGTTTAGGCTTCTGAGGCCCGAGAGCTGGCGGAAGAATCTCGCAACCCTTTCCTTGAAGATCTCCCACCACTCTGACTTACTGCTACAAAGGCCCAGCAATGGTACCTGGCTCTGAAGAAAATCCTCAAAGGACTGTCTTATCTCCGCTTCTTCCAAGAGAGACGAATTCAGCTTCCAATAGCCTCTGCCCATCCGGGGGGTCTCTGTGACATTCAGAGAAAACAAAATTAAACAGTGATCGGAGAACTCCACCTCAACAACAGACACTGCTGAAGAGACGGCCTCCTCCTTTAAAAAAAACCTATCTATCCTAGACCTACAACTACCCCTATGATAGGTGAATCCCGCGTGGCCTGGGGTGTGCCGGATGTGGACATCCACCAGGCGAGCCTCACTCGCTATGCTATTAAGGGCGACGCTATCATAAGTCAGCTTGTCTCTGGCACCTCCCCTGTCTTGGGGCCTCGTGACAGCATTAAAATCCCCTCCAAAGACCACCTGCCGACTTGTAAAAAGATAGGGCTTGATCCTCATAAAGAGACACTTCCGGTCCCACTTAGACTGTGGGCCGTAGATGTTAATAAGGCGAAGTTCTTGTCCCTTCATGAGGACATCTAAGATCAGGCACCTCCCCATTTCTAACTCGATAACCCGTCGGCATTCTACCGCTGCGGTAAAAAGGACCGCCACTCCGCTATACGGCTCGGCCCCAAGAGACCAGTAGGAGGGCCCATTCCTCCACTCTCTTTTAGCCTTGTAGATAGATGACATATCTGTTAGCCTGGTCTCTTGCAAAAATAAAATATCAGCATTAATATGGGCAAAAAAAATCATAGGCCGCAAATCGAGCCGTATCTGACTTTATGCTGGCAACATTAATGGATGCCAGAGTCAACGGAGAGGGTGCCGCCATCAAGGGTGATTGAGTTAGACAGCTTTCTTTTTCCCACCATCCTTCCCATCCACCCCACCACCCTCCTCATCAGATGATGGTTTACCCCTTTTAAGTGAAATAGATGTGTCCATTTTCCCTTTATATACATTTTCCTCGTCCCCTGACTCTGGGCCAGTCTCCCCCCCTGAAGACATAGATTCCCCAGGGAGAGAGGACTCAGCGTCTCCTGTGAGCCCCACCGCAACATCCGGAACCTCACCCCCAGCCCCCCCCTCCTCCGAAGAGGAAATGTCGCGGAGGGCTCGGAACCGGTTGGAGAGACCAATCAGAGGGGGGTCAGTTGTACCTTCCTTTGGCATCTGGCGGGTGGGAGAAGATCTTACATCTCTCCTTTTCTTATTCTTCCGAGTACCCCGCTTTGTTTCTGCCCATCCCCCACTGTCCTCATCCGCGCTCCCACCATGGGAGGACAGTGAGGAGACGGCATCCCCCTCTTTGTGGATCTTCCCAATCTCCTCATCCAGTTCACTATCCCCCAGGGCCTCAGCAGTAAGACTGGCCGCAGGGACAGGATCAGGAGTCACCCCAGTTGGTTGATGCTCCTGTGAGTCCTGAATCTCCCTGTCCCTTTGACGCTTCTCAAGACGCCTCAGTTGGGCAGGCGTCTCCTGCTTACTTTTCTTCCCTGGCCCCTGCACCCCTTCATCCCCGACAGCCATCCCCCCAGCAGAATCCACCTCACGGCTTACTCCCACCGGGGCAACAACCGCGTTGACAAAGGAACGAGGGCAGCGACTGAATGGGTGACCTAAGTCACCACACAGGTGACACCTAATCTCTGCACAAGATGTAGCGAGATGGCCTATTTCCCCACACAGAGTACACTTCTGCACAGTGCAATTGGCACTAAAATGTGTGGGGTCACCACATCTGTGACAGAGCTTCGGCTGACCCTGGTAGAAGATCTGGATACGATCCCTTCCGAGGAAGGTCGCAGATGGTATATGGGTAACGGTGTTTCCTGAACGCCTAAGCTTGACCATAAACGTCCAGGCCCCTGACCAGATGCCATATTCATCCCTGTTCTTTTTTGGGACCTCCACCACCTCACCATACCGACCTAGCCACGTCATGATGTCAATACAAGAAAGCGATTCGTTACGGGTTAAAACGGTCACCTTCTTGACATTATTTTGGCGAGACACTGCCTGAATGGCAAAGTCTCGCCAGCCGGGCTCATTCTTTACCAACTCATAATTCGACCAGAAGAGCTCAAGCCCCTCCGGCCGAACAAAGCTGATATCGAACTCAGGGGTACCATAAGGATGTATTAAGGCATAGATGTCAGCTGCCTTAAAGCCCAACTTCAGCAGAAGCTCAACAACTTTAGCTCTTGGAGGACATGTATCACTGCCTCTCCACCTCAGCCGGACCACATTCCTTCGGAGACCACCTGGCCCGGCTGTTGGGAGAGACCACACAGTATCCCCCCCTCTTTCCTCTCGGAAGGCTGAAAGACCATGTCTTTCTATCCAAAAGGATAGATCAACCTCCCTACCCTCTACATTGATTGATCTCTCCCCTCTCCTTAAGGCCCCCAGGAGACGCTGCTGCAAACTGCTCTCCCCAGAGCCAGAGGACGAGGAAGCTGCCCCCCTTCCCCCAGCGGTGACATTCGCGTAGCTGCGGACGGGTGCTGCCACCGCTGGGGGTGCAACTGGACCAGGCCCTACATTCCCACCACTAATCTGTGCCCCTTCACCACCCTCCTCCACATAATCCATACTCAAACCATTGACCCCTATTTTAGCTGATGTGCCCCCCATACCTCCACCCGTGCTACAGCCCAAACCACCATTCAAAGCCCCAGAAAGATTTTTAGTAACAGATGAATTATTCCCCTCATTCACACCCTCAGTCACTCCAACATTAACCTCCACATTCATACTGGCTGGACCGGTGCGTTCTGGTGCAGATTTTGTACTATCAGCATCACTGGGTACCAGGGCTGGAGCCATCACCACAGGACAGGTCACCGGTCCCTTATACAAGGACCGGGAAGCCTGCCTAGCCTGTTTATTAGCGGCCCCAGCCCTGTTTTTACCGGTACCCTCCGCCTCATCCGTACTGGAATGTCCGGCTCCTGGGTGCCGCTGATCTGGATCAGCGGCGCCAATGCAAAACAAAAGTTTTTTTCTACTTTTGGGAGAATCTATTTTTCCCTTAGCCACCACGACTACCTCCGGCACTGAGTCACCCCCCTCTCCCACAGGGGAGCGAACTACAGCACCGGAGTCTGCCTCTATGCCCACCGCTGGGCCGCCCTCACTGTACGGCCTTGCGGCCGATGCCTTCTCTGCTCCATCCCTGCTACTGCAAACAGGCATGGAGCTCTGCGCCCTTTTAGTATCTGTACTCTCCCCGCACCTTTGCACTGAGTCCACCACAGAACACGGGCTGGGCTGGGTAACGGGGCTTGCACAATGAGCTGACCCTGCGGCCGACTCAGGGTTTACAGGGAGGGGGGTGTAGATGTAACTCACCACTTCTTGCTGCTTTGGCTTGGTCTTCTTCTTCTTACCCCCAGGTGCCTCATTTGGGAGCTCATCTCCAAACACCAGGTTCTGAGGACACACTGGGGATTCCAGCATGCGGATCTGGGCCATTAGCGCCCCTCCCTGGTAGCTGCTGTCACTGTCCTCCCCTGAGTCGGCAGGTGATACTGCTGGTTGCTGTGCAGGGGGCCCACTGTACGGGGCCTGCTGCTGTTGCCGCAGGCCACCAGGTGGATCTGGCTGTTGTTCTTCCTCCATCTCCTCCACATCATCCACCTGGCTCTCAGGTTGCAGCCCCATCAACCTTTTATTTTTATCTTCTTCTTTCACCCTGAAGCGCTCCTCATTTTCCAATTTTTCTTTAAATGGACCACTCTTCTCCAATAATTCTCCTCTCCTCTCCTCCAAAGCTTGTATTTCAGCCATAAGTCTCTTTATCTGCCCCTGGATCTCCGTCTTTTTCTTTTTTGGAGTTACCTTAGCCCTGGCACGGTCACAGCGCAGTTCCTCTCCGAGCCTCCTGATGGCCTTACAGGCGTCTTCATACTCACGGAGGTGACTTTTTACCCGGGAGGTATAGGTGGAAATAGACTCCCGGGTCCTCAGCACTCCCCAGCCTTCCTCACTGAGGTCGGCTTCACCTCCGTGAGCACTCTGCCTTCTTTCTGATGAACCCAGCTTTCCGCTGGTAGCACCCAGCTTTCCTGAGGTGGATCCAGCCTTGGAGTTTCTCACCTCTGTGGGGGGAGTTGGAGCAGCATTGCTGCGACTCCTGGTGGATCGCCTCACCCCCAAATCCTCCGATGTTCCGGCCGCTTGCTGGCTTCTACTGCTCCCCTGCGGCCTATTCCGAGGAGCAGAAGCCTGGGCCTCGCCTCCCTCACTCATGCCTGGAAACCCACTCCCTCCCTGGGGAGGAGGAAGCAGGCCCCAGGTGGAACAGATGGTAATTCCCTGGAGCTCAGGAGACACAGCAGACACACAGCACAGCTGAAGCACGACCACACCCGCAACTAATTGGTCAGCACTCCAGAGCTGTACTCACTATTCTGCTGCTCACTATTTCTGTTCATTACATTTAATTAAATAGTGAATATTCTGCTATGGGCATTAATAAAGAAAGATTAATGCATAAGATACTCGCCTCCTGTCTTCATATAACTTATATTTTCCGCCACAAGCTAGGAAAATCTCTATTTATATCCTGTATTATACCCCAGAGCTGTACTCACTACTCTGCTGGTGAGATCACTGTGTACATACATTACATTACTTATCCTGTACTGATCCTGAGTTATATCCTGTAGATCTTTTATTAAAAAATATAAAACATTACAAAAAGAACGAACATCACCATAACAATAATACAAACAACATACACCTGTATAATATATACAAAAATGAGTCCAAAAAATGTCCAACCAAGTATCTTCTGGTCCAGCCTCATTCTCACCAAACACACCGCTATAATAACAACCACTACTAAACACTCTACAATAATAATAATACTTACAGTAATAATAATAACAACAATAATAACTAAAAACTGGTCCGGTTGCATTTCACCACCCAAAATAATAAATATGTGTCAAACCACCAACAAACACCGCAAACAGAAAAAAAGAATATACAAATTTTTTATTTTTTTATTTTATTTTTTTTGGCCCTGAGCTGGTCCCGCATCCCATGCCCCCAGTACATGATAACAGACGTCCATGAACCAGTCCAGGATTTTACTTATTTATTTTTTTAAATAAAAAGTCCCACACAGAATCCCCCCTCCCCCCATCTACCCACCACCCAACCTAACACTAAACCCCAACACAACACAACCCCTAGAAAAAAAATACAATATATATACATATATACACATATACATAAATGTACAAACAAAACAAATATATACAAAATAATACAAACTATACAAACCAAACAACAAACAACAATAAGGCTTTTCAATCACACAAACCCCTAAAGCTCAAGTTCAGTGCCTGCAAGCCCTATATCACCATATATCTACAGCACAAAACAAAAAGACTCATGTGCCAGCATCAGCCCACCACCAGGGGGAGACGACAGGCTAAGGCACTTTAAAGGCAGAGCCCCTCCACAGACGAGAGGCCCTGCCAGCACCCAGCCTCTCGTACTCCAGAGAACGCACCTTCACCAGGTCACCAAGAATGTTCCTAACCACCTCACCCACAGGGAGGATTTTACGCTGCGTCGACACTAAACACCGTGCGTTCCACGTGTAATACCTGACCACTGAGCTGACTAGGAATAAAGTGCACTGGTCCCAGCCTCCAAGGTTTCTGAATGCCCCATAGGCCCATTCCGCATAGGAGAGACTGGCCAGCCGAGGCCAACCAATGGAAGCGCCCACCCTGTTATAAACCTCTGTGTTAAAGGGACAATGTAGCAGAAAATGCTCCATGCTTTCCAGCATGCCTCCACACTCTTCGCGGGGACATCCCCGGTCATCAGAGCTCCTGCACTTCAGATTGTCCCTCACACACAGTTTCCCATGGAAGCAGCGCCAAGTCAAGTCCCAAAACTTCAAGGGGATCCTGATAGAATTCAAAAGCTCTAAACCCACCTCCAGATCCCGACTTGGGCAGTCCTTGAGCGCCAATGGCCTCTGGAAATGAGAAGACAGGACCCTCTTGTCAAGGAATTTCCTCGACAGAGTCCTAATCTCCCACATCCCCAGACCCCACCGACGAATAACCTTCAGAACCGGGGTAGCGTAAGCCGGGAGATGCCCGTGTGGTGTGCGAAGATACTTCACTTGCCCTCCTGTCTCCCATTCCTGGAAGAAAGGCCGAAACCATCCCCTACAGGAGGATACCCACGGAGGAGCCCTCTCTGACCAGAGGTTTGCTATATTGGTCTTAAGAAAGGTATTCGCTAGGAATACCACGGGGTTGACCATACACAACCCCCCTAGTCTCCTTGTACGGTAAGTAACCTCCCTCTTCACTAGGTTCAGTCTATTCCCCCATAACATTTGGAAGAACACACTGTAGACCCGGGTCCAGAGAGGTTCTGGCAACATGCATACACTGCCAAGATATATCAGCAAAGGGAGCAGGAAAGTTTTCATCAGGTTAACCCTTTCCCGGAGGGTCAAAGACCAACCCTTCCACTGATCCACCTTCTGAGCGGCGATCTTAAGCCTGCTGTCCCAGTTTTGTTTGGGGTAATCCCCGTGACCAAATTCGATGCCGAGGACTTTTGCGGATTCCTGGGGCTCTGGAAGGGCGTCCGGGAGGTTAAAATCAGGATCTCCCCCTCCCAGCCAGAGACTCTCACACTTATCCTGATTGATCTTGGACCCGGATACCTCCGAGTAGCGGTCCACCTCTGACATCACCCATCTGCCCTCCTCTTGTGAGGAGACAAACACGGTGATATCATCAGCGTACGCTACCGCCCTCAGAGCCGAATCCGGCACCGCCAGGTCCATTCTCACCCCCGCCAACGGTCCACAATCGATCCTTCTAAGGAAAGGATCGATTGCAAACACGTACAGCAAAGGGCTCAAAGGACAACCCTGACGGACACCAGACCCAACCTCAAAAGAGCGGCCAATCCAACCATTCACAAGCGGGAAACTCTCTGCCCCTACATACAAGGTCTTAAGCCAATCAACAAAACCCCCTGGCAGGCCATATCTCAGAAGAACAGACCAGAGGCACTCATGGTTAACCCGATCAAACGCTTTTGCCTGATCCAAGGACAGCAAGTACCCCTTCCAGTGGCCAGCCCTACCCTGCTCCACAGCCTCTCGGACACTGAGCACAGCACTAAATGTACTGCGGCCCGGAACAGAGCAATGCTGAGCCCCCGAAAGGAGCCGGGGTGCAAACTCCACCAGCCGGTTAAACAGCACTTTTGCCAGAATCTTTCTGTCCGCATTGAGAAGTGCTATGGGACGCCAATTCTCAATGTGGGATGGGTCTTTACCCTTTGACAGGATGATCAGCGCTGACCTCCTCATTGACTTTGGCAAAGTGCCCGAGGATAGACACTCATTAAAAACCGCAGTCAAGAGGGGAACCAAAGGGTCCTTAAAGGTCTTATAGAACTCAGATGTTAAGCCATCCGGACCGGGTGACTTCTTGAGGGCAAGCCCATCAATAGCCATCCTGACTTCCTCTTCCCGGATCATCTCTGTCAAAACGTCAAGAGAGGGGTCTACTCCTGGTTCAGGGATGGTTTCAGCCAAGAAAGCTGATACCTTATCTCGATCTAGATCCTTCCTTCCCAAGAGGTGCGAGTAGAAGGATCTGATGACCTCCAGGATCCCTGATCTGGACCTCTTCAAGGATCCCGTACTATCAATCAGTCCTGAGACCACTTTACTATTCACTGACATCTTGCAGTTTCTGTAAGGGTCGGGCGAGCGGTACTTCCCGTAATCCCTCTCAAAAACCAAAGATGCGTGCCTATCGTACTGGCACTTCATCAACAAGGACTTCACTCTGGAGATATCCTCTCGGCTACCTCCAGTCGAGACAAGGTTCTCAAGTTTCTTCCTCAGGCCCTGGTACAAGCGGTACCTGTTTAGGCTTCTGAGGCCCAAGAGCTGGCGGAAGAATCTCGCAACCCTTTCCTTGAAGATCTCCCACCACTCTGACTTACTGTTACAAAGGCCCAGCAATGGTACCTGGCTCTGAAGAAAATCCTCAAAGGACTGTCTTATCTCCGCTTCTTCCAAGAGAGACGAATTCAGCTTCCAATAGCCTCTGCCCATCCGGGGGGTCTCTGTGACATTCAGAGAAAACAAAATTAAACAGTGATCGGAGAACTCCACCTCAACAACAGACACTGCTGAAGAGACGGCTTCCTCCTTTAAATAAAACCTGTCTATCCTAGACCTACAACTACCCCTATGATAGGTGAATCCCGCGTGGCCTGGGGTGTGCCGGATGTGGACATCCACCAGGCGAGCCTCACTCGCTATGCTATTAAGGGCGACGCTATCATAAGTCAGCTTGTCTCTGGAACCTCCCCTATCTTGGGGCCTCGTGACAGCATTGAAGTCCCCTCCAAAGACCACCTGCCGACTTGTAAAAAGATAGGGCTTGATCCTCATAAAGAGGCACTTCCGGTCCCACTTAGACTGTGGGCCGTAGATGTTAATAAGGCGAAGTTCTTGTCCCCTCATGAGGACATCTAAGATCAGGCACCTCCCCATTTCTAACTCGATAACCCGTCGGCATTCTACCGCTGCGGTAAAAAGGACCGCCACTCCGCTATACGGCTCGGCCCCAAGAGACCAGTAGGAGGGCCCATTCCTCCACTCTCTTTTAGCCTTGTAGATAGATGACATATCTGTAAGCCTGGTCTCCTGCAAAAATAAAATATCAGCATTAATATGGGCAAAAAAATCATAGGCAGCAAAACGAGCTGTATCTGACTTAATGCTGGCGACATTAATGGATGCCAGAGTCAACGGAGAGGGTGCCGCCATCGAGGGTGATTGAGTTAAACAGCTTTCTTTTTCCCACTCCCCTTCTCACCCTCCACATCAGAAGAACTCTTCACCCTCTTTAGAGAAATGGAAGTGTCCATCTCACCAGACATCGTTTTACTTTCCTCGTCTCCGGATTCTAGGCCAGTCCCTTCCCCCGAGGACATAACCTCCCCAGGGGAAGAGGACTCGGCGCCCCCTGGAAGCCCCTCTGCCACCTCCCCCTCATCCTCCCCTTCCGAAGAAGAGGAGGAGATGTCCCTGAGGGGTCGGAATCGATTGGAAAGGCCAACCAGAGGGGAGTCAGTTTTGCCTTCCTTTGGCACCTGGACCAGGGTGGGAGAAGATCTTAAATCTCCCTTTTTTTTTTTACTTGTACCCCGCTTTTGTGTCTCCTTCTGCCATCCCACATCATCCTCCTCCACGCTATCTGAGGAGATGGCACCTTCCTCATTCTGGATCCTCCTGACCTCCTCATTCAGCTCGCCATCCCTCAGGGTCTCAGCAGCAAGGTTGGCCTCTGGGACAGAATGAGAGGTCGTCCCGGTGACCCGGGCTTTCCCCATCACCCTATCCCTTTGGCGTTTATCAAGACGTCTTAGTTGGGCTGGTGTCTTTCTCTTGCTGTTCCTCACTGACCCCTCAGTTCCTCCACCCCTGCTAGTCCCCTCCCCAGCAGATTCCGGCTCGTGATCTTCACCCGCTGGGGACAAGACTGCATTAGTGAAAGAACGAGGACAACGACTGAATGGGTGACCTAAGTCACCACACAGGTGACACCTAATCTCCGCACAAGATGCGGCAAGATGGCCTACAACCCCACACAAGGCACATTTCTGCACCGTACAGTTTGCACTGAAGTGTGTGGGGTCACCACATCTGTGACAGAGCTTCGGCTGACCCCGGTAGAAAATCTGGATACGATCCCTGCCGAGAAAGGCAGAGGATGGAATATGGGTAACTGTATTTCCTGAACGTTTAAGTTTTACCAGAAACGTCCAGGCTCCTGACCAGATGCCAAACTCGTCCCTGTTCTTCTGCGGGACCCCCATTACCTCGCCATACCGTCCTAACCAGGTGATGATGTCAACACAAGAGAGTGATTCGTTACGGGTCAAAACGGTCACTCTCTTGATTTCGTTTTGACGAGACAATGCTTGTACGGCAAAGTCTCGCCAGCCGGGCTCATTCTTTACCAATTCATAATTCGACCAGAAAAGCTCAAGCCCCTCTGGCCGAACAAAACTGATATCGAATTCAGGAGCACCGTAGGGATGTATCAAGGCAAAGATATCAACTGCCTTGAAGCCCATCTTTAGCAAGAGCTCAACCACTTTGGTCCTTGAAGGACACATATCTTCGCCCTGCCACCGAAGACGGACCACATTCCTACGGTTACTACCTGCCCCGGCTGTTGGGAGGGACCACACAGCATCGCCCCCTCTTTCCTCTCGGAAGGCAGAGAGACCGTGTCTCTCTATCCAGAAGGACAGATCAACTGCTCTACCCTCTACATTAATCGACCTTTCCCCCTTTTTCAGAGCCTCCAGGAGACGTCGCTGCAATAAACCGTCCCTAGAGTCAGGAGACGAGGAAAGTATTCTACTTCCCCCAGCAGTGACATTGGCATAACTCCTATGATCTGTCACCACTGGGGGGGCAACCGGACCAGACCCTACACCTACACCACTTCTAATGACAACATCCCCACCACCCCCAATAACAACATTAGCACTTCCCCCAACAACATTGTTTCCAATAACATCATCTGTAGTCCCATCACCACCCCTAATTTCAGCAACAGCAAAATCACCTTCTCCAATAATATTAACCTCCATCCGCTCCCCAGTCATACACCCCGTACCCCCATTTACCTTCTCATTCACACTGGCTGGACCAGAAACAGATAATCCGGCCTCAGCATCACGGGGCACTAGGGCTGGGACAACCTCCGCTGGCCCTTTAAGGGACCGGGCAGCATGCTTGCCCGGTCTAGAGGAGGCCCCAGCCCTGTTCTTATTAGTGCCCTCCGCCTCATCAGCATCATCTCCAGTCTTTTCATGGCGCCGCTGATCAATGGGATCAGCGGCACCAATGCAAAATAAACGTTTTTCTTTACTTTTAGGAGTGTCTGTTATGCCCTTTGTTACCTCCGGCACTGAGTCACCCCCCTCTCCCACAGGGGAGCGAACTACAGCACCGGAGTCTGCCTCTCTGCCCACCGCTGGGCCGCCCTCACTGTACGGCCTTTCGGCCGATGCCTTCTCTGCTCCATCCCTGCTACTGCAAACAGGCATGGAGCTCTGTGCCCTTTTAGTATCTGTACTCTCCCCGCACCTTTGCACCGAGTCCACCACAGAACACGGGCTGGGCTGGGTAACGGGGCTTGCACAATGAGCTGACCCTGCGGCCGACTCAGGGTATACAGGGAGGGGGGTGTAGATGTAACTCACCACTTCTTGCTGCTTTGGCTTGGTCTTCTTTTTCTTCTTACCCCCAGGTGCCTCATTTGGGAGCTCATCTCCAAACATCAGGTTCTGAGGACACACTGGGGATTCCAGCATGCGGATCTGGGCCATTAGCGCCCCCTCCCTGGTAGCTGCTGTCACTGTCCTCCCCTGAGTCGGCAGGTGATAATGCTGGTTGCTGTGCAGGGGGCCCACTGTACGGGGCCTGCTGCTGTTGCCGCAGGTCACCAGGTGGATCTGGCTGTTGTTCTTCCTCCATCTCCTCCACATCATCCACCTGGCTCTCAGGTTGCAGCCCCATCAACCTTTTATTTTTTTCTTCTTCTTTCACCCTGAAGCGCTCCTCATTTTCCAGTTTCTCTTTAAATGGACCACTCTTCTCCAATAATTCGGCTCTCCTCTCCTCCAAAACTTGTATTTCAGACATGAGTCCCTTTATCTGCCCCTGGATCTCTGTCTTTTTCCTTTTTGGAGTAATCTTGGCCTTGGCACGGGCACAGCGCAGTTCCTCTCGGAGCCTCCTGATGGCCTTACAGGCGTCTTCATACTCACGGAGGTGACTTTTTACCCGGGAGGTATAGGTGGAAATAGACTCCCGGGTCCTCAGCACTCCCCAGCCTTCCTCACTGAGGTCGGCTTCACCTCCGTGAGCACTCTGCCTTCTTCCGGACGAACCCAGCTTTCCACTGGCAGCACCCAGCTTTCCCAAGGAGGATCCCACCTTGCAGCTTCTCACCTCTGTGGGGGGAGTTGGAGCAGCATTGCTGCGACTCCTAGTAGAACGCCTCACCCCCAAATCCTCCGATGTTCCGGCCGCTTGCTGGCTTCTACTGCTCCCCTGCGGCCTAGTCCGAGGAGCAGAAGCCTGGGCCTCGCCTCCCTCACTCATGCCTGGAAACCCACTCCCTCCCTGGGGAGGAGGAAGCAGGCCCCAGGTGGAATAGATGGTAATTCCCTGGAGCTCAGGAGACACAGCAGACACACAGCACAGCTGAAGCACGACCACACCCGCAACTAATTGGTCAGCACTCCAGAGCTGTACTCACTATTCTGCTGGTGAGGTCACTGTGTACATACATTACATTACTTATCCTGTACTGATCCTGAGTTATATCCTGTATTATACTCCAGAGCTGTACTCACTATTCTGCTGGTGAGGTCACTGTGTACATACATTACATTACTTATCCTGTACTGATCCTGAGTTATATCCTGTATTATACCCCAGAGCTGTACTCACTATTCTGCTGGTGAGATCACTGTGTACATACATTACTTATCCTGTACTGATCCTGAGTTATATCCTGTATTATACCCCAGAGCTGTACTCACTATTCTGCTGGTGAGGTCACTGTGTACATACATTACATTACTTATCCTGTACTGATCCTGAGTTATATCCTGTATTATACCCCAGAGCTGTACTCACTATTCTGCTGGTGAGATCACTGTGTACATACATTACTTATCCTGTACTGATCCTGAGTTATATCCTGTATTATACCCCAGAGCTGTACTCACTATTCTGCTGGTGAGGTCACTGTGTACATACATTACATGACTTATCCTGTACTGATCCTGAGTTATATCCTGTATTATACTCCAGAGCTGTACTCACTATTCTGCTGGTGAGGTCACTGTGTACATACATTACATTACTTATCCTGTACTGATCCTGAGTTATATCCTGTATTATACCCCAGAGCTGTACTCACTATTCTGCTGGTGGGGTCACTGTGTACATACATTACATGACTTATCCTGTACTGATCCTGAGTTATATCCTGTATTATACCCCAGAGCTGTACTCACTATTCTGCTGGTGAGGTCACTGTGTACATACATTACATGACTTATCCTGTACTGATCCCGAGTTATATCCTGTATTATACCCCAGAGCTGTACTCACTATTCTGCTGGTGGGGTCACTGTGTACATACATTACATGACTTATCCTGTACTGATCCTGAGTTATATCCTGTATTATACCCCAGAGCTGTACTCACTATTCTGCTGGTGGGGTCACTGTGTACATACATTACATGACTTATCCTGTACTGATCCTGAGTTATATCCTGTATTATACCCCAGAGCTGTACTCACTATTCTGCTGGTGAGGTCACTGTGTACATACATTACATGACTTATCCTGTACTGATCCCGAGTTATATCCTGTATTATACCCCAGAGCTGTACTCACTATTCTGCTGGTGGGGTCACTGCAGTGTATCAGGGTTTTTAGGGTTTGACCTTTTCACCCCTCCTGATTCCCGACCATATCCCGGTAAATGTGACTTTCGTAATAATTGACAAGTAGAAATAAATGAAAAAACCTTCAGAGGCGACATAAAAAAAAGAAAAGACAGGAAATGATAAAATAAATAGCGCATGAAATATGGCGCCGCCGCCTGATCCCTCATATCTGCAATTGTAAAAATCAACTCATCATAAAACGCAACAAAGTGAGAAATGTATCCGATCGGCAGATTCATCCGATGACGTATCGTGACCTCCGCGGTAGAAGGTCAGCCGATCCAGCGCAGGTATAAGACGCCTCCCCATGGTCCTCTAATTAATCAGCCTCGATTATTGCAGAACTACAACTCCCAGCAGGTCTGACAGCTGTTCTGCATGATATTTCTTTTCATATAGTGTGAAGTGCGAGTGACGGTGGTTGTTATGGCGACCGCCGGGACAGATAATCCTATAGAGAGGACTCAGACCATGGTATGTAAGGGGTCTGCAGAGAAGCGTTTTGTAGCTACCTATAGATGGCGCTTGAGAGGCAGTTTATCTTCTTCTGGAGGAGCGCTCATTTGCATATATTTTTTTCACAGGAAGCAAATCATCATAGTATTATCACTAATTGTTCAGGATTCAGCGTTTTTTTTTTTTTTTTGCTTAATTGAACCCTGACGAATAGTTATGTAGTCCTCTTACTGTCAGTGTGGTGCTGTCTGCCTCTCTCCTGACAGGAAGTTGTGTAGTCCTCTCATTATCAGTGTGGTGCTGTCTGCCTCTCCCCTGACAGGAAGTTGTGTAGTCCTCTCACTTTGTGTGGTGCTGTCTGCCTCTCTCCTGACAGGAAGTTGTGTAGTCCTCTCACTGTCAGTGTGGTGCTGTCTGCCTCTCTCCTGACAGGAAGTTGTGTAGTCCTCTTACTGTCAGTGTGGTGCTGTCTGCCTCTCCCCTGACAGGAAGTTGTGTAGTCCTCTCACTGTCAGTGTGGTGCTGTCTGCCTCTCTCCTGACAGGAAGTTGTGTAGTCCTCTCACTGTCAGTGTGGTGCTGTCTGCCTCTCTCCTGACAGGAAGTTGTGTAGTCCTCTCACTTTGTGTGGTGCTGTCTGCCTCTGTCCTGACAGGAAGTTGTGTAGTCCTCTCATTATCAGTGTGGTGCTGTCTGCCTCTCTCCTGACAGAAAGTTGTGTAGTCCTCTCACTTTGTGTGTTGCTGTCTGCCTCTCTCCTGACAGGAAGTTGTGTAGTCCTTTCACTGTCAGTGTGGTGCTGTCTGCCTCTCTCCTGACATGAAGTTGTGTAGTCCTCTCACTGTCAGTATGGTGCTGTCTGCCTCTCTCCTGACAGGAAGTTGTGTAGTCCTCTCACTGTCAGTGTGGTGTTGTCTTCAGTTCCCTGGCTCCTCCCTCTCTCCTGACAGGAAGGTGTGTAGTCCTCCCATTATTAGTGTGGTGTTGTCTTAGTAACTCCTCTGCTCCCCTTCCTCCTTCTCTATCTTCTGGCAGGAAGTTGGGTAGTTCTCTCATTGTAACTGGGTTATTGTCTACGCAGCTTCCTGTCTCCTCCCACTGTCCTTACAGGGAGTTGTGTAGTCCTTCCCTTTGCCAGTGCCATGTTGTCTCCAGCTCCCCATTTCCTCCCTCTCTACTGACAGGAAGTTGTGTAGCCCTCATTGTCAGTTGTACCTCCTGAGTGATGTCATTACCTCTGACCAGCCCCTTCAGCCTTTATCACCATCTCCCGGTTACATACATATATTTCTTTATTGGGACATTTAGGAAAAAACTGAGATGTGGTTACTGCATGAGCAACGTCACATGCAGAGGAGCAGACATAAAATGCAAACAGCAGGTGCTGTAACCTCACTGATTGGGGTAGAAAGTTTCTAAGAAGTGTCTGAAACACATTGTACAGAGTACAGTAAGTCACATTAGACAGTTTTTGTGACATAATTTTGGAACATTTTGAATACTAAATCTGCCCCATTATCAGAATGACCCCCATGACTAGCGCTGGGCTTGTGGTATCATAATCCTCTAGAGAAAATCCAGATCTGCCATGATCTGTAAAGCCTATGTGGATCCAGAGGAAGCGTACGCACACTGTAACGGTCAGTGTCATGTCTGAAGGGTCCAACGTGTCCTGATTTCAGAATAAGGGGCAGATTTAGTATTGAAAATTTACCAATATCCTGTCACAATTCACACCCCAAAAAAAAACTGTCTAATGTGAATTACTGTACTCTGTACAATGTTTTTTAGACACTTTACCCCAATCAGTGAGGTTGCAGCTCCTGCTGTATGCATTTTATGTCTGTTCCTCTGCCTGTGGCATTGCTCAGCATAACGCAGCATGCTGTAACCACGCCTAATTCTTCCCTAAGTGTATCTAGGCATCCTCTGCTGTAAGCATTGTATGTCTGTTCCTCTGCCTGTGGCATTGCTCAGCATAACGCAGCATGCTGTAACCACGCCTCATTCTTCCCTAAGTGTATCTAGGCATCCTCTGCTGTATGCATTGTATGTATGTTCCTCTGCCTGTGGCATTGCTCAGTATAACGCAGCATGCTGTAACCACACCTCATTCTTCCCTAAGTGTATCGAAGGCATCCTCTGCTGTATGCATTTTATGTCTGTTCCTCTGCCTGTGGCATTGCTCAGCATAACGCAGCATGCTGTAACCACGCCTCATTCTTCCCTAAGTGTATCTAGGCATCCTCTGCTGTATGCATTGTATGTCTGTTCCTCTGCCTGTGGCATTGCTCAGCATAACGTAGCATGCTGTAACCACACCTCATTCTTCCCTAAGTGTATCTAGGCATCCTCTGCTGTATGCATTGTATGTCTGTTCCTCTGCCTGTGGCATTGCTCAGCATAACGCTGCATGCTGTAACCACACCTCATTCTTCCCTAAGTCTATCGAAGGCATCCTCTGCTGTATGCATTTTATGTCTGTTCCTCTGCCTGTGGCATTGCTCAGCATAACGCAGCATGCTGTAACCACGCCTCATTCTTCCCTAAGTGTATCTAGGCATCCTCTGCTGTATGCATTGTATGTCTGTTCCTCTGCCTGTGGCATTGCTCAGCATAACGCAGCATGCTGTAACCACACCTCATTCTTCCCTAAGTGTATCGAAGGCATCCTCTGCTGTATGCATTTTATGTCTGTTCCTCTGCCTGTGGCATTGCTCAACATAACGCAGCATGCTGTAACCACGCCTCATTCTTCCCTAAGTGTATCTAGGCATCCTCTGCTGTATGCATTGTATGTCTGTTCCTCTGCTTGTGGCATTGCTCAGCATAACGCAGCATGCTGTAACCACGCCTCATTCTACCCTAAGTGTATCTAGGCATCCTCTGCTGTATGCATTGTATGTCTGTTCCTCTGCCTGTGGCATTGCTCAGCATAACGCAGCATGCTGTAACCACACCTCATTCTTCCCTAAGTGTATCTAGGCATCCTCTGCTGTATGCATTGTATGTCTGTTCCTCTGCCTGTGGCATTGCTCAGCATAACGCAGCATGCTGTAACCACGCCTAATTCTTCCCTAAGTGTATCTAGGCATCCTCTGCTGTATGCATTGTATGTCTGTTCCTCTGCCTGTGGCATTGCTCAGCATAACGCAGCATGCTGTAACCACGCCTCATTCTTCCCTAAGTGTATCTAGGCATCCTCTGCTGTATGCATTGTATGTCTGTTCCTCTGCCTGTGGCATTGCTCAGTATAACGCAGCATGCTGTAACCACACCTCATTCTTCCCTAAGTGTATCGAAGGCATCCTCTGCTGTATGCATTTTATGTCTGTTCCTCTGCCTGTGGCATTGCTCAGCATAACACAGCATGCTGTAACCACGCCTCATTTTTCCCTAAGTGTATCTAGGCATCCTCTGCTGTATGCATTGTATGTCTGTTCCTCTGCCTGTGGCATTGCTCAGCATAACGTAGCATGCTGTAACCACACCTCATTCTTCCCTAAGTGTATCTAGGCATCCTCTGCTGTATGCATTGTATGTCTGTTCCTCTGCCTGTGGCATTGCTCAGCATAACGCAGCATGCTGTAACCACACCTCATTCTTCCCTAAGTCTATCGAAGGCATCCTCTGCTGTATGCATTTTATGTCTGTTCCTCTGCCTGTGGCATTGCTCAGCATAACGCAGCATGCTGTAACCACGCCTAATTCTTCCCTAAGTGTATCTAGGCATCCTCTGCTGTATGCATTGTATGTCTGTTCCTCTGCCTGTGGCATTGCTCAGCATAACGCAGCATGCTGAAACCACGCCTCATTCTTCCCTAAGTGTATCTAGGCATCCTCTGCTGTATGCATTGTATGTATGTTCCTCTGCCTGTGGCATTGCTCAGTATAACGCAGCATGCTGTAACCACACCTCATTCTTCCCTAAGTGTATCGAAGGCATCCTCTGCTGTATGCATTTTATGTCTGTTCCTCTGCCTGTGGCATTGCTCAGCATAACGCAGCATGCTGTAACCACGCCTCATTCTTCCCTAAGTGTATCTAGGCATCCTCTGCTGTATGCATTGTATGTCTGTTCCTCTGCCTGTGGCATTGCTCAGCATAACGTAGCATGCTGTAACCACACCTCATTCTTCCCTAAGTGTATCTAGGCATCCTCTGCTGTATGCATTGTATGTCTGTTCCTCTGCCTGTGGCATTGCTCAGCATAACGCTGCATGCTGTAACCACACCTCATTCTTCCCTAAGTCTATCGAAGGCATCCTCTGCTGTATGCATTTTATGTCTGTTCCTCTGCCTGTGGCATTGCTCAGCATAACGCAGCATGCTATAACCACGCCTCATTCTTCCCTAAGTGTATCTAGGCATCCTCTGCTGTATGCATTGTATGTCTGTTCCTCTGCCTGTGGCATTGCTCAGCATAACGCAGCATGCTGTAACCACACCTCATTCTTCCCTAAGTGTATCGAAGGCATCCTCTGCTGTATGCATTTTATGTCTGTTCCTCTGCCTGTGGCATTGCTCAACATAACGCAGCATGCTGTAACCACGCCTCATTCTTCCCTAAGTGTATCTAGGCATCCTCTGCTGTATGCATTGTATGTCTGTTCCTCTGCTTGTGGCATTGCTCAGCATAACGCAGCATGCTGTAACCACGCCTCATTCTACCCTAAGTGTATCTAGGCATCCTCTGCTGTATGCATTGTATGTCTGTTCCTCTGCCTGTGGCATTGCTCAGCATAACGCAGCATGCTGTAACCACACCTCATTCTTCCCTAAGTGTATCTAGGCATCCTCTGCTGTATGCATTGTATGTCTGTTCCTCTGCCTGTGGCATTGCTCAGCATAACGCAGCATGCTGTAACCACGCCTAATTCTTCCCTAAGTGTATCTAGGCATCCTCTGCTGTATGCATTGTATGTCTGTTCCTCTGCCTGTGGCATTGCTCAGCATAACGCAGCATGCTGTAACCACGCCTCATTCTTCCCTAAGTGTATCTAGGCATCCTCTGCTGTATGCATTGTATGTCTGTTCCTCTGCCTGTGGCATTGCTCAGTATAACGCAGCATGCTGTAACCACACCTCATTCTTCCCTAAGTGTATCGAAGGCATCCTCTGCTGTATGCATTTTATGTCTGTTCCTCTGCCTGTGGCATTGCTCAGCATAACACAGCATGCTGTAACCACGCCTCATTTTTCCCTAAGTGTATCTAGGCATCCTCTGCTGTATGCATTGTATGTCTGTTCCTCTGCCTGTGGCATTGCTCAGCATAACGTAGCATGCTGTAACCACACCTCATTCTTCCCTAAGTGTATCTAGGCATCCTCTGCTGTATGCATTGTATGTCTGTTCCTCTGCCTGTGGCATTGCTCAGCATAACGCAGCATGCTGTAACCACACCTCATTCTTCCCTAAGTCTATCGAAGGCATCCTCTGCTGTATGCATTTTATGTCTGTTCCTCTGCCTGTGGCATTGCTCAGCATAACGCAGCATGCTGTAACCACGCCTAATTCTTCCCTAAGTGTATCTAGGCATCCTCTGCTGTATGCATTGTATGTCTGTTCCTCTGCCTGTGGCATTGCTCAGCATAACGCAGCATGCTGTAACCACGCCTCATTCTTCCCTAAGTGTATCTAGGCATCCTCTGCTGTATGCATTGTATGTATGTTCCTCTGCCTGTGGCATTGCTCAGTATAACGCAGCATGCTGTAACCACACCTCATTCTTCCCTAAGTGTATCGAAGGCATCCTCTGCTGTATGCATTTTATGTCTGTTCCTCTGCCTGTGGCATTGCTCAGCATAACGCAGCATGCTGTAACCACGCCTCATTCTTCCCTAAGTGTATCTAGGCATCCTCTGCTGTATGCATTGTATGTCTGTTCCTCTGCCTGTGGCATTGCTCAGCATAACGTAGCATGCTGTAACCACACCTCATTCTTCCCTAAGTGTATCTAGGCATCCTCTGCTGTATGCATTGTATGTCTGTTCCTCTGCCTGTGGCATTGCTCAGCATAACGCTGCATGCTGTAACCACACCTCATTCTTCCCTAAGTCTATCGAAGGCATCCTCTGCTGTATGCATTTTATGTCTGTTCCTCTGCCTGTGGCATTGCTCAGCATAACGCAGCATGCTATAACCACGCCTCATTCTTCCCTAAGTGTATCTAGGCATCCTCTGCTGTATGCATTGTATGTCTGTTCCTCTGCCTGTGGCATTGCTCAGCATAACGCAGCATGCTGTAACCACACCTCATTCTTCCCTAAGTGTATCGAAGGCATCCTCTGCTGTATGCATTTTATGTCTGTTCCTCTGCCTGTGGCATTGCTCAACATAACGCAGCATGCTGTAACCACGCCTCATTCTTCCCTAAGTGTATCTAGGCATCCTCTGCTGTATGCATTGTATGTCTGTTCCTCTGCTTGTGGCATTGCTCAGCATAACGCAGCATGCTGTAACCACGCCTCATTCTACCCTAAGTGTATCTAGGCATCCTCTGCTGTATGCATTGTATGTCTGTTCCTCTGCCTGTGGCATTGCTCAGCATAACGCAGCATGCTGTAACCACACCTCATTCTTCCCTAAGTGTATCTAGGCATCCTCTGCTGTATGCATTGTATGTCTGTTCCTCTGCCTGTGGCATTGCTCAGCATAACGCAGCATGCTGTAACCACGCCTAATTCTTCCCTAAGTGTATCTAGGCATCCTCTGCTGTATGCATTGTATGTCTGTTCCTCTGCCTGTGGCATTGCTCAGCATAACGCAGCATGCTGTAACCACGCCTCATTCTTCCCTAAGTGTATCTAGGCATCCTCTGCTGTATGCATTGTATGTCTGTTCCTCTGCCTGTGGCATTGCTCAGTATAACGCAGCATGCTGTAACCACACCTCATTCTTCCCTAAGTGTATCGAAGGCATCCTCTGCTGTATGCATTTTATGTCTGTTCCTCTGCCTGTGGCATTGCTCAGCATAACACAGCATGCTGTAACCACGCCTCATTTTTCCCTAAGTGTATCTAGGCATCCTCTGCTGTATGCATTGTATGTCTGTTCCTCTGCCTGTGGCATTGCTCAGCATAACGTAGCATGCTGTAACCACACCTCATTCTTCCCTAAGTGTATCTAGGCATCCTCTGCTGTATGCATTGTATGTCTGTTCCTCTGCCTGTGGCATTGCTCAGCATAACGCAGCATGCTGTAACCACACCTCATTCTTCCCTAAGTCTATCGAAGGCATCCTCTGCTGTATGCATTTTATGTCTGTTCCTCTGCCTGTGGCATTGCTCAGCATAACGCAGCATGCTGTAACCACGCCTCATTCTTCCCTAAGTGTATCTAGGCATCCTCTGCTGTATGCATTGTATGTCTGTTCCTCTGCCTGTGGCATTGCTCAGCATAACGCAGCATACTGTAACCACACCTCATTCTTCCCTAAGTGTATCGAAGGCATCCTCTGCTGTATGCATTTTATGTCTGTTCCTCTGCCTGTGGCATTGCTCAGCATAACGCAGCATGCTGTAACCACGCCTCATTCTTCCCTAAGTGTATCTAGGCATCCTCTGCTGTATGCATTGTATGTCTGTTCCTCTGCCTGTGGCATTGCTCAGTATAACGCAGCATGCTGTAACCACACCTCATTCTTCCCTAAGTGTATCGAAGGCATCCTCTGCTGTATGCATTTTATGTCTGTTCCTCTGCCTGTGGCATTGCTCAGCATAACACAGCATGCTGTAACCACGCCTCATTTTTCCCTAAGTGTATCTAGGCATCCTCTGCTGTATGCATTGTATGTCTGTTCCTCTGCCTGTGGCATTGCTCAGCATAACGTAGCATGCTGTAACCACACCTCATTCTTCCCTAAGTGTATCTAGGCATCCTCTGCTGTATGCATTGTATGTCTGTTCCTCTGCCTGTGGCATTGCTCAGCATAACGCAGCATGCTGTAACCACACCTCATTCTTCCCTAAGTCTATCGAAGGCATCCTCTGCTGTATGCATTTTATGTCTGTTCCTCTGCCTGTGGCATTGCTCAGCATAACGCAGCATGCTGTAACCACGCCTCATTCTTCCCTAAGTGTATCTAGGCATCCTCTGCTGTATGCATTGTATGTCTGTTCCTCTGCCTGTGGCATTGCTCAGCATAACGCAGCATGCTGTAACCACACCTCATTCTTCCCTAAGTGTATCGAAGGCATCCTCTGCTGTATGCATTTTATGTCTGTTCCTCTGCCTGTGGCATTGCTCAGCATAACGTAGCATGCTGTAACCACACCTCATTCTTCCCTAAGTGTATCTAGGCATCCTCTGCTGTATGCATTGTATGTCTGTTCCTCTGCCTGTGGCATTGCTCAGCATAACGCAGCATGCTGTAACCACACCTCATTCTTCTCTAAGTCTATCGAAGGCATCCTCTGCTGTATGCATTTTATGTCTGTTCCTCTGCCTGTGGCATTGCTCAGCATAACGCAGCATGCTGTAACCACGCCTCATTCTTCCCTAAGTGTATCTAGGCATCCTCTGCTGTATGCATTGTATGTCTGTTCCTCTGCCTGTGGCATTGCTTTGCATAACGCAGCATGCTGTAACCACACCTCATTCTTCCCTAAGTGTATCGAAGGCATCCTCTGCTGTATGCATTTTATGTCTGTTCCTCTGCCTGTGGCATTGCTCAACATAACGCAGCATGCTGTAACCACGCCTCATTCTTCCCTAAGTGTATCTAGGCATCCTCTGCTGTATGCATTGTATGTCTGTTCCTCTGCTTGTGGCATTGCTCAGCATAACGCAGCATGCTGTAACCACGCCTCATTCTACCCTAAGTGTATCTAGGCATCCTCTGCTGTATGCATTGTATGTATGTTCCTCTGCCTGTGGCATTGCTCAGTATAACGCAGCATGCTGTAACCACACCTCATTCTTCCCTAAGTGTATCGAAGGCATCCTCTGCTGTATGCATTTTATGTCTGTTCCTCTGCCTGTGGCATTGCTCAGCATAACGCAGCATGCTGTAACCACGCCTCATTCTTCCCTAAGTGTATCTAGGCATCCTCTGCTGTATGCATTGTATGTCTGTTCCTCTGCCTGTGGCATTGCTCAGCATAACGTAGCATGCTGTAACCACACCTCATTCTTCCCTAAGTGTATCTAGGCATCCTCTGCTGTATGCATTGTATGTCTGTTCCTCTGCCTGTGGCATTGCTCAGCATAACGCTGCATGCTGTAACCACACCTCATTCTTCCCTAAGTCTATCGAAGGCATCCTCTGCTGTATGCATTTTATGTCTGTTCCTCTGCCTGTGGCATTGCTCAGCATAACGCAGCATGCTGTAACCACGCCTCATTCTTCCCTAAGTGTATCTAGGCATCCTCTGCTGTATGCATTGTATGTCTGTTCCTCTGCCTGTGGCATTGCTCAGCATAACGCAGCATGCTGTAACCACACCTCATTCTTCCCTAAGTGTATCGAAGGCATCCTCTGCTGTATGCATTTTATGTCTGTTCCTCTGCCTGTGGCATTGCTCAACATAACGCAGCATGCTGTAACCACGCCTCATTCTTCCCTAAGTGTATCTAGGCATCCTCTGCTGTATGCATTGTATGTCTGTTCCTCTGCTTGTGGCATTGCTCAGCATAACGCAGCATGCTGTAACCACGCCTCATTCTACCCTAAGTGTATCTAGGCATCCTCTGCTGTATGCATTGTATGTATGTTCCTCTGCCTGTGGCATTGCTCAGTATAACGCAGCATGCTGTAACCACACCTCATTCTTCCCTAAGTGTATCGAAGGCATCCTCTGCTGTATGCATTTTATGTCTGTTCCTCTGCCTGTGGCATTGCTCAGCATAACGCAGCATGCTGTAACCACGCCTCATTCTTCCCTAAGTGTATCTAGGCATCCTCTGCTGTATGCATTGTATGTCTGTTCCTCTGCCTGTGGCATTGCTCAGCATAACGTAGCATGCTGTAACCACACCTCATTCTTCCCTAAGTGTATCTAGGCATCCTCTGCTGTATGCATTGTATGTCTGTTCCTCTGCCTGTGGCATTGCTCAGCATAACGCTGCATGCTGTAACCACACCTCATTCTTCCCTAAGTCTATCGAAGGCATCCTCTGCTGTATGCATTTTATGTCTGTTCCTCTGCCTGTGGCATTGCTCAGCATAACGCAGCATGCTGTAACCACGCCTCATTCTTCCCTAAGTGTATCTAGGCATCCTCTGCTGTATGCATTGTATGTCTGTTCCTCTGCCTGTGGCATTGCTCAGCATAACGCAGCATGCTGTAACCACACCTCATTCTTCCCTAAGTGTATCGAAGGCATCCTCTGCTGTATGCATTTTATGTCTGTTCCTCTGCCTGTGGCATTGCTCAACATAACGCAGCATGCTGTAACCACGCCTCATTCTTCCCTAAGTGTATCTAGGCATCCTCTGCTGTATGCATTGTATGTCTGTTCCTCTGCTTGTGGCATTGCTCAGCATAACGCAGCATGCTGTAACCACGCCTCATTCTACCCTAAGTGTATCTAGGCATCCTCTGCTGTATGCATTGTATGTCTGTTCCTCTGCCTGTGGCATTGCTCAGCATAACGCAGCATGCTGTAACCACACCTCATTCTTCCCTAAGTGTATCTAGGCATCCTCTGCTGTATGCATTGTATGTCTGTTCCTCTGCCTGTGGCATTGCTCAGCATAACGCAGCATGCTGTAACCACGCCTAATTCTTCCCTAAGTGTATCTAGGCATCCTCTGCTGTATGCATTGTATGTCTGTTCCTCTGCCTGTGGCATTGCTCAGCATAACGCAGCATGCTGTAACCACGCCTCATTCTTCCCTAAGTGTATCTAGGCATCCTCTGCTGTATGCATTGTATGTCTGTTCCTCTGCCTGTGGCATTGCTCAGTATAACGCAGCATGCTGTAACCACACCTCATTCTTCCCTAAGTGTATCGAAGGCATCCTCTGCTGTATGCATTTTATGTCTGTTCCTCTGCCTGTGGCATTGCTCAGCATAACACAGCATGCTGTAACCACGCCTCATTCTTCCCTAAGTGTATCTAGGCATCCTCTGCTGTATGCATTGTATGTCTGTTCCTCTGCCTGTGGCATTGCTCAGCATAACGTAGCATGCTGTAACCACACCTCATTCTTCCCTAAGTGTATCTAGGCATCCTCTGCTGTATGCATTGTATGTCTGTTCCTCTGCCTGTGGCATTGCTCAGCATAACGCAGCATGCTGTAACCACACCTCATTCTTCCCTAAGTCTATCGAAGGCATCCTCTGCTGTATGCATTTTATGTCTGTTCCTCTGCCTGTGGCATTGCTCAGCATAACGCAGCATGCTGTAACCACGCCTCATTCTTCCCTAAGTGTATCTAGGCATCCTCTGCTGTATGCATTGTATGTCTGTTCCTCTGCCTGTGGCATTGCTCAGCATAACGCAGCATGCTGTAACCACACCTCATTCTTCCCTAAGTGTATCGAAGGCATCCTCTGCTGTATGCATTTTATGTCTGTTCCTCTGCCTGTGGCATTGCTCAGCATAACGTAGCATGCTGTAACCACACCTCATTCTTCCCTAAGTGTATCTAGGCATCCTCTGCTGTATGCATTGTATGTCTGTTCCTCTGCCTGTGGCATTGCTCAGCATAACGCAGCATGCTGTAACCACACCTCATTCTTCTCTAAGTCTATCGAAGGCATCCTCTGCTGTATGCATTTTATGTCTGTTCCTCTGCCTGTGGCATTGCTCAGCATAACGCAGCATGCTGTAACCACGCCTCATTCTTCCCTAAGTGTATCTAGGCATCCTCTGCTGTATGCATTGTATGTCTGTTCCTCTGCCTGTGGCATTGCTCAGCATAACGCAGCATGCTGTAACCACACCTCATTCTTCCCTAAGTGTATCGAAGGCATCCTCTGCTGTATGCATTTTATGTCTGTTCCTCTGCCTGTGGCATTGCTCAACATAACGCAGCATGCTGTAACCACGCCTCATTCTTCCCTAAGTGTATCTAGGCATCCTCTGCTGTATGCATTGTATGTCTGTTCCTCTGCTTGTGGCATTGCTCAGCATAACGCAGCATGCTGTAACCACGCCTCATTCTACCCTAAGTGTATCTAGGCATCCTCTGCTGTATGCATTGTATGTCTGTTCCTCTGCCTGTGGCATTGCTCAGCATAACGCAGCATGCTGTAACCACACCTCATTCTTCCCTAAGTTTATCTAGGCATCCTCTGCTGTATCCTCACGTAATATTGTGATATCCTGGATCTCAACTCTCTGGCTCTTTATTTTACCATTTTGTGAAAAAAAAAACAACGCACAGTTTCTCCGATTAATTTTTTATATATATTTTTAGAGAGGAGATTATTCGCCTTCCACTTCATTAGCATCAGGTAGCGACAGGGGAGAAGCCTCAGATCCATCAGGAATCACCCACTCGGTTAATTCTAGGAGCCGGCAGCGAGAGCAGACGACTGAATACATAATGACTCAATGAGTGATGTGCGACAAATTATAGATGATGTATGTTAATAATGGAGACGTTTGAGTGACAGGTAACAGGTGACCCCCCCCCCCGTTAAAGGGGTACTCCCGTGGAAAACTTTTTATTTTTATTTTTTTTAAGTCAACTGGTTCCAGAAAGTTAAACAGATTTGTAAATTACTTCTATTAAAAAAAATCTTAATCCTTCCAGTACTTATTAGCTGCTAAGTACTACAGAGGAAATGCTTTTCTTTCTGGATTTCTCTTCTGTCACGACCACAGTGACCTCTGCTGTCCATTTTAGGAACTGTACAGAGGAGGAGAAAATCCCCATAGCAAACGTATGCTGCTCTGGACAGTTCCTAAAATGGACAGCAGAGGTCACTGTGGTCGTGACAAAAGAGAAATCCAAAAAGAAAAGCATTTCCTTTGTAGCATACAGCAGCTAATAAGTACTGGAAGGATTAAGATTTTTTTTTAATAGAAGTAATTTACAAATCTATTTAACTTTCTGGCACCAGTTGTTTTTAAAAAAAAAATAAAAATGTTTTCCACCAGAGTACCCCTTTAATTCAACGTGACTCTGCTGCTCAGGGCACACGGTGGAATTTTCATGCCAGATCTTTCCCGAACGGAAATTCATTTGTCCGCGTCCGAACAGAATAAACGCGGTCCTTCTTTGTGCAGAAGCCTCACGGAAAGCATAACTGTCTATTCCTGTGCGGCCCAAGCGCCGAAATATTCCGCCAGCGCACGCACTGTACAGACTGTGCGCTTAGAGATTCTCTGTGTGGACGTTCCGTTGTGCGAACATAGCCTTAGGCACAGTCATAATTCAGCAGCAAAAGGGGGAGATTGATGACAAGACATGTAGAAGAAGAGTAATGCCGTAACCATAGCGACCAATCAGATCATTTTTTCATTTTTCCGCAGGTCGCAACGAAATAAAAAAAATTAAAGAAGGTGTCTGATAGGTTGCCATGGGAAACTGCACCATTTCATGCTTGAGAAATCTCCAAAGAGACTAAATTGCACCATGCGCATGGCGGAAATTCATTTGCTTTTTTTTTAATCAGTCGCAAAAGCGAAATTGGCGCACTAAAATATAGAAAAAACAAAACCCAAAATTAGCATCACACATCTACAAGGATAACAAAAATGACAAAAAACTATTAAAATATATATAAAATAAAAAATATATAAAAATAAAATGTAAATAAAATATATTATACATAAAATAAAAAATAAATAAAAATAAAATGTAAATAAAATATATTATAAATAAAATAAAAATATATAAAAAATAAAATGTAAATAAAATATATTATATATAAAATAAAAAATATATAAAAATTAAATGTAAATAAAATATTATATATAAAATAAAAATAGATAAAAATAAAATGTAAATAAAATATATTATATATAAAATAAAAAATATATAAAAATAAAATGTAAATAAAATATATTATATGTAAAATAAAAATATATAAAAATAAAATGTAAATAAAATATATTAGATATAAAATAAAAAATATATAAAAATAAAATGTAAATAAAATATATTATATATAAAATAAAAATAGATAAAAATTTAATGTAAATAAAATATTATATATAAAATAAAAATAGATAAAAATAAAATGTAAATAAAATATTATATATAAAATAAAAAATATATAAAAATAAAATGTAAATAAAATATATTATATATAAAATAAAAAATATATAAAATAAAATAAAAAATATATAAAAATAAAATGTAAATAAGATATATTATACATAAAATAAAAAATATGTAAAAAATAATTATATATATATATATATGTATCATTGGTATTAAATTGTATTATTTTAGAATTTTATATATTATTAGATTAGATTACCCTTCAGTTTAAAGCTAAAATGTCATTTGAAACATAAACTGCGCTGTGTCACCTTTTACGTCCCAAAATAATTGCTAAAAGGCTTCCTGATAACTATTTAGATTAGATTTACGCCGGGTCGGACATTTCTACGTATTTTCCATTAATGCAATGCATTTCCAATAAAAGTCTCAGTTGATAAATTCCGGACCGCTGGGAGTTGAAGTTTTGCAACATCTGGAGGACTACAGTTTGAAGACCACTGCACAAAGGCCTTGATTTACCTTTCAGGGACAGTGTGGATCCTCTAGAGAAGGCAGACAGGCCAACGGCTGTCTAGGCATGCTTGGAGTTGAAGTTTTGCAACATCTGGAGGACTACAGTTTGAAGACCACTGCACAAAGGCCTTGATTTACCTTTCAGGGGCAGTGTGGATCCTCTAGAGAAGGCAGACAGGCCTTTGGCTGTCTGGGCATGCTGGGAGCTGAAGTTTTCAACATCTGGAGGACTACAGTTTGAAGACCACTGCACAAAGGCCTTGATTTACCTTTCAGGGACAGTGTGGATCCTCTAGAGAAGGCAGACGGGCCAATGGCTGTCCGGTCATGCTGGGAGTTGAAGTTTTGCAACATCTGGAGGGTCACAGTTTGAGACCACTGTTCTAGACCCTTCATTATCTCCACCAATTACTCGTCTATGTAGCCGTTCATGACTGGCGCATCCTTACCCCGAATGATGGACACCAGGGAGTGAAGCTTCTTCTCCGTCTTTGTATTTCCCATCGGCCCAACACTTTGCTGTTTCCCATTGTCAATTCCTTTGTATTTTACTAGGATATTCTTCTTCTACCCTGAATTATACTTCCTTTTAATATATATATATATATTGGTATAATAATGCACTATGGGAATTTCCCAGTTTCGGCGTCTTATCTGCTGGGTGCTCTGCACGCGCTGAATATTAACAGGACGAAGCCACATGTGACCTGTGTTATTTTTACATTGGGAGGATAATATACGGAGACTTAGAATTCCGCGGCTGAGGGCTCGGTGGGGGGGGGGGGGGGTGAGACGCTTATTGCCGAGCGGAGCAGAGCTGTCCTTCAAATACCAGGAAAATACAAGCGATTTGGAAATGTCACTGGAAATGCACAATTACGGCTCCATGGAAATGATCTATACTGAACATAGGCAAGGCAACATGAACGCCCCCGACAATAATAGGACTTGTGGGGTCTTCAGGAACTGTGGGGTTTTGAGGACTTGTGGGGTCTTCAAGACCTGTAGGGTTTTCAGGACTTGGGTGTCTCCAGGACTTGTGGGGTCTTAAGGATCTGTGGGGGTTTTGAGGACTTGTGGGGTCTTCAAGACCTGTAGGGTTTTCAGGACTTGGGTGTCTCCAGGACTTGTGGGGTCTTCAGGACCTGTGGGGTTTTGAGGACTTGGGTGTCCCCAGGACGTGTGGGGTTTTCAGGACTTGTGGTTTCTTCATGACCTGTGGGGGTTTTCAGGACTTGTGTGGTCTCCAGGACTTGTGGGAGTCTTCAGTCCTTGTGGGGTCTTCCAAGACCTGTGGGGTTTTCAGATGTCTGATCGCGGCAGTCCCGCTGCTGGGACCCCTTGCGATTTCATGCAGCACCCTGCATTCTAAACAAATGCCGGGTTCCTGCGGCAGTGGTTGTGAAGACATGGCCAAGCCCCTCGTGCCGGTACACCACGCCCCCTCCATTCCTGTCTATGGGAGGTGGCATGTCAGCAGACACACCCCTCCCATAGACATGAATGTAGGGGGCGTGGTGTGATGTCACGAGGGGCGTGACCGTGATGTTATGATCACGGTCTCTGGCTCCGAGCGTTCTGAACAAAATGTTGAGAACTCTGGAGCGCTGGAGTACCCCTTTAAGGTTCAGGTCTCGCCTTGTGTGGCTCATATCATGCTTTGGTGTAATCCAGTCCCCAAATTCTCAAGGTGCAGACCATGAAGTAACTTAAATTCAATGTAACCACAGTGGTTAAAGCATTTCTAAGTCCAGGTTCATGCAGACACAGTGTATAGCACGGGCGTTGTTCAGTGGTATCGGCAGATAATTGAAGAGTCAATAGATTGAGAGTTACAGCCGTTTCACGCGAATGTGCTTCATCAGACTCCACTTGTACTTGCATTTTGGGCAATTTCCCCTTTGTATTTAAGATCATGCCAACACCGGAGGGGGTTGGGGTGATGGGTTCACCAATGCACAGTTGGTATTCCGATGGTTCTGATCTTGTGGAATCAATGGGTTAATGTGACATCGAACTTTATCTCCTCTAGAAACTTCTTTCCTTTCAGGGAATTTCCACCGTCTATATTTGTTCTGCTCTGAATATTCATGGGTGAAATCCCATTACAAATGTGAGCGTCGCGCTTTACTAATCACGCGGTGCGAAAATCATGCAGATGGCGCTTGGCGGAGCCGCTGAACCTTGAGCCATCATCACACTGTGCCGTCGACGTCTTATTAGGTCTTGTAGTTTTTCTTCCTCACCTGAGCTCGAGGGGTTAAGCCAAAACATTAATACAATTCATTACTTTAATCCTCTCATAGTTCATTACAAGGAGCCGACAGCGCCACCTCCCCCCCCCAAGAAATCCGCTCAGAGAAACCGCACGAAGGATATCATTCGGAGGCTTTGTCAGCGCACCCCCCGACACCGCTGCCAAGGCTCGGAAAGGGGGAGTACTACAACCCTCAGCATAATTACAGTTGCTTACAGAGAGGCAATTGCTTAGGTTTGACAGGTTATTGGCTCAGCGTGAAAAGAAAGACAGGACGGGGTTAATGTAGGCGCCCTGAAGAGACGTTTAATTTTCCCCATTAACAAAGTGTCGGCGTTATCACGTAATTATAGACATTAGCCCGTCTCGGCTGTTGGCAAGGAGACCGGGAATTTGTGAAGAATCATTTTTTGGTTTGTCGAGAGCGTTCAGATGCAAAATTGTTGGAACTATCGGCGTTTTGTGTTCAAGGATGGAGACAATGGCGGTAATCAGCGAATCCGAGGAACTGGAAGGAAGTCAAAAAATCCTCCCAAATACTGTAAGAAGAAGGGATTTATTATCTCCGCAGTGAAGAGGGACCACCGGGACAGTGTGCGGGATGATAAGAGAGAGAAATACAGACGGACGCAATGTAAGAGCGAGGACCTGGTATACGGGGACCACCTAGGGCAGTGTGCAGGATGATAAGAGAGAGGAATACGGATTGGTGCAACGTACGAGCGCTGACCTGGTATACGGGGACCATCGGGACAGTGTGCGGGATGATAAGAGAGAGGAATACGGACAGGCACAACGGACGAGTGCTGACCTGGTATACGGGGACCCAGGACAGTGTGCGGGATGATAAGAGAGAGGAATATGGACGGGTGCAATGTAAGAGCGAGGACCTGGTATACGGGGACCCAGGACAGTGTGCGGGATGATAAGAGAGAGGAATACGGATGGGTGCAACGGACGAGCGCTGATCTGGTATACGGGGACCATCGGGACAGTGTGCGGGATGATAAGAGAAAGGAATACGGACGGGCACAACGGACAAGCACTGACCTGGTATACGGGGACCAGGACAGTGTGCGGGATGATAAGAGAGAGGAATTTGGACGGGTGCAACAGACGAGCGCTGACCTGGTATACGGGGACCCAGGACAGTGTGCGGGATGATAAGAGAAAGGAATACGGATGAACGCAACGGACGAGTGCTGACCTGGTATACGGGGACCCAGGACAGTGTGCGGGATGATAAGAGAGAGGAATACGGACGGGCGCAACGGACGAGTGCTGACCTGATATACGGGGACCCCGGACAGTGTGCGGGATGATAAGAGAGAGGAATACGGACGGGTGCAACAGATGAGCGCTGACCTGGTATACGGGGACCACCGGGACAGTGTGCGGGATGATAAGAGAGAGAAATACGGATGAACGCAATGGACGAGCGCTGACCTGGTATACGGGGACCCAGGACAGTGTGCGGGATGATAAGAGAGAGGAATACGGACGGGCGCAACGGACGAGTGCTGACCTGCTATACGGGTACCTTGGACAGTGTGCGGGATGATAAGAGAGAGGAATACGGACGGGTGCAACAGACGAGCGCTGACCTGGTATACGGGGACCACCGGGACAGTGTGCGGGATGATAAGAGAGAGAAATACGGACGAACGCAACGGATGAGCGCTGACCTGGTATACGGGGACCCAGGACAGTGTGCGGGATGATAAGAGAGAGAAATACGGATGGGCAAAACGTAAGAGCGAGGGCCTGGTATACGGAGACCCAGGACAGTGTGCGGGATGATAAGATAGAGAAATACGGACGGACGCAACGGACAAACGCAGACCTGGTATACGGGGACCCAGGACAGTGTGCGGGATGATAAGAGAGAGGAATATGTACGGACGCAACGGACGAGCTCAGACCTGGTATACGGGGACCCAGGACAGTGTGCAGGATGATAAGAGAGAGGAATACGGACGGACGCAACAGACGAGCGCAGACCTGGTATACAGGGACCCAGGAAAGTGTGCGGGATGATAAGAGAGAGAAATACAGACGAACGCAACGGACGAGCGCTGACCTGGTATACGGGGACCCAGGACAGTGTGTGGGATGATAAGAGAGAGGAATACGGACGGACACAACGGAAGAGCGCTGACCTCGGATACGGGGACCACCGGGACAGTGTGCGGGATGATAAGAGAGAGGAATACGGAGGAACGCAACGGATGAGCGCTGACCTGGTATACGGGGACCCAGGACAGTGTGCGGAATGATAAGAGAGAGGAATACGGACGGGCAAAACGTAAGAGCGCAGACCTGGTATACGGGAACCCAGGACAATGTGCGACAAAAACAACTAAAACACCCCCAACAAAGAAAACTACAGCACCCACGAGAATAACAACTACAGCACCCCTGACAATACCAACTACAGCACCCCCGACAATACCAACTACAGCACCCCCAACAATACCAACTACAGCACCCCCAACAATAACAACTACAGCACCCCAACAATAACAACTATAGCACCCCAACAATAACAACTACAGCACCCCCAACAATAACAACTACAGTACCCCAAAAATACCAACTACAGCACCCCCGATAATACCAACTACAGCACCCCCAACAATACCAACTACAGCACCCCCAACAATAACTAAAGCACCCCCAACAATACCAACTACAGCACCACCGACAGTAAAAACTACAGCACCCCCGACAATACCAACTACAGCACCCCCAACAATAACAACTACAGCACCCCCAACAATACCAACTACAGCACCCCCAACAATACCAACTACAGCACCCCCAACAATAACTGCAACACCCCCAACAATACCAACTACAGCACGCCCGACAATACCAACTACAGCACCCCCGACAATACAAGCTACAGCACCCCCAACAATAACAACTACAGCACCCCCAACAATAACAACTACAGCACCCCCAACAATACCAACTACAGCACCCCCAACAATAACAAATACAGCACCCCAACAATACCAACTACAGCACCCCCAACAATAACAACTACAGCACCCCCAACAATAACAACTACAGCTCCCCCAACAATACCAACTACAGCACCCCCAACAATACCAACTACAGCACCCCCGATAATGCCAACTGCAGCACCCCTGATAATACCAACTACAGAACCCCCGACAATAACTACAGCACCCCCCAACAATACCAGATACCGCACCCCCAACAAAACCAACTACAGCACCCCCAAAAATACTAATTACAGCACCCCCAACAATAACAACTACAGCACCCCCAACAATACCAGATACCACACCCCCAACAATACCAGATAAAGCACCCCCAACAATAACAACTACAGCACCACCGACAATATCAACTACAGCACCCCCAACAATAACAACTACAGCACCACCGACAATACCAACTACAGCACCCCCGACAATACCAACTACAGCACCCCCGACAATACCAACTACAGCACCCCCAACAATAACAACTACAGCACCCCCGACAATACCAACTACAGCACCCCCAACAATACCAACTACAGCACCCCTGACAATACCAACTACAGCACCCCCAACAATAACAACTACAGCACCCCCAACAATAACAACTACAGCACCCCCAACAATAACAACTACAATACCCCCGACAATAACAACTACAGCACCCCCGACAATACCAATTACAGCACCCCCAACAATACCAGATACAACACCCCCGACAATACCAACTACAGCACCCCCAACAATACCAACTACAGCACCCCAACAATAACAACTACAGCACCCCCAACAATAACAACTACAGCACCCCCAACAATAACAACTACAGCCCCCCCGACAATAACAACTACAGCACCCCCAACAATAACAACTACAGCACCCCCAACAATAACAACTACAGCACCCCCGATAATACCAACTACAGCACCCCCAACAATAACAACTACAGCACCCCCAACAATAACAACTACAGCACCCCCAACAATAACAACTACAGCACCCCCGATAATACCAACTACAGCACCCCCAACAATACCAACTACAGCACCCCCGACAATAACAACTACAGCACCCCCAACAATACTAGTTACAGCACCCCCAACAATACCAACTACAGCACCCCCAACCATACTAGTTACAGCACCCCCAACAATACCAACTACAGCACCCCCAACAATAACAACTACAGCATCCCCAACCATACTAGTTACAGCACCCCCAACAATACCAACTGCAGCACCCCCAATAATACCAACTACAGCACCCCCAACAATAACCACTACAGCACCCCCAACAATACCAACTACAGCACCACCAACAATACCAACTGCAGCACCCCTAATAATACCAACTACAGCACCCCCAACAATAACCACTACAGCACCCCCAACAATACCAACTACAGCACCACCAACAATACCAACTACAGCACCACCGACAATACCAACTACAGCACCCCCGACAATACCAACTACAGCACCCCCAACAATACCAACTACAGCACCCCTGACAATACCAACTACAGCACCCCCAACAATAACAACTACAGCACCCCCAACAATAACAACTACAGCACCCCCAACAATAACAACTACAATACCCCCGACAATAACAACTACAGCACCCCCGACAATACCAATTACAGCACCCCCAACAATACCAGATACAACACCCCCGACAATACCAACTACAGCACCCCCAACAATACCAACTACAGCACCCCCAACAATACCAACTACAGCACCCCCAACAATAACAACTACAGCACCCCCAACAATAACAACTACAGCACCCCCAACAATAACAACTACAGCACCCCCGACAATAACAACTACAGCACCCCCAACAATACTAGTTACAGCACCCCCAACAATACCAACTACAGCACCCCCAACCATACTAGTTACAGCACCCCCAACAATACCAACTACAGCACCCCCAACAATAACAACTACAGCATCCCCAACCATACTAGTTACAGCACCCCCAACAATACCAACTGCAGCACCCCCAATAATACCAACTACAGCACCCCCAACAATAACCACTACAGCACCCCCAACAATACCAACTACAGCACCACCAACAATACCAACTACAACACCCCCGACAATACCAACTACAGCACCCCCAACAATAACAACTACAGCACCCCCAACCATACTAGTTACAGCACCCCCAACAATATCAGATACAGCTCCCCTGATAATTGACGGGGTCTATGTATGCTCTGTGAAGTTTATAACCAATAGATTATAATACCAGTGTCACGATGCCGGCTGGCAGGAGGTGGATCCTCTGTGCCAGAGAGGGATTGGCGTGGACCGTGCTAGTGGACCGGTTCTAAGTCACTACTGGTATTCACCAGAGCCCGCCGCAAAGCGGGATGGTCTTGCTGCGGCGGTAGTGACCAGGTCGTATCCACTAGCAACGGCTCAACCTCTCTGACTGCTGAAGATAGGCGCGGTACAAGGGAGTAGACAGAAGCAAGGTCGGACGTAGCAGAAGGTCGGGGCAGGCAGCAAGGATCGTAGTCAGGGGCAACGGCAGGAGGTCTGGAACACAGGCTAGGAACACACAAGGGAACGCTTTCACTAGGCACAAGGGCAACAAGATCTGGCGAGGGAGTGCAGGGGAAGTGAGGTATACATAGGGAGTGCACAGGTGAAGACACTAATTGGAACCACTGCGCCAATCAGTGGCGCAGTGGCCCTTTAAATCGCAGAGACCCAGCGCGCGCCCTAGGGAGCGGGGCCGCGCGCGCCGGGACAGGACCGAGGGAGAGCGAGTCAGGTACGGAAGCCGGGGTGCGCATCGCGAGCGGGCGCCACCCGCATCGCGAATCGCATCCCGGCTGGAGGCGGTATCGCAGCGCACCCGGTCAGTGGGTCTGACCGGGGCGCTGCCGTAGCGAGGATGTTGCGAGCGCTCCGGGGAGGAGCGGGGACCCGGAGCGCTCGGCGTAACAGTACCCCCCCCCCCTTGGGTCTCCCCCTCTTCTTAGAGCCTGAGAACCTGAGGACCAGACTTTTATCTAGGATATTGTCCTCAGGTTCCCAGGATCTCTCTTCAGGGCCACAGCCCTCCCAGTCCACTAAAAAAAAAGTTTTTCCTCTGACCTTTTTGGAGGCCAGTATCTCCTTTACGGAGAAGATGTCTGAAGAACCGGAGACAGGAGTAGGAGAAATAAGTTTGGGAGAGAAACGGTTGATGACGAGTGGTTTAAGAAGAGAGACATGAAAGGCATTAGGAATACGAAGAGAAGGAGGAAGAAGAAGTTTGTAAGAGACAGGATTAATTTGGCACAAGATCTTGAAAGGACCAAGATAGCGTGGTCCCAATTTGTAGCTGGGAACACGGAAGCGGACATATTTAGCGGAGAGCCATACCTTGTCTCCGGGAGAAAAAATGGGGGGAGCTCTTCTTTTCTTATCAGCAAACTTCTTCATGCGTGATGAAGCCTGTAAGAGAGAATTTTGGGTCTCTTTCCATATGGTGGAAAGATCACGAGTTATTTCATCCACAGCGGGCAAACCAGAGGGCAAGGGAGTAGGGAGGGGGGGAAGAGGGTGACGGCCGTACACCACGAAAAATGTGGATTTGGAAGAAGATTCAGAGACTCTGAAGTTGTACGAGAATTCGGCCCATGGAAGAAGATCTGCCCAGTCATCCTGGCAGGAGGAAACAAAATGCCGTAAATAGTCACCCAGGACCTGGTTAATTCTTTCTACTTGCCCATTGGATTGAGGATGATAAGCAGAAGAAAAGTTTAATTTAATCTTGAGTTGTTTACAGAGAGCCCTCCAGAATTTTGACACGAATTGGACGCCTCTATCCGAGACGATCTGCGTGGGCAACCCGTGAAGACGAAAAATGTGTACAAAAAATTGTTTTGCCAACTGAGGCGCTGAAGGAAGACCAGGAAGAGGAATAAAATGTGCCATCTTGGAAAATCGATCAACGACCACCCAAACAACAGTGTTGCCACGGGATGGGGGTAAGTCTGTAATAAAGTCCATACCAATCAGAGACCAAGGCTGTTCGGGGACAGGCAGAGGATGAAGAAGACCAGCAGGCTTCTGGCGAGGAGTCTTATCCCGGGCACAGACAGTACAGGCCCGCACAAAATCAACAACATCCGTTTCCAGAGTCGGCCACCAATAGAAACGAGAGATGAGTTGCAAGGATTTCTTGATGCCCGCATGGCCTGCGAGATGGGAGGAGTGACCCCATTTGAGGATTCCGAGGCGTTGGCGTGGAGAAACGAAGGTCTTCCCTGGAGGAGTTTGCCTGATGGAGGCTGGAGAAGTGGAGATCAGGCAGTCAGGAGGAATGATGTGTTGCGGAGAGAGCTCTACTTCCGAGGCATCCGAGGAACGAGAGAGGGCATCGGCCCTAATGTTCTTATCGGCAGGGCGAAAGTGAATTTCAAAATTAAACCGGGCAAAGAACAGAGACCACCTGGCCTGGCGAGGGTTCAGCCGTTGGGCAGACTGAAGATAGGTTATTCCAGTTATTATATAAATAATAACTGGAAATTTTGATCCCTCCAGCAGATGCCTCCATTCCTCAAGTGCTAATTTAATGGCCAGTAGCTCTCAATCCCCGATGGAGTAGTTCCTCTCCGCCGGAGAGAAGGTCCTAGAAAAAAAACCACAAGTAACAGCATGCCCAGAAGAATTTTTTTGTAGAAGAACTGCTCCAGCTCCTACTGAGGAGGCATCAACCTCCAATAGGAAGGGTTTAGATGGGTCAGGTCTGGAGAGCACGGGAGCAGAAGAAAAGGCAGACTTGAGCTGTTTAAAGGCGTCTTCCGCTTGAGGAGGCCATGACTTAGGATTGGCGTTCTTCTTGGTTAAAGCCACGATAGGAGCCACAATGGTGGAAAAATGTGGAATAAATTGTCTGTAATAATTGGCGAACCCCAAAAAACGTTGGATAGCACGGAGTCCGGAGGGGCGTGGCCAATCTAAGACGGCAGAGAGTTTGTCTGGGTCCATTTGTAGTCCCTGGCCAGAGACCAAGTATCCTAGGAAAGGAAGAGATTGACATTCAAACAGACATTTCTCCATTTTGGCATAAAGTTGGTTGTCTCGAAGTCTCTGAAGAACCATGCGGACATGCTGGCGGTGTTCTTCTAGGTTGGCAGAAAAAATCAGAATATCGTCCAGATAAACCACAACACAGGAATATAGGAGATCACGAAAAATGTCATTAACAAAGTCTTGGAAGACGGCAGGGGCGTTGCACAGGCCAAAGGGCATGACCAGATACTCAAAGTGTCCATCTCTAGTGTTAAATGCCGTTTTCCATTCGTCCCCCTCCCTGATGCGGATGAGATTATAAGCACCTCTTAAGTCCAGTTTGGTAAAGATGTGGGCACCTTGGAGGCGATCAAAGAGTTCAGAGATAAGAGGTAGAGGGTAGCGGTTCTTTACCGTGATTTTATTAAGTCCGCGGTAGTCAATGCAAGGACGTAGGGAGCCATCTTTTTTGGACACAAAGAAAAATCCAGCTCCGGCAGGAGAGGAGGATTTGCGGATAAAGCCCTTTTTTAAATTTTCCTGGATGTACTCAGACATAGCAAGAGTCTCTGGGGCGGACAGAGGATAAATTCTGCCCCGGGGTGGAGTAGTGCCCGGGAGGAGGTCAATAGGACAGTCATAAGGCCTGTGAGGAGGTAGAGTCTCAGCTTGTTTTTTGCAAAACACATCAGCAAAGTCCATATAGGCCTTAGGGAGACCGGTTACAGGGGGAACCACAGGGTCACGGCAGGGAGTACTGGGAACCGGTTTAAGGCAGTCCTTGAAACAAGAGGTACCCCAGCTCTTGATCTCCCCCGTGGACCAATCCAGGGTTGGGGAATGGCGTTGGAGCCACGGTAGTCCAAGGAGAATTTCGGAAGTGCAATTGGGGAGGACCAAGAACTCAATTTTTTCTTGATGAGGTCCGATGCACATTAGAAGGGGCTCCGTGCGGTAACGTATGGTACAGTCCAATCTTTCATTGTTAACACAATTGATGTAGAGGGGCCTGGCGAGACTGGTTACCGGGATGTTGAACCTGTTGATGAGAGAGGCCAAAATAAAGTTTCCTGCAGATCCGGAATCCAAGAAGGCCATAGTAGAGAAGGAGAAGGTAGATGCAGATATCCGCACAGGCACAGTAAGACGTGGAGAAGCAGAGTAGACATCAAGGACTGTCTCACTTTTGTGCGGAGTCTGCGTGCGTCTTTCCAGGCGGGGAGGACGGATAGGACAATCCTTCAGGAAGTGTTCGGTACCGGCACAGTACAGGCAGAGATTCTCCATGCGGCGTTGTGTCCTCTCTTGAGGTGTCAGGCGAGACCGGTCAACTTGCATAGCCTCCACGGCGGGAGGCACAGGAACGGATTGCAGAGGACCAGAGGAGAGAGGAGCCGGGGAGAAAAAACGCCTTGTGCGAACAAAGTCCATATCCTGACGGAGCTCCTGACGCCTTTCGGAAAAACGCATGTCAATGCGAGTGGCAAGATGAATGAGTTCATGTAGATTAGCAGGAATTTCTCGTGCGGCCAGAACATCTTTAATGTTGCTGGATAGGCCTTTTTTAAAGGTCGCGCAGAGGGCCTCATTATTCCAGGATAGTTCAGAAGCAAGAGTATGGAATTGTATGGCGTACTCGCCAACGGAAGAATTACCCTGGACCAGGTTCAGCAGGGCAGTCTCAGCAGAGGAGGCTCGGGCAGGTTCCTCAAAGACACTACGAATTTCCGAGAAGAAGGAGTGTACAGAGGCAGTGACGGGGTCATTGCGGTCCCAGAGCGGTGTGGCCCATGACAGAGCTTTTCCAGACAGAAGGCTGACTACGAAAGCCACCTTAGACCTTTCAGTAGGAAACTGGTCCGACATCATCTCCAAGTGCAGAGAACATTGTGAAAGAAAGCCACGGCAAAACTTAGAGTCCCCATCAAATTTATCCGACAAGGATAATCGTAGGCCTGAAGCGGCCACTCGCTGCGGAGGAGGTGCAGGAGCTGGCGGAGGAGATGATTGCTGAAGCTGTGGTAGTAGCTGCTGTAGTATCACGGTCAGTTGAGACAGCTGGTGGCCTTGTTGCGCTATCTGTTGTGACTGCTGGGCGACCACCGTGGTGAGGTCAGCGACAACTGGCAGAGGTACTTCAGCGGGATCCATGGCCGGATCTACTGTCACGATGCCGGCTGGCAGGAGGTGGATCCTCTGTGCCAGAGAGGGATTGGCGTGGACCGTGCTAGTGGACCGGTTCTAAGTCACTACTGGTATTCACCAGAGCCCGCCGCAAAGCGGGATGGTCTTGCTGCGGCGGTAGTGACCAGGTCGTATCCACTAGCAACGGCTCAACCTCTCTGACTGCTGAAGATAGGCGCGGTACAAGGGAGTAGACAGAAGCAAGGTCAGACGTAGCAGAAGGTCGGGGCAGGCAGCAAGGATCGTAGTCAGGGGCAACGGCAGGAGGTCTGGAACACAGGCTAGGAACACACAAGGGAACGCTTTCACTAGGCACAAGGGCAACAAGATCCGGCGAGGGAGTGCAGGGGAAGTGAGGTATACATAGGGAGTGCACAGGTGAAGACACTAATTGGAACCACTGCGCCAATCAGTGGCGCAGTGGCCCTTTAAATCGCAGAGACCCGGCGCGCGCGCGCCCTAGGGAGCGGGGCCGCGCGCGCCGGGACAGGACCAAGGGAGAGCGAGTCAGGTACGGAAGCCGGGGTGCGCATCGCGAGCGGGCGCCACCCACATCGCGAATCGAATCCCGGCTGGAGGCGGTATCGCAGCGCACCCGGTCAGTGGGTCTGACCGGGGAGCTGCCGTAGCGAGGATGTTGCGAGCGCTCCGGGGAGGAGCGGGGACCCGGAGCGCTCGGCGTAACAACCAGGGGTGGTCACGTACCCCTGATGCCCTCCATGTTGAGTTTTCACTAATAAAGTAACGCTCAGGAGAAGCAGATCACCAGCAGCTGGAGGCGGATCATACTTTCCCAGAAGAGAAAAAAGTGTTAATCAGCGAATTCATCAGAACCCAACACACAGAATCATCCGCCCCCCAGGACCCCCGGACCCTCACTGAAGGTTTATGATACGAGCGTAGATCTCAGCATTAAAGGAGGACTGCAGTCTTAGACACTTCTAAGTGTCTGATCGAGGGGGGGGGTCCAACCGCTAGGACCCCTTCTGGGAACCCTGCGATCTCCAGTACGAGGATCCGCCATTGCCCCCTCCATACATCTCTATGGCAGAGTCGGGGCCCGATACAGGAGATCACGGGGGGTCCCAACGTTCGGACCCCCACGATCAGGCACTTTTCCCCTTTCCTACGGATAGAGGATGGGTGTCTATGGCTGCAGATCTTCTTAAACTGGTACTCCGCCCCTAGACATCTTATCCGCTATCCAAAGAATAGGGGATAAGATGTCTGATCTCCCTGTGGCATCCGGCGTTCATTTAGAGTATCGGGTGCAGCGCTGGAGGCTTGTGATGTCACAATCGCGCCCCGCTTGTGACGTCACATCCACACACCCTCAATGCAAGTCTATGGGAGGGGGAGTGATGTCTGTCACGCCCCCTCCCATAGACTAACATTGAGGGGGCGTGGGCATGACCGTGACCTCACGAGCCTCTGCCCCACATCGCCAGCCATCCGGCACGGAGCGAAGTACCCTCCGTGCATCGGATGTCTGGGGTGCTGCAGCCGAGATCGCAGGGATCCACAGCGGCGGGACCCCCGAGATCAGACATCTTATTCCCTATCCTTTTTAGGGGATAAGATGTCTAGAGGTGGAGTACCCCTTTAAAGGGTGAGGGTGACGACTCAGATTTTAATGTTTTATTTCATCTCTATGGGAACAGGAGCGGGCATGATCTCCAGATGTTACAAAGTGAGTGAGGCCGGCGCCTTCCTATAACTTGTACAGTGATTTTGTATCCAGGTCACATTCAAACGGCAATGTGAATGAGGCCTATCGGTGCCTTTAGGCAAAAAAAGCAATACTCACCTCCTCCCTGACCCACCGATCAGAAGATCCTCGCCGATCTCCATTTCATGGTCCAGTCTCTGAGCACAAGGAAGTAGAGGCCGTTTCGACCAATCAGTGTCCTCTGCAGATCCCTGCCTCAGATAGTGATTGGTAGGGTGGGCAGGTCTTGTGTGTAAATAGATTAGGAAGTGAAGATCGGTGGGACTTTGTGATGAGCGGAGCAGCAGAGAGGGATTGAGGTGGTCAGAAAATGGTCCAAATATCTAAGTCAGTGGTCTCAAACTGTGGCCACCCAGATGTTGCAACTCCCAGCATGCCTGGACAGCCAGCGTTGAGTTGAAGTTTTGCAACATCTTGAGGGCCACAGTTTGAGACAACTGATCTAAGTTATCCCACCCTAGAACCATTGATCCATAAGAGCAGATGTGTTATTAGGTTGGTAGTGGGGGGGTGGGGTCGGGGGGCTTTCATTGTGCTTCCACAATAGATTTTCAAATGAGCCCTGATCAGCACAGGTACCGAAGACAACTTGTTACTGGGCTCAAAAGAAAATGAGAGACAGTCTGCATTGAGAGGAACCTAACTGGAGGCCCTGAAGTCTTCTGGCCTCTCCTGGAACAATTGCAAGGTGAGCCCTGATCAGCACCGGTGCTGAAGACAGCTTATTACTATGCTCAAAAGTTAGAGGCAGTCTGCACTGAGAGGAACCTAATTTGAGATCAAGAGGTCTTCTGCCCTCTCCTGGAACAATTGCCAGATGAGTCCTGCTCAGCACAGGTGCCGAAGACAGCTTTTTATTGGGCTTGATCACTACTGCAGCTTATGCCTATGGAAGTATCCCATCATCGTGCTGATTGGTAAGGGGTCCCAGAGGTCACACCATTAATGTTACAATTCTGGAATTGCAGTCAAAAACTCACGCCTGCCACATGAGCTAAAACAGTAAGGCACAACACATGCACAAGAACGTCTACATTATTCTCTAATAATAGCCTATGTTGCACTGTATAAGCTTCCTTAAGCTGGTAAAGAGTGCGTATGGCTCCCTAGCACAAGCTCCATTGACTGCTATATATATGGATATATTCTGCCCTATAAGCGATGCTTCTTATCCCTCCGTACATTGGGCATCTGATAGAGCATGACGCCATATTGTCTCCATATGAATTAGGAGATGCAGCAGAAGCTGTTTATACCTCTACGGCAGCTCCATTACTTCTCCGTGTGAAGTGAAGCCGCAATACGGGAGACTATAGGGTAAGAAGATGAGCAAACAATCCCCACTCCACCTCCCCCCCCCACCTCCCGCCGGCGCCGCCACCACTGTTTTATTTGCTTTTGTTCATTATAAGTCGCCTTATTTATGTGACACTTGATGCGGCGTCAGTAATTTCCATTTAATGATCTAATTCTGCCACGTTTCCGAAGAGCGTGCAGTGCACAATGCCAGGATAAGAGGCCGGAAATTACGGCTGCGGTTTATTGGATGTGCGACACGTTTCGTATCACCGTAATATAAGATTAAAGATGATATAAAACCATCCGCGGAATTAATGAACATTTATAACCGACAGCGGTAAAGAACCTTTCCCGGAGAATAAATCTACCCGTACGCATAAGTCATCCTCCGCCTCTCGCCCACAAAAGTCTACCATTGTTTCCCTGCAGTGACGGGATCAGTGGTTGAGGGGTGGCGCTATTTCGGATATTTACCCAAGGCACATGTCATATGTAGAAACCAGGTTTTGGGAGGCGCTTATGTCCTGCAGGGAAAGCTGGAGGCAAATAAGAAATCCAGTAAAGAGTTAAATCTTTAGCAGAGCAGAGCTGATAAGTCTTGGTAAGTTGGTAAGTCTTGCTATCGGATTTTTATGGGGGAAAAAATAGGTTGGTAGTGGGGGTTTCTTTTTATTGTGTTATTTTTTTACCACAATAGATTTTCAAATGAGCCCTGATCAGCACAGGTGCTGAAGACAGCTTGTTACTGGGATCAAAAGAAAGCAAGAGACTGTCTAGAACCTAACTGGAGGTCCTAAGGTCTTCTAGCCTCTCCTGGAACAATTGCAGCATAAGCCCTGATCAGCACAGGTGCCAAAGACAGCTTGTTTCAATACTAATGAGGGGGTAGGAGAGAGTCTGCACTGAGAGGAACTAGACTAGAGGTCCAGAGGTCTTTTGGCATCTCATGGAACAATTGCCAGATGAGCCATGATTAGTACAGATGCCGAAGACAGCATTTAATTGGGTTTAAAAGGAGGTGAGAGACAGTATGCACTGTAAGGAACCAGACTAGGTGTCTGGAGGTCTTCTGGCCTCTCCTGGAACAAATGCCATATGAGCCCTGAACAACACAAGTGCTGAGAACAGCTTGTTACTGGGCTCAAAATCAGGTGAGAGACAGTCTGCACTGAGAGGAGCCTGACTAGAGCTCCAAAGGTCTTCTGGACTCTCCTGGAAAAATTGCCAGATGAGCCCTGAACAACACAGATGCTGAGAACAGCTTGTCACTTGGCTCAAAAGCAGATGAGAGACAGTCTGCACTGAGAGGAACCTGACTAGAGGTCCAAAGGTCTTCTGGCCTCTCCTGGAACAATTGCCAGATGAGCCCTGATCAGTACAGGTGCCGAAGACAGCTTTTTTATGGAGCTTAAAAGGAGGTGAGAGACAGTATGCACTGAGAGGAACCAGACTCCAGGTCCGGAGGTCTTCTGGCCTCTCCTGGAACAATTGCCACATGAGCCCTGATCAGCACAGGTGCTGAGAACAACTTGTTACTGGGCTCAGAAGTCGTGCACAGAACACTGGAGGTCCACTTTAGTGGCTCTCTGTAATGTCTTCTTGCAGTGAACTGCAGACTTCCCACATTCTTATGATTTTTATGTATTTTCCAGTAAATGATTAGTTGTTATATTGTTCTGGTAGAAATAACACACGCCGAAAAACAATACAAATATCTAGACACAATGAAGGATTTGAATCTACTGCGATATAAACCACAAACAATCTAGTAAAATAATAATCCTCAGGAAACAATTATAACAGTAAGGGGAAGATGAGGAGTAATTTATCTGTTTCTAAAATGGCGCCCCCCGCAGTAGTATTCACAGCTCGGACCCCCACAGTCCTCCATAAGAGCTGTAAACCAATGGTGCATTACCTACCGGAGCGTGAAACCATTAGGAGGATGACTGGAGGCTCATGAGGACCTGTAGCCGAACAATATGAGACCCCAGGATGGTGAAGAGAGGGACGACATCGCGGGGTTAACACATCCCTGACCTGCAGCGCAATTCTTCTGGATCGTCACCGGAGCTCAGAAGGAAAAGGACCATGAAGGCCGAGCGCGATGGAGGAAATATTAATATGAATGTATCATCTGTGTATGTCTGTATTATTGTATTACATTATATTATACACTTATATGTCTGTATTATTGTATTACATTATATTATACACTTATATGTCTGTATTATTGTATTACATTATATTATACACTTATATGTCAGTATTATTGTATTACATTATATTATACACTTATATGTCTGTATTATTGTATTACATTATATTATACACTTATATGTCTGTATTATTGTATTACATTATATTATACACTCATGTGTCTGTATTATTGTATTACATTATATTATACACTCATATGTCTGTATTATTGTATTATGTTATATTATACACTTATATGTCTGTATTATTGTATTACATTATATTATACACTTATTTGTCTGTATTATTGTATTACATTATATTATACACTCATATGTCTGTATTATTGTATTACATTATATTATACACTCATATGTCTGTATTATTGTATTACATTATATTATACACTCATATGTCTGTATTATTGTATTACATTATATTATACACTTATATGTCTGTATTATTGTATTACATTATATTATACACTCATATGTCTGTATTATTGTATTACATTATATTATACACTCATATGTCTGTATTATTGTATTACATTATATTATACACTCATATGTCTGTATTATTGTATTACGTTATATTATACACTTATATGTCTGTATTATTGTATTACATTATATTATACACTCATATGTCTGTATTATGTTATATTATACACTTATATGTCTGTATTATTGTATTACATTATATTATACACTTATATGTCTGTATTATTGTATTACATTATATTATACACTTATATGTCTGTATTATTGTATTACATTATATTATACACTCATATGTCTGTATTATTGTATTACATTATATTATACACTCATATGTCTGTATTATTGTATTACATTATATTATACACTTATATGTCTGTATTATTGTATTACATTATATTATACACTCATATGTCTGTATTATTGTATTACGTTATATTATACACTTATATGTCTGTATTATTGTATTACATTATATTATACACTTATATGTCTGTATTATTGTATTATGTTATATCATACACTTATATGTCTGTATTATTGTATTACATTATATTATACACTCATATGTCTGTATTATTGTATTACATTATATTATACACTCATATGTCTGTATTATTGTATTATGTTATATTATACACTTATATGTCTGTATTATTGTATTACATTATATTATACACTCTTATGTCTGTATTATTGTATTACATTATATTATACACTTATATGTCTGTATTATTGTATTACATTATATTATACACTTATATGTCTGTATTATTGTATTATGTTATATTATACACTTATATGTCTGTATTATTGTATTACATTATATTATACACTTATATGTCTGTATTATTGTATTACATTATATTATACACTCATATGTCTGTATTATTGTATTATGTTATATTATACACTTATATGTCTGTATTATTGTATTACATTATATTATACACTCATATGTCTGTATTATTGTATTACATTATATTATACACTTATATGTCTGTATTATTGTATTACATTATATTATACACTCATATGTCTGTATTAATGTATTACATTATATTATACACTCATATGTCTGTATTATTGTATTACATTATATTATACACTCATATGTCTGTATTATTGTATTATGTTATATTATACACTTATATGTCTGTATTATTGTATTACATTATATTATACACTCATATGTCTGTATTATTGTATTACATTATATTATACACTCATATGTCTGTATTATTGTATTACATTATATTATACACTCATATGTCTGTATTATTGTATTACATTATATTATACACTTATATGTCTGTATTATTGTATTACATTATATTATACACTTATATGTCTGTATTATTGTATTACATTATATTATACACTTATATGTCTGTATTATTGTATTACATTATATTATACACTCATATGTCTGTATTATTGTATTATGTTATATTATACACTTATATGTCTGTATTATTGTATTACATTATATTATACACTTATATGTCTGTATTATTGTATTACGTTATATTATATACTCATGTGTCTGTATTATTGTATTATGTTATATTATACACTTATATGTCTGTATTATTGTATTACATTATATTATACACTCATATATCTGTATTATTGTATTACATTATATTATACACTTATATGTCTGTATTATTGTATTACGTTATATTATACACTTATATGTCTGTATTATTGTATTACATTATATCATACACTTATATGTCTGTATTATTGTATTACATTATATTATACACTTATATGTCTGTATTATTGTATTACATTATATTATACACTCATATGTCTGTATTATTGTATTACATTATATTATACACTCATATGTCTGTATTATTGTATTACATTATATTATACACTCATATGTCTGTATTATTGTATTACATTATATTATACACTTATATGTCTGTATTATTGTATTACATTATATTATACACTTATATGTCTGTATTATTGTATTATGTTATATTATACACTTATATGTCTGTATTATTGTATTACATTATATTATACACTCATATGTCTGTATTATTGTATTACATTATATTATACACTTATATGTCTGTATTATTGTATTATATTATACACTTATATATCTGTATTATTGTATTACATTATATTATACACTTATATGTCTGTATTATTGTATTACATTATATTATACACTTATATGTCTGTATTATTGTATTACATTATATTATACACTTATATGTCTGTATTATTGTATTACATTATATTATACACTTATATGTCAGTATTATTGTATTACGTTATATTATACACTTATATGTCTGTATTATTGTATTACATTATATTATACACTTATATGTCTGTATTATTGTATTACATTATATTATACACTTATATGTCAGTATTATTGTATTACATTATATTATACACTTATATGTCTGTATTATTGTATTACATTATATTATACACTTATATGTCTGTATTATTGTATTACATTATATTATACACTTATATGTCAGTATTATTGTATTATTTTATATTATACACTCATATGTCTGTATTATTGTATTACATTATATTATACACTTATATGTCTGTATTATTGTATTACATTATATTATACACTTATATGTCTGTATTATTGTATTACATTATATTATACACTTATATGTCAGTATTATTGTATTACGTTATATTATACACTTATATGTCTGTATTATTGTATTACATTATATTATACACTTATATGTCTGTATTATTGTATTACATTATATTATACACTTATATGTCAGTATTATTGTATTACATTATATTATACACTTATATGTCTGTATTATTGTATTACATTATATTATACACTTATATGTCTGTATTATTGTATTACATTATATTATACACTTATATGTCTGTATTATTGTATTACATTATATTATACACTTATATGTCTGTATTATTGTATTATGTTATATTATACACTTATATGTCAGTATTATTGTATTACATTATATTATACACTTATATGTCTGTATTATTGTATTACATTATATTATACACTTATATGTCTGTATTATTGTATTACATTATATTATACACTTATATGTCTGTATTATTGTATTATGTTATATTATACACTTATATGTCTGTATTATTGTATTACGTTATATTATACACTTATATGTCTGTATTATTGTATTACATTATATTATACACTCATATGTCTGTATTATTGTATTACATTATATTATACACTTATATGTCTGTATTATTGTTGTCACGATGCCGGCTGGCAGGTAGTGGATCCTCTGTGCCAGAGAGGGATTGGCGTGGACCGTGCTAGAGGATCGGTTCTAAGTCACTACTGGTTTTCACCAGAGCCCGCCGCAAAGCGGGATGGTCTTGCTGCGGCGGTAGTGACCAGGTCGTATCCCCTAGCAACGGCTCAACCTCTCTGGCTGCTGAAGATAGGCGCGGTACAAGGGAGTAGACAGAAGCAAGGTCGGACGTAGCAGAAGGTCGGGGCAGGCAGCAAGGATCGTAGTCAGGGGCAACGGCAGAAGGTCTGGAATCACAGGCAAGGAACACACAAGGAACGCTTTCACTGGCACTAGGGCAACAAGATCCGGCGAGGGAGTGAAGGGGAAGTGAGGTGATATAGGGAAGTGCACAGGTGTAAACACTAATTGGAACCACTGCACCAATCAGCGGTGCAGTGGCCCTTTAAATCGCAAAGACCCGGCGCGCGCGCGCCCTAGGGAGCGGGGCCGCGCGCGCCGGGACAGAACTGACGGGGAGCGAGTAAGGTACGGGAGCCGGGGTGCGCATCGCGAGCGGGCGCTACCCGCATCGCGAATCGCATCCCGGCCGGAGGTGGTAACGCAGCGCCCCGGGTCCGTGGAACCGACCGGGGCGCTGCAGTGAGGGAAGTGTAGCGAGCGCTCCGGGGAGGAGCGGGGACCCGGAGCGCTCGGCGTAACAGTACCCCCCCCCTTGGGTCTCCCCCTCTTCTTGGGGCCTGAGAACCTGAGGATCAGACTTTTGTCCAGGATATTGTCCTCAGGTTCCCAGGACCTCTCTTCTGGACCACAACCCTCCCAATCCACTAAAAAAAAAGTTCTTCCCCTGACCTTTTTAGAGGCCAAAATCTCTTTGACAGAGAAGATGTCCGAGGAGCCGGAAACAGGAGTGGGAGGAACAGATTTAGGAGAAAAACGGTTGAGGATGAGAGGTTTAAGAAGAGAGACGTGAAAGGCATTAGGGATACGAAGAGAAGGAGGAAGAAGAAGTTTGTAAGAGACAGGATTAATTTGACACAAAACTTTAAAAGGACCAAGATAGCGTGGTCCCAACTTATAGCTCGGGACACGGAAACGGACATATTTAGCGGAGAGCCATACCTTGTCTCCAGGGGAAAAAATGGGAGGAGCTCTTCTTTTCTTATCTGCGAATCTCTTCATGCGAGAAGAAGCCTGTAAGAGAGAATTTTGGGTCTCTTTCCATATGGTGGAAAGATCACGAGAAATTTCATCCACAGCGGGCAGACCAGAGGGCAAGGGGGTAGGGAGGGGGGGAAGAGGGTGACGGCCGTACACCACGAAAAACGGAGATTTGGAGGAAGATTCAGAGATTCTGAAATTATACGAGAATTCGGCCCAAGGTAGAAGATCTGCCCAGTCATCCTGGCGGGAGGAAACAAAATGTCGTAAATAGTCACCCAAGATCTGGTTAATTCTCTCTACTTGTCCATTGGATTGAGGATGGTATGCAGAAGAAAAATTTAATTTAATCTTGAGTTGTTTACAGAGAGCCCTCCAGAATTTAGACACAAATTGGACGCCTCTATCCGAGACGATCTGTGTAGGCAACCCGTGAAGACGAAAAATGTGTACAAAAAATTGTTTAGCCAACTGAGGCGCTGAAGGAAGGCCAGGAAGAGGGATGAAATGTGCCATTTTGGAGAATCGATCAACGACCACCCAAATAACAGTGTTGCCATGGGATGGGGGTAAGTCAGTAATAAAATCCATACCAATCAGAGACCAAGGTTGTTCGGGGACAGGTAGAGGATGAAGAAAACCAGCGGGCTTCTGGCGAGGAGTCTTATCCCGGGCACAGATAGTGCAGGCTCGCACAAAGTCCACCACATCAGTCTCTAGAGTCGGCCACCAATAGAAGCGAGAGATGAGTTGCACAGATTTCTTGATGCCCGCATGACCTGCGAGATGGGAGGAGTGACCCCATTTGAGGATCCCAAGGCGTTGGCGTGGAGAAACAAAGGTCTTTCCTGGAGGAGTTTGCCTGATGGAGGCTGGAGAAGTGGAAATCAGGCAGTCAGGAGGAATGATGTGTTGAGGAGAGAGTTCAATTTCAGAGGCATCTGAGGAACGAGAGAGAGCATCGGCCCTAATGTTTTTATCAGCAGGCCGAAAGTGAATTTCAAAATTAAATCGGGCAAAGAACAGAGACCACCTGGCCTGACGAGGATTCAGCCGTTGGGCAGACTGGAGGTAGGAGAGGTTCTTGTGATCGGTGTAAATAATAACTGGAAATCTTGATCCCTCCAGCAGATGCCTCCATTCCTCAAGTGCTAATTTAATGGCTAGAAGCTCTCGATCCCCGATGGAGTAGTTCCTCTCCGCCGGAGAGAAGGTCCTGGAAAAAAAACCACAAGTAACAGCATGCCCGGAAGAGTTTTTTTGTAGAAGGACAGCTCCAGCTCCCACTGAGGAGGCATCAACCTCCAATAGGAAGGGTTTAGATGGGTCAGGTCTGGAGAGCACGGGAGCCGAAGAAAAGGCAGACTTGAGTCGTTTAAAGGCGTCTTCCGCTTGAGGAGGCCAGGACTTGGGATCGGCATTTTTTTTTGTTAAAGCCACAATAGGAGCCACAATGGTAGAAAAATGTGGAATAAATTGCCTGTAATAATTGGCGAACCCCAAAAAACGTTGGATGGCACGGAGTCCGGAGGGGCGTGGCCAATCTAAGACGGCAGAGAGTTTATCTGGGTCCATTTGTAGTCCCTGGCCAGAGACCAAGTATCCTAGAAAAGGAAGAGATTGGCATTCAAACAGACATTTCTCTATTTTGGCATAGAGTTGATTATCACGAAGTCTCTGAAGAACCATACGGACATGCTGGCGGTGTTCTTCTAGATTGGCAGAAAAAATCAGGATATCGTCCAGATATACAACAACACAGGAGTATAGTAGATCACGAAAAATTTCATTAACAAAGTCTTGGAAGACGGCAGGGGCGTTGCATAGACCAAAGGGCATGACCAGATACTCAAAGTGTCCATCTCTGGTGTTAAATGCCGTTTTCCATTCATCCCCCTCTCTGATGCGGATGAGATTATAAGCACCTCTTAAGTCCAGTTTGGTAAAAATATGGGCACCTTGGAGACGATCAAAGAGTTCAGAGATGAGGGGTAGGGGGTAGCGGTTCTTAACCGTGATTTTATTAAGACCGCGGTAGTCAATGCAAGGACGTAGAGAGCCATCTTTTTTGGACACAAAGAAAAATCCGGCTCCGGCAGGAGAGGAGGATTTACGGATAAAGCCCTTTTTTAAATTTTCTTGGACGTATTCAGACATGGCAAGAGTCTCTGGGACGGACAGAGGATAGATTCTGCCCCGGGGTGGAGTAGTGCCCGGGAGGAGGTCAATGGGACAATCATAAGGCCTGTGAGGAGGTAGAGTCTCAGCTTGTTTTTTGCAAAAAACGTCCGCAAAGTCCATATAGGCCTTAGGGAGACCGGTTACATGAGGAAGCACAGGGACACGGCAAGGTTTACTGGGAACCGGTTTTAAGCAGTCCTTGGAACAAGAGGGCCCCCAACTCTTGATCTCCCCAGTGGACCAATCCAGGATTGGGGAATGGAGTTGAAGCCAGGGAAGTCCAAGAAGGATTTCAGAAGTGCAATTGGGGAGGACCAACAGTTCAATCCTCTCGTGATGAGATCCGATGCACATTAGAAGGGGCTCCGTGCGGAAACGTATAGTACAGTCCAATCTTTCATTGTTTACACAATTGATGTAGAGGGGTCTGGCGAGACTGGTCACCGGGATGTTGAACTTGCTGACGAGAGAGGCTAAGATGAAATTTCCTGCAGATCCAGAGTCCAAGAAGGCCACAGCAGAGAAGGAGAAGGCAGAGGCAGACATCCGCACAGGCACAGTAAGACGTGGAGAAGCAGAGTAGACATCAAGGACTGTCTCACCTTTGTGCGGAGTCAGCGGACGTCTTTCCAGGCGGGGAGGACGGATAGGACAATCCTTCAGGAAGTGTTCGGTACTAGCACAGTACAGGCAGAAATTCTCCATGCGGCGTCGTGTCCTCTCTTGGGGTGTCAGGCGAGACCGGTCGACCTGCATAGCCTCCACGGCGGGAGGCACAGGAACAGATTGCAGGGGACCAGAGGAGAGAGGAGCCGGGGAGAAGAAACGCCTCGTGCGAACAGAGTCCATATCCTGGCGGAGCTCCTGACGCCGTTCGGAAAAACGCATGTCAATGCGAGTGGCAAGATGGATGAGTTCATGTAGGTTAGCAGGGATTTCTCGTGCGGCCAGAACATCTTTAATGTTGCTGGATAGGCCTTTTTTAAAGGTCGCGCAGAGTGCCTCATTATTCCAGGATAATTCTGAAGCAAGGGTACGGAACTGTACGGCATACTCGCCAACGGAAGAATTACCCTGGACCAGGTTCAACAGGGCAGTCTCAGCAGAAGAGGCTCGGGCAGGTTCCTCAAAGACACTTCGAATTTCCGAGAAGAAGGAGTGTACAGAGGCAGTGACGGGGTCATTGCGGTCCCAGAGCGGTGTGGCCCAAGCCAGGGCTTTTCCAGACAGCAGGCTGACTACGAAAGCCACCTTAGACCTTTCAGTGGGGAACTGGTCCGACATCATCTCCAAGTGTAATGAACATTGGGAAAGAAAGCCACGGCAAAACTTAGAGTCCCCATCAAATTTATCCGGCAAGGATAGTCGTATTCCAGAAGCGGCCACTCGCTGCGGAGGAGGTACAGGAGCTGGCGGAGGAGATGATTGCTGGAGCTGTGGTAGTAACTGTTGTAGCATAACAGTCAGTTGAGACAGCTGTTGGCCTTGTTGCGCAATCTGTTGTGACTGCTGGGCGACCACCGTGGTGAGGTCAGCGACAACTGGCAGAGGAACTTCAGCGGGATCCAGGGCCGGATCTACTGTCACGATGCCGGCTGGCAGGTAGTGGATCCTCTGTGCCAGAGAGGGATTGGCGTGGACCGTGCTAGAGGATCGGTTCTAAGTCACTACTGGTTTTCACCAGAGCCCGCCGCAAAGCGGGATGGTCTTGCTGCGGCGGTAGTGACCAGGTCGTATCCCCTAGCAACGGCTCAACCTCTCTGGCTGCTGAAGATAGGCGCGGTACAAGGGAGTAGACAGAAGCAAGGTCGGACGTAGCAGAAGGTCGGGGCAGGCAGCAAGGATCGTAGTCAGGGGCAACGGCAGAAGGTCTGGAATCACAGGCAAGGAACACACAAGGAACGCTTTCACTGGCACTAGGGCAACAAGATCCGGCGAGGGAGTGAAGGGGAAGTGAGGTGATATAGGGAAGTGCACAGGTGTAAACACTAATTGGAACCACTGCACCAATCAGCGGTGCAGTGGCCCTTTAAATCGCAAAGACCCGGCGCGCGCGCGCCCTAGGGAGCGGGGCCGCGCGCGCCGGGACAGAACTGACGGGGAGCGAGTAAGGTACGGGAGCCGGGGTGCGCATCGCGAGCGGGCGCTACCCGCATCGCGAATCGCATCCCGGCCGGAGGTGGTAACGCAGCGCCCCGGGTCCGTGGAACCGACCGGGGCGCTGCAGTGAGGGAAGTGTAGCGAGCGCTCCGGGGAGGAGCGGGGACCCGGAGCGCTCGGCGTAACAATTGTATTACATTATATTATACACTTATATGTCTGTATTATTGTATTACATTATATTATACACTTATATGTCTGTATTATTGTATTATTTTATATTATACACTTATATGTCTGTATTATTGTATTATATCATACACTTATATGTCTGTATTATTGTATTACATTATATTATACACTTATATGTCAGTATTATTGTATTATGTTATATCATACACTTATATGTCTGTATTATTGTATTACATTATATTATACACTTATATGTCTGTATTATTGTATTACATTATATTATACACTTATGTCTGTATTATTGTATTACATTATATTATACATTTATATGTCTGTATTATTGTATTACATTATATTATACACTTATGTCTGTATTATTGTATTATATTATACACTTATATGTCTGTATTATTGTATTACATTATATTATACACTCATATGTCTGTATTATTGTATTACATTATATTATACACTTATATGTCTGTATTATTGTATTACATTATATTATACACTTATATGTCTGTATTATTGTATTACATTATATTATACACTTATATGTCAGTATTATTGTATTACGTTATATTATACACTTATATGTCTGTATTATTGTATTACATTATATTATACACTTATATGTCTGTATTATTGTATTACATTATATTATACACTTATATGTCAGTATTATTGTATTACATTATATTATACACTTATATGTCTGTATTATTGTATTACATTATATTATACACTTATATGTCTGTATTATTGTATTACATTATATTATACACTTATATGTCTGTATTATTGTATTACATTATATTATACACTTATATGTCTGTATTATTGTATTATGTTATATTATACACTTATATGTCAGTATTATTGTATTACATTATATTATACACTTATATGTCTGTATTATTGTATTACATTATATTATACACTTATATGTCTGTATTATTGTATTACATTATATTATACACTTATATGTCTGTATTATTGTATTATGTTATATTATACACTTATATGTCTGTATTATTGTATTACGTTATATTATACACTTATATGTCTGTATTATTGTATTACATTATATTATACACTTATATGTCTGTATTATTGTATTATTTTATATTATACACTTATATGTCTGTATTATTGTATTATATCATACACTTATATGTCTGTATTATTGTATTACATTATATTATACACTTATATGTCAGTATTATTGTATTATGTTATATCATACACTTATATGTCTGTATTATTGTATTACATTATATTATACACTTATGTCTGTATTATTGTATTACATTATATTATACACTTATATGTCTGTATTATTGTATTACATTATATTATACACTTATGTCTGTATTATTGTATTATATTATACACTTATATGTCTGTATTATTGTATTACATTATATTATACACTCATATGTCTGTATTATTGTATTACATTATATTATACACTTATATGTCTGTATTATTGTATTATGTTATATTATACACTTATATGTCTGTATTATTGTATTACGTTATATTATACACTTATATGTCTGTATTATTGTATTACATTATATTATATACTCATGTGTCTGTATTATTGTATTACATTATATTATACACTCATATGTCTGTATTATTGTATTATGTTATATTATACACTTATATGTCTGTATTATTGTATTACTGTTACGCCGAGCGCTCCGGGTCCCCGCTCCTCCCCGGAGCGCTCGCTACACTCTCCTCACTGCAGCGCTCCGGTCGGTTCCACTGACCCGGGGCGCTGCGATACCGCCTCCAGCCGGGATGCGATTCGCGATGCGGGTAGCGCCCGCTCGCGATGCGCACCCCGGCTCCCGTACCTGACTCGCTCTCCGTCAGTCCTGTCCAGGCGCGCGCGGCCCCGCTCCCTAGGGCGCGCGCGCGCCGGGTCGTTGCGATTTAAAGGGCCACTGCGCCGCTGATTGGCGCAGTGGTTCCAATTAGTGTTAACACCTGTGCACTTCCCTATATCACCTCACTTCCCCTTCACTCCCTCGCCGGATCTTGTTGCCATCGTGCCAGTGAAAGCGTTCCTTGTGTGTTCCTAGCCTGTGTTCCAGACCTCCTGCCGTTGCCCCTGACTACGATCCTTGCTGCCTGCCCCGACCTTCTGCTACGTCCGACCTTGCTTCTGTCTACTCCCTTGTACCGCGCCTATCTTCAGCAGCCAGAGAGGTTGAGCCGTTGCTAGTGGATACGACCTGGTCACTACCGCCGCAGCAAGACCATCCCGCTTTGCGGCGGGCTCTGGTGAAAACCAGTAGTGACTTAGAACCGATCCACTAGCACGGTCCACGCCAATCCCTCTCTGGCACAGAGGATCCACTACCTGCCAGCCGGCATCGTGACAATTACATTATATTATACACTCATATGTCTGTATTATTGTATTACATTATATTATACACTTATATGTCTGTATTATTGTATTACATTATATTATACACTTATACGTCTGTATTATTGTATTACGTTATATTATACACTCATATGTCTGTATTATTGTATTACATTATATTATACACTCATATGTCTGTATTATTGTATTACATTATATTATACACTTATATGTCTGTATTATTGTATTACATTATATTATACACTTATATGTCTGTATTATTGTATTACATTATATTATACACTTATATGTCTGTATTATTGTATTACATTATATTATACACTTATATGTCTGTATTATTGTATTACATTATATTATACACTGATATGTCTGTATTATTGTATTACATTATATTATACACTTATATGTCTGTATTATTTTATTACATTATATTATACACTTATATGTCTGTATTATTGTATTACATTATATTATACACTCATATGTCTGTATTATTGTATTACATTATATTATACACTTATATGTCTGTATTATTGTATTACATTATATTATACACTTATATGTCTGTATTATTGTATTACATTATATTATACACTTATATGTCTGTATTATTGTATTACATTATATTATACACTTATATGTCTGTATTATTGTATTACATTATATTATACACTTATATGTTGTTACGCCTAGCGCTCCGGGTCCCCGCTCCTCCCCGGAGCGCTCACGGCGTCTTTCTCCCTGCAGCGCCCCGGTCAGTCCCGCTGACCGGGAGCGCTGCACTGTCATGGCCGTCGGGGATGCGATTCGCACAGCGGGACGCGCCCGCTCGCGAATCGCATCCCAGGTCACTTACCCGTCCCGGTCCCCTGCTGTCATGTGCTGGCGCGCGCGGCTCCGCTCTCTAGGGCGCGCACGCGCCAGCTCTCTGAGACTTAAAGGGCCAGTGCACCAATGATTGGTGCCTGGCCCAATTAGCTTAATTGGCTTCCACCTGCTCCCTGGCTATATCTGATCTCCTCCCTTGCACTCCCTTGCCGGATCTTGTTGCCTTGTGCCAGTGAAAGCGTTTAGTGTGTCCAAAGCCTGTGTTACCTGAACTTCTGCTATCCACCCTGACTACGAACCTTGCCGCCTGCCCCCGACCTTCTGCTACGTCTGACCTTGCCTCTGCCTAGTCCTTCTGTCCCACGCCTTCTCAGCAGTTAGCGAGGTTGAGCCGTTGCTAGTGGATACGACCTGGTTGCTACTGCCGCAGCAAGACCATCCCGCTTTGCGGCGGGCTCTGGTGAAAACCAGTAGCCTCTTAGAACCGGTCCACTAGCACGGTCCACGCCAATCCCTCGCTGACACAGCGGATCCACAACCCGTAAGCCGAACCGTGACAGTAGATCCGGCCATGGATCCCGCTGAGGTGCCGCTGCCAAGTCTCGCTGACCTTACCACGGTGGTCGCTCAGCAATCGCAGCAAATTGCCCAACAAGGACAGCAGCTGTCGCAGTTGACCGCCACGTTACAGCAACTTCTGCCTCTGCTACAGCAGCAACCATCTCCTCCGCCAGCTCCTACACCTCCTCCGCAGCGAGTGGCCGCTCCTAGCCTCCGCTTGTCCCTGCCGGACAAATTTGATGGGGACTCTAAACTCTGCCGTGGATTTTTGTCTCAGTGTTCCCTGCATATGGAGATGTTGTCGGACTTGTTTCCTACAGAACGGTCTAAGGTGGCGTTCGTAGTAAGCCTTCTTTCAGGAAAGGCCTTGTCTTGGGCCACACCGCTCTGGGACCGCAATGATCCTGCCACAGCCACAGTCCAGTCCTTCTTCGCTGAAGTCCGGAGTGTCTTCGAGGAGCCAGCCCGAGCTTCTTCTGCCGAGACTGCCCTGCTGAGCCTGGTCCAGGGTAATTCTTCAGTGGGCGAGTACGCCATCCAATTTCGTACTCCTGCTTCCGAGTTATCATGGAATAACGAGGCTCTCTGCGCGACCTTTAAAAAAGGCCTATCCAGTCGCATCAAGGATGTGCTGGCCGCACGAGAGATTCCTGCCAACCTGCAAGAACTCATCCATTTGGCTACCCGCATTGACATGCGTTTTTCTGAGCGACACCAAGAGCTCCGCCAGGAAAAAGACTTAGATCTCTGGGCTCCTCTCCCACAGTATCCGTTGCAATCTACGCCTGGGCCTCCCGCCGAGGAGGGCATGCAAGTGGATCGGTCTCGCCTGACCCAGGAAGAGAGGAATCGCCGTAGGGAAGAAAATCTCTGTCTTTACTGTGCCAGTACCGAGCATTTCTTGGTGGATTGCCCTATCCGTCCTCCACGTCTGGGAAACGCACGCACCCAGCTCACGTGGGTGTGGCGTCTCTTGGTTCTAAGTCTGCTTCTCCACGTCTCACGGTGCCCGTGCGGATTTCTCCTTCAGCCAACTCCTCCCTCTCAGCCGTGGCCTGCTTGGACTCTGGTGCCTCTGGGAATTTTATTTTGGAGTCCTTTGTGAATAAATTCAGCATCCCGGTGACCCGTCTCGTCAAGCCGCTCTACATTTCCGCGGTCAACGGAGTCAGATTGGATTGCACCGTGCGTTACCGCACAGAACCCCTCCTGATGTCTATTGGACCCCACCACGAAAGGATTGAGCTCTTCGTTCTCCCCAACTGTACCTCTGAGGTCCTCCTCGGTCTGCCATGGCTCCGGCTTCATTCTCCCACCCTTGATTGGACCACCGGGGAGATCAAGAACTGGGACTCTGCCTGCCACAGGAAGTGCCTTTCCCCCCCTCCCAGTCCCGTCAGGCAAGCCTCTGTGCCTCCTCATGGCTCCCGTCCTTGTGTCTCCCTGCCCCGTGCCAAGCTTCACCCTCTGCCCTCCCTCCCCATTCCAACTCCTGCTGTACTGCCTGCCGTTGAGGAAAACCTCCATTCTTTCCCGGTGTCCTCATCCCAGGGGAGGCAGTTACCGGACAAAAAAAAGGGGAGACCTAAGGGGGGGGGGTACTGTTACGCCTAGCGCTCCGGGTCCCCGCTCCTCCCCGGAGTGCTCACGGCGTCTTTCTCCCTGCAGCGCCCCGGTCAGTCCCGCTGACCGGGAGCGCTGCACTGTCATGGCCGTCGGGGATGCGATTCGCACAGCGGGACGCGCCCGCTCGCGAATCGCATCCCAGGTCACTTACCCGTCCCGGTCCCCTGCTGTCATGTGCTGGCGCGCGCGGCTCCGCTCTCTAGGGCGCGCGCGCGCCAGCTCTCTGAGACTTAAAGGGCCAGTGCACCAATGATTGGTGCCTGGCCCAATTAGCTTAATTGGCTTCCACCTGCTCCCTGGCTATATCTGATCTCCTCCCTTGCACTCCCTTGCCGGATCTTGTTGCCTTGTGCCAGTGAAAGCGTTTAGTGTGTCCAAAGCCTGTGTTACCTGAACTTCTGCTATCCACCCTGACTACGAACCTTGCCGCCTGCCCCCGACCTTCTGCTACGTCTGACCTTGCCTCTGCCTAGTCCTTCTGTCCCACGCCTTCTCAGCAGTCAGCGAGGTTGAGCCGTTGCTAGGGGATACGACCTGGTTGCTACTGCCGCAGCAAGACCATCCCGCTTTGCGGCGGGCTCTGGTGAAAACCAGTAGCCTCTTAGAACCGGTCCACTAGCACGGTCCACGCCAATCCCTCGCTGACACAGCGGATCCACAACCCGTAAGCCGAATCGTGACATATGTCTGTATTATTGTATTATGTTTTATTATATACTTATATGTCTGTATTATTGTATTATGTTATATCATACACTTATATGTCTGTATTATTGTATTATGTTATATTATACACTTATATGTCTGTATTATTGTATTATGTTATATTATACACTTATATGTCTGTATTATTGTATTATGTTATATTATACACTTATATGTCTGTATTTTTGTATTATGTTATATTATACACTTATATGTCTGTATTATTGTATTATGTTATATTATACACTTATATGTCTGTATTATTGTATTATGTTATATTATACACTTATATGTCTGTATTATTGTATTATGTTATATCATACACTTATTTGTCTGTATTATTGTATTACATTATATTATACACTTATATGTCAGTATTATTGTATTATGTTATATCATACACTTATATGTCTGTATTATTGTATTACATTATATTATACACTTATATGTCTGTATTATTGTATTACATTATATTATACACTTATATGTCTGTATTATTGTATTACATTATATTATACACTTATATGTCTGTATTATTGTATTACGTTATATCATACACTTATTTGTCTGTATTATTGTATTACATTATATTATACACTTATATGTCTGTATTATTGTATTACGTTATATCATACACTTATTTGTCTGTATTATTGTATTACATTATATTATACACTTATATGTCAGTATTATTGTATTATGTTATATCATACACTTATATGTCTGTATTATTGTATTACGTTATATTATACACTCATATGTCTGTATTATTGTATTACATTATATTATACACTCATATGTCTGTATTATTGTATTACATTATATTATACACTCATATGTCTGTATTATTGTATTATGTTATATTATACACTCATATATCTGTATTATTGTATTACATTATGTCATACACTTATATGTCTGTATTATTGTATTACATTATATTATACACTCATATGTCTGTATTATTGTATTACATTATATTATACACTCATATGTCTGTATTATTGTATTATGTTATATTATACACTTATATGTCAGTTTTATTGTATTATGTTATATCATACACTTATATGTCTGTATTATTGTATTACATTATATTATACACTCATATATCTGTATTATTGTATTACATTATGTTATACACTTATATGTCTTTATTATTGTATTACATTATATTATACACTCATATGTCTGTATTATTGTATTACATTATATTATACACTCATATGTCTGTATTATTGTATTATGTTATATTATACACTCATATATCTGTATTATTGTATTACATTATGTTATACACTCATATGTCTGTATTATTGTATTAGGTTATGGGCACATTGTCCAGGTACTGTGGATGGCTTATAGGGGAAGCGTGATGTCCCAGAGTAGAACTCCTTTACTACCTGCTCTGTCAAGTTGTTCTTATTCCCAAGGTTCCTTTCTCTTACCCTAACCAGTGTTTTAGGGTAAAAATGTGTGTTTTCCAACCTTTGGTGCTACTGTGCCTTTAATTGCTCTATCAGAGTTAATTCACTGCCTCTGTGAAGAACTAGTGGGTCTCCACAGTCTCAGCCAATCAGGTCAAGCCAGCCCTTCCTCCACTGTGTTCCCACCAGACAGGGAGTTAATTAGTCTGGCCTCTGCCCATTTAATGGGGGCAGGCCCCAATCCCAGCTTAACAGTCTCCTATCCAGAACTTGCTACCCTTCCTTCACACGGATCCTGCCGTCCAGGGAAAAGTTGAGTCATCTCAGTCAAGGCTTTGGGGACAATAGAAGTGTCTGACGGACCCCATAGTGAAAATAAGATGAAGGTGTGACTATCCTCAGGGCCACACTTATGCTTTTTTCCCCCTCCCTGGCAGTATACAAGCTTGTGTGAACTCTGAAAGATGTCTCACTTGTTGCCAGTCTAGTACTGGGGCAGATGTGAGCAAAAGTCCAGTTGCTATAGCATTTTGGCCTCTTTGTAGAAGTGCATATCATTTTTCTTTTGGTCCATGGACAGAAGACATGGTGGCCGCACTGTACATTCTGACACACGTCACACGTCAAGCCAGGTCCCCTTGTGATGTCACACCCCACCCCCTCCATTCATGTATATGGGAGGGGGCGTGATGGCCATCACGCCCCCTCCCATAAACATGAATGGAGGGGGCGTGATGTGACGTTGCGAGGGGGCATGGCATGACATCACGTCTCTGGCTGCTCCAAACCCAGCATTAATGTTTAGAATGCCGGGTGTCTGCACGGAGATGGCGGGGGGTCTTCAGCGGCGGGACTTCCGCCATCAGACATCTTATACCCTATGCTTTGGCTAGGGGACATGATGTCTGTGGGTGGAATACCGCTTTAAGGAGTTCATGGCTAGGCTAGGTGAGGACTCTTGAACAGGAACGTGTGTCTCTCACATATGGTGGGATCTGGAGGCAATCGAGACCACTTGTTCCTCTCCAAGCCTGGAGGGGTGAGGAAAACAAAGTCTGGCAAAGGAACATGGAGGCATCCGTTTACTTCGGGATAATAGCCGGTGTCTGGGCCAGCAGGGTGAAGTCAGAGCTGCGGTGACTAGTTGGGCGCTGCTCGCCATCTTTATGCTGTCAGATTTATGCTCCTTCCTTGTATGGCCGTCTCCGGCCATAGAGATTGCCCCTTCCTTGTATGGCCGTCTCTGGCAAAATGGCCGCTCCAGTTGTTGAATCCTCTTCAACCGTCCCCTGCACAACAAGGGGGGCTGTTCTTTTTTTGTTCCAGTTAGGAGACACAACTAAGTCTTGGTCCCCCCTCCGGGGGGGGGGGGGGTTGGTGTTGCTTTTCACTCTCTTTGGTTTCACCTTGTTACGCCGAGCGCTCCGGGTCCCCGCTCCTCCCCGGAGCGCTCGCTGCACTCTCGCTCCCGCAGCGCCCCGGTCAGATCCACTGACCGGGTGCGCTGCGATACTGCCTCCAGCCGGGATGCGATTCGCGATGCGGGTGGCGCCCGCTCGCGATGCGCACCCCGGCTCCCGTACCTGACTCGCTCTCCGTCGGTCCTGTCCCGGCGCGCGCGGCCCCGCTCCCTAGGGCGCGCGCGCGCCGGGTCTCTGCGATTTAAAGGGCCACTGCGCCGCTGATTGGCGCAGTGGTTCTAATTAGTGTGTTCACCTGTGCACTCCCTATTTATACCTCACTTCCCCTGCACTCCCTCGCCGGATCTTGTTGCCATTGTGCCAGTGAAAGCGTTCCCTTGTGTGTTCCTAGCCTGTGTTCCAGACCTCCTGCCGTTGCCCCTGACTACGATCCTTGCTGCCTGCCCCGACCTTCTGCTACGTCCGACCTTGCTTTTGTCTACTCCCTTGTACCGCGCCTATCTTCAGCAGTCAGAGAGGTTGAGCCGTTGCTAGTGGATACGACCTGGTCACTACCGCCGCAGCAAGACCATCCCGCTTTGCGGCGGGCTCTGGTGAAAACCAGTAGTGACTTAGAACCGGTCCACTAGCACGGTCCACGCCAATCCCTCTCTGGCACAGAGGATCCACCTCCTGCCAGCCGGCATCGTGACAGTAGATCCGGCCATGGATCCCGCTGAAGTTCCTCTGCCAGTTCTCGCCGACCTCACCACGGTGGTCGCCCAGCAGTCACAACAGATAGCGCAACAAGGCCACCAGCTGTCTCAACTGACCGTGATGCTACAGCAGCTACTACCACAGCTTCAGCAATCATCTCCTCCGCCAGCTCCTGCACCTCCTCCGCAGCGAGTGGCCGCTCCAGGCCTACGACTATCCTTGCCGGATAAATTTGATGGGGACTCTAAATTTTGCCGTGGCTTTCTTTCCCAATGTTCCCTGCACTTGGAGATGATGTCGGACCAGTTTCCTACTGAAAGGTCTAAGGTGGCTTTCGTAGTCAGCCTTCTGTCTGGAAAAGCTCTGTCATGGGCCACACCGCTCTGGGACCGCAATGACCCCGTCACTGCCTCTGTACACTCCTTCTTCTCAGAAATTCGAAGTGTCTTTGAGGAACCTGCCCGAGCCTCTTCTGCTGAGACTGCCCTGTTGAACCTGGTCCAGGGTAATTCTTCCGTTGGCGAGTACGCCGTGCAATTCCGTACTCTTGCTTCAGAACTATCCTGGAATAATGAGGCCCTCTGCGCGACCTTTAAAAAAGGCCTATCCAGCAACATTAAAGATGTTCTGGCCGCACGAGAAATCCCTGCTAACCTACATGAACTCATTCATCTAGCCACTCGCATTGACATGCGTTTTTCCGAAAGGCGTCAGGAGCTCCGCCAGGATATGGACTTTGTTCGCACGAGGCGTTTTCTCTCCCCGGCTCCTCTCTCCTCTGGTCCCCTGCAATCCGTTCCTGTGCCTCCCGCCGTGGAGGCTATGCAGGTCGACCGGTCTCGCCTGACACCTCAAGAGAGGACACGACGCTGCATGGAGAATCTCTGCCTGTACTGTGCCGGTACCGAACACTTCCTGAAGGATTGTCCTATCCGTCCTCCCCGCCTGGAAAAACGTACGCTGACTCCGCACAAAAGTGAGACAGTCCTTGATGTCAACTCTGCTTCTCCACGTCTTACTGTGCCTGTGCGGATATCTGCCTCTACCTTCTCCTTCTCTACTATGGCCTTCTTGGATTCCGGATCTGCAGGAAATTTTATTCTGGCCTCTCTCATCAACAGGTTCAACATCCCGGTGACCAGTCTCGCCAGACCCCTCTACATCAATTGTGTTAACAATGAAAGATTGGACTGTACCATACGTCTCCGCACGGAGCCCCTCCTAATGTGCATCGGACCTCATCACGAGAAAATTGAGTTTTTGGTCCTCCCCAATTGCACTTCCGAAATTCTCCTTGGACTACCCTGGCTTCAACACCATTCCCCAACCCTGGATTGGTCCACTGGAGAGATCAAGAGTTGGGGTCCCTCTTGTTTCAAGGACTGCCTTAAACCGGTTCCCAGTACTCCTTGCCGTGACTCTGTGGTTCCCCCTGTAACCGGTCTCCCTAAGGCCTATATGGACTTTGCGGATGTTTTTTGCAAAAAACAAGCTGAGACTCTACCTCCTCACAGGCCTTATGACTGTCCTATTGACCTCCTCCTGGGCACTACTCCACCCCGGGGCAGAATTTATCCTCTCTCTGCCCCAGAAACTCTTGCTATGTCTGAGTACATCCAGGAAAATTTAAAAAAGGGCTTTATCCGCAAATCCTCCTCTCCTGCCGGAGCCGGATTTTTCTTTGTGTCCAAAAAAGATGGCTCCCTACGTCCTTGCATTGACTACCGCGGTCTTAATAAAATCACGGTAAAAAAACGCTACCCCCTACCTCTCATCTCTGAACTCTTTGATCGCCTCCAAGGTGCCCACATCTTTACCAAACTGGACTTAAGAGGTGCTTATAATCTCATCCGCATCAGAGAGGGGGATGAATGGAAAACGGCATTTAACACTAGAGATGGACACTTTGAGTACCTGGTCATGCCCTTTGGCCTGTGCAACGCCCCTGCCGTCTTCCAAGACTTTGTTAATGAAATTTTTCGTGACCTCTTATACTCCTGTGTTGTTGTATATCTGGACGATATCCTGATTTTTTCTGCCAATCTAGAAGAACACCGCCAGCATGTCCGTATGGTTCTTCAGAGACTTCGTGACAATCAACTTTATGCCAAGATGGAGAAATGTCTGTTTGAATGCCAATCTCTTCCTTTCCTAGGATACTTGGTCTCTGGCCAGGGACTACAAATGGATCCAGACAAACTCTCTGCCGTCTTAGATTGGCCACGCCCCTCCGGACTCCGTGCTATCCAACGTTTTTTGGGGTTCGCCAATTATTACAGACAATTTATTCCACATTTTTCTACCATTGTGGCTCCTATCGTGGCTTTAACCAAAAAGAATGAAAATCCTAAGTCATGGCCTCCTCAAGCGGAAGACGCCTTTAAACAGCTCAAGTCTGCCTTTTCTTCTGCTCCCGTACTCTCCAGACCTGACCCATCTAAACCCTTCCTATTGGAGGTTGATGCCTCCTCAGTAGGAGCTGGAGCGGTCCTTCTACAAAAAAATTCTTCCGGGCATGCTGTTACTTGTGGTTTTTTTTCTAGGACCTTCTCTCCGGCGGAGAGGAACTACTCCATCGGGGATCGAGAGCTTCTAGCCATTAAATTAGCACTTGAGGAATGGAGGCATCTGCTGGAGGGATCAAGATTTCCAGTTATTATTTACACCGATCACAAGAACCTCTCCTATCTCCAGTCTGCCCAACGGCTGAATCCTCGCCAGGCCAGGTGGTCTCTGTTCTTTGCCCGATTTAATTTTGAAATTCACTTTCGGCCTGCCGATAAGAACATTAGGGCCGATGCTCTCTCTCGTTCCTCGGATGCCTCGGAAGTAGAGGTCTCTCCGCAACACATCATTCCTCCTGACTGCCTGATCTCCACTTCTCCAGCCTCCATCAGGCAAACTCCTCCAGGGAAGACCTTCGTCTCTCCACGCCAACGCCTCGGAATCCTCAAATGGGGTCACTCCTCCCATCTCGCAGGTCATGCGGGCATCAAGAAATCCGTGCAACTCATCTCTCGTTTCTATTGGTGGCCGACTCTGGAGACGGATGTCGTGGATTTTGTGCGAGCCTGCACTGTCTCTGCCCGGGATAAGACTCCTCGCCAGAAGCCCCCTGGTCTTCTTCATCCTCTGCCTGTCCCCGAACAGCCTTGGTCTCTGATTGGTATGGACTTTATTACAGACTTACCCCCATCCCGTGGCAACACTGTTGTTTGGGTGGTCGTTGATCGATTCTCCAAAATGGCACATTTCATCCCTCTTCCTGGTCTTCCTTCAGCGCCTCAGTTGGCAAAACAATTTTTTGTACACATTTTTCGTCTTCACGGGTTGCCCACGCAGATCGTCTCGGATAGAGGCGTCCAATTCGTGTCAAAATTCTGGAGGGCTCTCTGTAAACAACTCAAGATTAAATTAAACTTTTCTTCTGCATATCATCCTCAATCCAATGGGCAAGTAGAAAGAATTAACCAGGTCTTGGGTGATTATTTACGGCATTTTGTTTCCTCCCGCCAGGATGACTGGGCAGATCTTCTACCATGGGCCGAATTCTCGTATAACTTCAGAATCTCTGAATCTTCCTCCAAATCCCCATTTTTCGTGGTGTACGGCCGTCACCCTCTTCCCCCCCCTCCCTACTCCCTTGCCCTCTGGTTTGCCCGCTGTGGATGAAATATCCCGTGATCTTTCCACCATATGGAAAGAGACCCAAAATTCTCTCTTACAGGCTTCATCACGCATGAAGAAGTTTGCTGATAAAAAAAGAAGAGCTCCCCCCATTTTTTCTCCTGGAGACAAGGTATGGCTCTCCGCTAAATATGTCCGCTTCCGTGTTCCCAGCTACAAATTGGGACCACGCTATCTTGGTCCTTTCAAAATTTTGTGCCAGATCAATCCTGTCTCTTATAAACTTCTTCTCCCTCCTTCTCTTCGTATTCCTAATGCCTTTCACGTTTCTCTTCTTAAACCACTCATCATCATCCGTTTCTCTCCTAAACTTATCTCTCCCACTCCTGTCTCCGGTTCTTCAGACATCTTTCCTGTAAAGGAGATACTGGCCTCAAAAAGGTCAGAGGAAAAACCTTCTTTTTGGTTGATTGGGAGGGCTGTGGCCCTGAAGAGAGATCCTGGGAACCTGAGGACAATATCCTGGATAAAAGTCTGGTCCTCAGGTTCTCAGGCTCCAAGAAGAGGGGGAGACCCAAGGGGGGGGGTACTGTTACGCCGAGCGCTCCGGGTCCCCGCTCCTCCCCGGAGCGCTCGCTGCACTCTCGCTCCCGCAGCGCCCCGGTCAGATCCACTGACCGGGTGCGCTGCGATACTGCCTCCAGCCGGGATGCGATTCGCGATGCGGGTGGCGCCCGCTCGCGATGCGCACCCCGGCTCCCGTACCTGACTCGCTCTCCGTCGGTCCTGTCCCGGCGCGTGCGGCCCCGCTCCCTAGGGCGCGCGCGCGCCGGGTCTCTGCGATTTAAAGGGCCACTGCGCCGCTGATTGGCGCAGTGGTTCTAATTAGTGTGTTCACCTGTGCACTCCCTATTTATACCTCACTTCCCCTGCACTCCCTCGCCGGATCTTGTTGCCATTGTGCCAGTGAAAGCGTTCCCTTGTGTGTTCCTAGCCTGTGTTCCAGACCTCCTGCCGTTGCCCCTGACTACGATCCTTGCTGCCTGCCCCGACCTTCTGCTACGTCCGACCTTGCTTTTGTCTACTCCCTTGTACCGCGCCTATCTTCAGCAGTCAGAGAGGTTGAGCCGTTGCTAGTGGATACGACCTGGTCACTACCGCCGCAGCAAGACCATCCCGCTTTGCGGCGGGCTCTGGTGAAAACCAGTAGTGACTTAGAACCGGTCCACTAGCACGGTCCACGCCAATCCCTCTCTGGCACAGAGGATCCACCTCCTGCCAGCCGGCATCGTGACACACCTGGCATCTTGGGGCACAAAAAAAATTCTCCATACTGCCTACACATGGAGACAACTTTTTAGTAGAAATCATGGTATTAGGACACAGTCTCTGATAGCCAGAAAAATAATAGACTCCCCCTCTTTTTCCTGAGCGCAGTAAAAATAAACTTGCCTAAACACAGTCCCGCACTGGTGATCACAAATGCCACATTGCCAGTGTGTTAGACTCGCAATCCGCAGACAACAGTGTGAACAGTCTCTTAGCTATGCACATACTTGTGTTTGTCATTTCAGTCATTTCTTATGTACAAAAAGGCGCACAGCCGTATCCTGTTCATGACGCCAGAAAAGTTGTGGTAAGCTGGGGGTGGCGTGTAATGTGGACTACTGTGATACAGATACTTGGCTGGCTAGTGGAAAGTATATGACGCTGGCCGAAGCCAGACAGACTGAGGACTCCTCTTTGTCTGTGAGACAGGGCCGTTTGGCGCTGATTGGCTAAGACTGTTGCTGTGGGGACCCACTATTTCTTCACATGGGCAGACAATTAACTCTCACAGAGCAATTAAAGGCACAGTCGCATCAAAGGTTTGAAAACATAATTAAGACATTTTTACCTCAAAACACAGGCTAGGGTCAGAGACAGGCACCTTGTGGATAACAACCACCTGACAGAGCAGGTAGTAACGGTGTTCTGCTCTTATACACCACAACTGACTTTCTGCTCTGCCTATCCACAACTGACTTTCTGCTCTGCCTATCCACAGCTGACTTCTTGCTTTGCCTATTCACAGCTGACTTCCTGCTTTGCCTATCCACAACTGACTTTCTGCTCTGCCTATCCACAGCTGACTTCTTGCTTTGCCTATCCACAGCTGACTTTCTGCTCTGCCTATCCACAGCTGACTTCCTGCTTTGCCTATCCACAACTGACTTTCTGCTCTGCCTATCCACAGCTGACTTCTTGCTTTGCCTATTCACAGCTGACTTTCTGCTTTGCCTATCCACAACTGACTTTCTGCTCTGCCTGTCCACAACTGACTTTCTGCTTTGCCTATCCACAGCTGACTTCCTGCTTTGCCTGTCCACAGCTGACTTCCTGCTCTGCCTATCGACAATTGACAATTTCTCTCGAGCTACATCTTTATTTCATCAAAATAATTTTTTTAACATCGACATGGGGAAGCTGATTCTGTATCTCCTGTGTATGGGCAATGTTCAATGTGATTAAGCTAAGTGTTTCTTTGGTTGTTCCAAAATCTCTGCTTGCTGTCACAATTCCCCAGTCTCTTCATTACGCTCCCCTGTCTCTTCATTATGCTCCCCTGTCTCTTCATTACACTCCCCTATCTTTTCATTACACCCTCTATCTTTTCATTACACCCCCTGTCTCTTCATTACACTCCCCTGTCTCTTCATTACACCCCCTATCTTTTCATTACACCCCCTATTTTTTGATTACACTCCCTATCTCTTCATTACACTCCCCTGTCTCTTCATTACACTCCCCTATCTCTTCATTACACCCCCTATATCTTCATCACACCCCCCTTTCTCTTCATCACACCCCCTTTCTCTTCATCACACCCCCTTTCTCTTCATTACACCTCTCCATCTCTTCATTACTCCCACTATCTCTTCATTACACCCCACTATCTCTTCATTACACCCCCCTATCTCTTCATTACACCCCCCTATCTCTTCTATCTCTTCCTTACAGCCCCTGTCTTTTCATTACACCCCCTGTCTTTTCATTACACCCCCCCATCTCTTCATTACTCCCACTATCTCTTCATTACACCCCACTATCTCTTCATTACACCCCCCTATCTCTTCATTACTCCCACTATTTCTTCATTACACCCCACTATCTCTTCATTACACCCCCCTATCTCTTCATTACACCCCCTATCTCTTCTTTACACCCCTTATCTCTTCTATCTCTTCATTACACCCCCCATCTCTTCATTACTCCCACTATCTCTTCATTACACCCCACTATCTCTTCATTACACCCCCCCTATCTCTTCATTACACCCCCCTATCTCTTCATTACACCCCCTATCTCTTCTTTACACCCCTTATCTCTTCTATCTCTTCCTTACACTCCCCTGTCTCTTCATTACACCCCCATATCTTCATTACACTCCCCTGTCTTTTCATTACACCCTGTGTCTTTTCATTACAACCCGTCTCTTCATTACCCCACCATATATTAATTAAACTCCCCTGTCCCTTTAGTACACCCCCGTATCTTCATTACACACCCTGTCTCTTCATTTCACCCCCCATATCTTCATTACACTCCCCTGTCTCTTCATTACACTCCCCTGTCTCTTCATTTCACCCCCCATATCTTCAATACACTCCCCTGTCTCTCCATTTCACTCCCCATATGTTCAGTACACTCCCCTGTCTCTTCATTTCACCCCCCCATATCTTCATTACACTGCCCTATCTCTTCATCACACCCTCTGTCTCTTCATTACACCCCCTATCTCTTCATCACACCCTCCTATCTCTTCATTACACCCCTTATCTCTTCTATCTCTCCATTACACCCCCTATCTCTTCATTACGCCCCCTGTCTTTTCATTACACCCCCTGTTTCTTCATTACACTCCCCTGTCTCTTCATTACACCCCCCATATCTTCATTACACTCCCCTGTCTCCTCATTACACCCCCTATCTCTTCATTACATTCACCTGTCTCTTCATTACTCTCCACTGTCTCTTCTCTGCACCCCTGTTTCTTCATTACACCCCGTTTCTTCATTACACCTCCTGTCTCTTCATTACACTCCCCTGTCTCTTCATTACACTCCCCTATCTCTTCATTACACTCCCCTGTCTCTTCATTACACTCCCCTGTCTCTTCATTACACTCCTGTCTCTTCATTACACCTCCTGTCTCATCTTTACCTTGCCCTGTCTTTTCAGTCCGCCCACCACCTCTTCATTACACTACCATTTCTCTTCATTACATTCCCTAATATCTTCATTAAACTCCCGTCTTTTCATTACACCCTGTGTCTTTTCATTACAACCTGTCTCTTCATTACCCCCACCATATATTAATTAAACTCCCCTGTCCCTTTAGTACACCCCCGTATCTTCATTACACACCCTCTCTCTTCATTTCACCCCCCCATATCTTCTTCATTACACTCCCCTGTCTCTTAATTTCACCCCCCCATATCTTCATTACACTCCCCTGTCTCTTCATTTCACCCCCACATATCTTCAATACACTCCCCTGTCTCTCCATTTCACCCCCCATATCTTCAGTACACTCCCCTGTCTCTTCATTTCACCCCCCCCATATCTTCATTACACTCCCCTGTCTCTCCATTTCACCCCCCATATCTTCAGTACACTCCCCTGTCTCTTCATTTCACCCCCCCATATCTTCATTACACTCCCATGTCTTTTCATTCCCCCCCATATCTTCATTACACTCCCCTGTCTCTTCATTTCACCCCCCATATCTTCATTACACTCCCCTGTCTCTTCATTTCACCCCCCCATATCTTCATTACACTCCCATGTCTTTTCATTCCCCCCCCATATCTTCATTACACTCCCATGTCTCTTCATTTCACCCCCCCCCATATCTTCATTACACTCCCCTGTCTCTTCATTTCACCCCCCATATCTTCATTACACTCCCCTGTCTCTTCATTTCACCCCCCCCCATATCTTCATTATACTCCCCTGTCTTTTCATTACACCCCCCATATCTTCATTACATTCCCCAGTCTCTTCATTACACACCCCTGTCTCCAAAATCTCTGCTTGTTGTCAGTGATGGAGAACATCATTGATGACATCCAGCTCTGCTCCAAGAACTGATCTCTCTGAATATCCCTTGTGGATAAGGATTTATCATCATTGTATCCAGTGAAGTCTATCCCTTATTGTATCCAGTGTAACCGATCCCTTATTGTATCCAGTGTAACCGATCCCTAATTGTATCCAGTGTTACCGATCCCTTATTGTATCCAGTGTAACCGATCCCTAATTGTATCCAGTGTTACAGATCCCTTATTGTATCCAGTGTAACCGATCCCTAATTGTATCCAGTGTTACCGATCCCTAATTGTATCCAGTGTAACCGATCCCTAATTGTATCCAGTGTTACCGATCCCTAATTGTATCCAGTGTTACTGATCCCTTATTGTATCCAGTGTAACCGATCCCTTATTGTATCCAGTGTTACCGATCCCTAATTGTATCCAGTGTAACCGATCCCTAATTGTATCCAGTGTTACCGATCCCTTATTGTATCCAGTGTAACCGATCCCTAATTGTATCCAGTGTTACCGATCCCTAATTGTATCCAGTGTTACCGATCCCTAATTGTATCCAGTGTTACCGATCCCTAATTGTATCCAGTGTTACCGATCCCTTATTGTATCCAGTGTAACCGATCCCTTATTGTATCCAGTGTAACCGATCCCTTATTGTATCCAGTGTAACCGATCCCTAATTGTATCCAGTGTTACCGATCCCTAATTGTATCCAGTGTTACTGATCCCTTATTGTATCCAGTGTAACCGATCCCTTATTGTATCCAGTGTTACCGATCCCTAATTGTATCCAGTGTAACCGATCCCTAATTGTATCCAGTGTTACCGATCCCTTATTGTATCCAGTGTAACCGATCCCTAATTGTATCCAGTGTTACCGATCCCTAATTGTATCCAGTGTTACCGATCCCTAATTGTATCCAGTGTTACCGATCCCTAATTGTATCCAGTGTTACCGATCCCTTATTGTATCCAGTGTAACCGATCCCTTATTGTATCCAGTGTAACCGATCCCTTATTGTATCCAGTGTAACCGATCCCTTATTGTATCCAGTGTAACCGATCCCTTATTGTATCCAGTGTAACCGATCCCTAATTGTATCCAGTGTTACCGATCCCTTATTGTATCCAGTGTAACCGATCCCTAATTGTATCCAGTGTTACCGATCCCTTATTGTATCCAGTGTAACCGATCCCTAATTGTATCCAGTGTTACCGATCCCTTATTGTATCCAGTGTAACCGATCCCTTATTGTATCCAGTGTAACCGATCCCTTATTGTATCCAGTGTAACCGATCCCTAATTGTATCCAGTGTTACAGATCCCTTATTGTATCCAGTGTAACCGATCCCTAATTGTATCCAGTGTAACCGATCCCTTATTGTACCAGTGTAACTGATCCGTAATTGTATCCATTGTAACCATTCCTAATTGTATCCAATGTAATCGATCCCTAATTGTATCCAGTGTAACTGATCCCTAATTGTAGCTAGTGTAACCGATCCCCAATTGTGTAAAGTGTAACCGATCCCTACTTGTATCCAGTGTAACCAATCCCTAATTGTATCCAGTGTAACCAATCCCTAATTGTATCCAGTGTAACCGATCCCTAATTGTATCCAGTGTAGCTGATCCCTAATTGTATCCAGTTTAACTGATCTCTAAATGTAGCCGATGTAGCCGATCCCTAATTGTATCCAGTATAACTGATCTCCAAATGAATCCAGTGTAACCAATCCCTAATTGTATCCAGTGTAACCGATGTCTAATTGCATCCAATGTAGCTGATCCCTACTTGTATCCGGTGTAGCCGATCCCTCATTGTATGAAGTATAACCGATCTCTAATTGTATCCAGTGTAGCCGATCCCTCATTGTATGAAGTATAACCGATCTCTAATTGTATCCAGTGTAGCCGATCCCTCATTGTATGAAGTATAACCGATCTCTAATTGTATCCAGTGTAGCCGATCCCTCATTGTATGAAGTATAACCGATCTCTAATTGTATCCAGTGTAGCCGATCCCTCATTGTATGAAGTATAACCGATCTCTAATTGTATCCAGTGTAGCCGATCCCTCATTGTATGAAGTATAACCGATCTCTAATTGTATCCAGTGTAGCCGATCCCTCATTGTATGAAGTATAACCGATCTCTAATTGTATACAGTGTAGCCGATCCCTTTGTTATCTAAGTAGCCTGATTGCCACATTGTAACAAGTCAAGACAGTAAATACGTTTCCAGACTAGATACAGTGTAAAGGAAAGTTTCATACAATACAGGAATATAGGTCATTACTGTGGTGGATGTAACAATGACATTGGCTATCCCTCAACACTGATGTTAAAATTGAGACATTCGCCAGTTTTGAAACAGCTGGAGGCACACTGGTTGGGAGACACTGTTGTAAGGATAAAAACATATGATGCAGTATTAAAAAATTAAAATAAAATTAAAATAAAATAAAAAACGCAAATCTCAGGTCATGTGATTTATACATTAAATAAACTGATTCTATTAATTGTCACAAGCAGAGATCGACTATGTAAAATATATATATTTTATTTTGTATAAAAAATGTGAAATATGCAGAAAAAAGAAACCAAATTATCACATCCCATATCCCTTTATAACAAAAAATAAATAAATAAAGTCTATTTGTAAATATTGGAATATTCTATTTACATACAGAGTTACTTTTGGCGCAGGCCGATTGTGATTTACGACCCGGTCGGGTTTGATGAATTTCGGAATCTTTGATGAGTTTTTGCTGCAATGAATTATTTCCCTCGTTCTTCAGGCGCCGGTCACGAAATTTCTTGTTGGTCACATGACAACGACCTCTCGTCAAGACTCAATAATACAAAGTGAGAGAAGCGTCTGATGTTCTCCTCGGGGAGGAAGTGAAAGTGAAATCCCCACAAATGGGGTGAAAGACCTCCGTGTAATCATGGCGGTAATTATACCGAGCCCCAGAGTGTAACTTCTACAAGAGATAGCTGTTATTAAAGCGGTATTATAGTAGTTATATTCTTGTATATAGGAGGCAGTATTATAGTAGTTATATTCTTGTATATAGGAGCAGTATTATAGTAGTTATATTCTTGTATATAGGAGCAGTATTATAGTAGTTATATTCTTGTATATAGGAGGCAGTATTATAGTAGTTATATTCTTGTATATAGGGGCAGTATTATAGTAGTTATATTCTTGTATATAGGAGGCAGTATTATAGTAGTTATATTCTTGTATATAGGAGGCAGTATTATAGTAGTTATATTCCTTTATATAGGAGCAGTATTATAGTAGTTATATTCTTGTATATAGGAGCAGTATTATAGTAGTTATATTCTTGTATATAGGAGCAGTATTATAGTAGTTATATTCTTGTATATAGGAGCAGTATTATAGTAGTTATATTCTTGTATATAGGAGGCAGTATTATAGTAGTTATATTCCTTTATATAGGAGCAGTATTATAGTAGTTATATTCTTGCATATAGGAGGCAGTATTATAGTAGTTATATTCTTGTATATAGGAGGCAGTATTATTGTAGTTATATTCTTGTATATAGGGGCAGTATTATAGTAGTTATATTCTTGTATATAGGAGCAGTATTATAGTAGTTATATTCTTGTATATAGGAGGCAGTATTATTGTAGTTATGTTCTTGTATATAGGAGGCAGTATTATTGTAGTTATATTCTTGTATATAGGAGCAGTATTATAGTAGTTATATTCTTGTATATAGGAGCAGTATTATAGTAGTTATGTTCTTGTATATAGGAGGCAGTATTATAGTAGTTATATTCCTTTATATAGGAGCAGTATTATAGTAGTTATATTCTTGTATATAGGAGCAGTATTATAGTAGTTATATTCTTGTATATAGGAGGCAGTATTATTGTAGTTATATTCTTGTATATAGGGGCAGTATTATAGTAGTTATATTCTTGTATATAGGAGCAGTATTATAGTTGAAATTGTATACTTACCGTAATTTCTCTTTCTTCGAGACAGAAGGCAGCACAGAAGGAATAGGCCTGGCCTCTTTTATTCTTCCTAGGACCGCCCACCTAAAAAAAACTCCACAATAGTCAGCCAATGGCATGACAGCATACCTTATAATTAGTCACATCTCATACATTCAAACTGTGTAAATAACTAGACTCTTTTCTCTGATGCTTAATTGATTTTATTGGGTGGGTTATATGTGCTGCCTTCTGTCTCGAAGAAAGAGAAATTACGGTAAGTATACAATTTCAACTTTCTTCTTCGACTTCCGGCAGCACAGAAGGAATTCTCGCTAGCTTAGAGAACAGGGGTAGGGTTTATTGCTGAAATACTGCAGATAGTACCCCAGTGCTAAAGGCTGGATTCTCTGCTTGAAGATTAAGCCTGTAATGGTTGACAAAGGTGGAGGAGGTTGACCACGAGGCTGCATTGCATATATCTGTCAACGGTACTTGTGCTCTCTCCGCCCAAGAAGTAGCAGTGGCTCTGGTGGAATGAGCTCTGATTTGAAAGGGGGGTTCTTTGTTTTCCAACCTATAACACTCCAGTATTACTGACTTCAGCCATCTCGCCAAGGTGTCTTTAGCCGCTTTCTTTCCCTTCCTCATTCCAGAAAATTGAATAAATAGATTTTCATCAATTCTGAAAGATTTCACTCTTTGTAAATACACTAGCAGAGCAGATCTGACATCCAACGAGGAAGATTCGGATGGTAGAAAGGTAGGAAGGAAGATCTCTCTATTGATGTTCTCCATTGAAGCTACTTTTGGGATAAAAGATGGAATTGTACGGAGAAGAACTCCCCCCGGAGTGAACTTGGTGTAAGGGGGATATGCCGACAAGGCCTGCAATTCACCTAGTCTTTTAGCCGACGTGATGGCGACCAAAAAAAGAACCTTGTAGGATAGCCACTTTATTTCCGCTTCCTGTAATGGTTCAAAGGGAGGCAGGGAAAGTCTGGACAGCACTAGAGATAGGTCCCATGCAGAAACCGGAGGTTTTACTGTAGGTCTTAGATTCTTCAAAGCTTTGAAAAACCTAGCAATAAGGGGTTGTCCCATAAATTCTCCATCAGTATAAGCGTTGATGGCTGTGACATGAACACGAAGAGTATTAGGCTTCAAGCCCTTTAGAAATCCCTCTTGTAGAAACTGTAAAATAACAGATACAGAGATCTCTGTCAGCCCCTTCTCTTCTCTCCAGGAGCTAAACTTTTTCCAGAGCTTCGCATACAATAAGTTAGTAGAAGGTCTTCTAGCTGCTAGTAAGGTCTCTATTACTTCATCTGATAACCCTCTCTGTCTGAATTTTTCCCTCTCAAAATCCAGAGAGTCAGATGTAATCTGTCGAGATGTTGGTGATATAATCCGTTCTGCAGGAGGAGATCCTTCTCTAGCGGTAACTTCCAATATTCTCCCCTCGAGAGACGAAATAATAGAGGAAACCAGGCCCTCCGGGGCCAAAAGGGTGCGATTAGTAGAGCTGCCGGCTCGTCTATGATGATCTTGTTCAGAATCTTGTTGATTAATGGAATTGGAGGGAAGAGATAAACAAAGAGGTCTTTCCAGCTCATGGTGAAGGCATCCAGATGATCTGGAAGGTCTGTGCAATATCTTGAGCAAAACTTCAGAACCTTCTTGTTGCGTCTCGTGGCCATCAAGTCCCATACAGGTAACCCCCATTTGCGGGTTATCTGAGCAAAATACTTGGGATTCAGTTCCCATTCGTTGGGATCTAACTTCCGTCGGCTTAACCAGTCGGCTTGATAATTTAGAGACCCTTTTATGTGAGTCGCCATCAGAGAGATGCGATGATGTTCTGCCCAGGACATTATCCTGCTGCATTCTTTTTGTAGAGCTGTAGATCTTGTCCCCCCTTCTTTTTGGATGTAATACACCGAGACCAGATTGTCTGACTGAATCAGAACTGACGCGTTTGAAATCTGTGGAGAGAAATGCATTATGGCTAACCGGATCGCTTTCAGTTCTCTTAGGTTGGATGATAAATGAGACTCTTCTCTTGACCAAACTCCTTGAATCCATTGGGTTCCGAGGTGGGCCCCCCAACCCCATCTGGAGGCATCTGTAGTTATCACCACAGGGTTCTGAGGTTTGAAACTTTTCCCCATATTCAAGTTGTTCTTCTGCAGCCACCAACGTAACTTCAGTCGGGTGTGCCCTGACAATGAGATGGTGGAGTCCAGAGAATTGGGAACTCTGTCCCAAACTGTAAGGATTTCCCTCTGTAAATCCCTCATGTGTGCCCTGGCATAAGGCACTGCGTCTATTGCTGCAGTCATTAAACCCAGTGTCTGCATCGCTCTCCTGATGGATGTAGAGGGAGACTTTATCAGAGTCTTTACTTGAAAGATGATTTTGTCCTGTTTCTCCGCCGGAAGAAAGACTTTCTGACATACTGAATTGATTATCATGCCTAGGAAACGTTTTGTTTTTGTTGGTGAAAGTTCTGATTTCTGGGGATTGAGAATAAACCCAAGCCTGTTCAAGAGATTCAGAGCTGTCTGTAAGTGTTGTAGGAGGAGTTCCTGGGTGGTTGCAACAAGCAACCAATCGTCTAAATATGGTATTATTTGTATTCCTTGTAGTCTTAGGGTAGCTACGACTGTAACTGCGATCTTTGTAAATACCCTTGGGGCCGAAGTCAGGCCAAAGGGCATGGCCCGAAACTGGAAGTGGTGAATTCTTTGGTCTAGGAACACGGCAACTCTCAGAAATTTTCTGGATTTTTCTTCTATGGGGACATGCAAATAAGCGTCCATTAAGTCCAATGAAACCATCCAGTCGTGAGGCTGAATTAGATGAGTAGCGGACCTTACATTTTCCATGCGAAATTTTTCCTTTGCTAAATAGCGATTTAGGTATCGCAGATCTATGATTAATCTCCATTTGCCGTTTGATTTTGGAACGGGGAAGACGTGTGAGTAGACTCCGTAACCTTGCTGTTCTGGTGGAACAGGTTCTAGGGCTCTTTTGTTTAGAAAATCTCTGAGAAGAAGCTGAACAATTGAATTCGCTCTGTTGACGATGAACCTCTCGGGGGGTATCGACACAAAATTTAGACTGTAACCTTCTGCAATAATTCTTAGCACCCACTTGTCTGTAGTCATCTCCAGCCAGGCTGGAAAGAAATTCAGCAGCCTTGCTCCTACTGAACCTGACCCGAGGTAGTCAGAATTCTGTTTTTGGTTGCTTTTGATCCGGCTGTCTTCTCCTATTTTCTTGGAATCTTTTATTGTATCTTCTTTCTTGATACGGTCTTCTTTTAAAACCAGTCTTGCGAAATCTAAAGGGCTGGAACTGCTTCCGCTGTCTGGCGAAGGGAAACGCCAGAGCCTTCTCTCCTTTCTCTGCTTCCAGGATACTTTCCAGTTGTGATCCTACTAGAAAACCAGCTTCAAACGGTAGTGCACAGAAGTTAACTTTAGATGAGGCATCGCCTGGCCATGGCTTAAGGTAGATAGCCCTTCTGGCTGAATTTAATACTGCAAGGTTCTTCGCACATATTCTTGTCACGTCTAGGGGGAGATCACATGCGAAATCCGCCGCAGTCTTTAATGTATCAATTTCCTCCAAGAGATCAATTCTAGAAATTCCCTCCTGAATATTTCTTCCAAGTTGGCTCAGCCAGACTCGAATAGCCCGGGTTACAGGTACAGAAGCAAGGGATGCTTTCATTAAAGCAGCTGTATTACAGTAGGCACGTTTTATCAGAATATCTGTCTTCTTATCCATAGGATCCTTAAGTATAGAAGAATCCTCAGAGGGTAGCAGTGTTCTTCTAGATAACCTGGCTACAGGTCGATCCACTTTAGCAGGGTTCTCCCAGGATTCAGACTCAGATGGATCCAACTTATATACTGCTCTAAATCTAGAACCTAATTCCAGCCTACTGTCTGGTTTTTTAAATTCTTTCTCCACTATAGTTTTTAAGACTGGATGACCTGTCAAAACTTCAGAAGGTTTTTTGGGGAAATAGAAGAGACTCTCCTTATCTTCCCTGAACTTTTGCTTTGAAGATTCCATAATATCTTTTACTGCTCTAATTAATTTTCCCGCATTCTCCTTCTTGAAAAGAAAAAAATCTTCTGTAATAATCTCT